>NW_020174648.1:1769017-1776744 GCF_003031525.2 Neophocaena asiaeorientalis asiaeorientalis | reverse complement strand
AAAAAAAAAAAAAAAAAAAAAAGGAAAGGTTTTTAAATATACATATACAAGGTCGTACTTTCTTAGTTTTGGGGTTATATCAGCAAATGCTGGACTAAATTAGTGACTGATCTGTACCGTGAAATAACTGAAATAATTGCTGAAATGTCTTCTGCTGTTTTCCCCTACAATCTGTCCCATTAATGTATCCTGTCCTTAAATAAACTTAATAATGAGCTCAGAAGAATGAAGAATACAGAAGCCTTCAATGAAGAACTTACCTAAGGAAACAGGAATAACAAAAGTGTAAGACAAAAGTATGGGTGTTAAATAATGTGAGGAAGAATAAATGCAAAAGAAGTTCTAAGAGGACCAAAAAGAAAAAACCCCTTTCTTCTTTAAGATTTACAAAGTCTCAAAATATATGAAGTGAAAAAAAGACAGTTAACAAAAATTGCATGTATGTTTTATATACTTTTTGATTAACAACACAAACTATGAAAAGAGGGTTTAAAAGATTACACACGAGAACTTTAATGATTGTTGTCCCCAAACAGGAAGATGGGTTTGGGGTTTGTTTTACTTTTTGCTTATGTTCTTTTTTTATAATGAAATATACCACTTTTGTAATAAGAAAAAATTAATTCTTTTCCTTTCCCCTTAAAGAAATGAAAGAAACGAGTAGTAAATATATGGCTTTTTTCCCCCTTTTTCTAAAGATGAAACAAGATCTGTGTAATAAACATTTTATACTTGTACAAATAATACAAAAAACAAACATTTCACACTTGGCCGGCCATTCTTCTGTTACCTTTGTAAGCTGTCCCCTCAAAACTCAGTGATTAAAATAAATAAAACAAAATACTCCAGGAAATATCTTCAAGTTAGAAGTCAGTTAACATGCACCATCACCCTCCCTATTAGTACAGACTATCCTCTCATTGAGGTCCTCCTTAGACCTTAGACCATTCTTCACTTCTATTATTTTCCCCAAAATTATCCTCCTCAAAGTAAACTGCTTTTTCTCTTTCTATATTCATTGCAAATAACAAAAAAAACATTTATATTATTGTTAGAAAGCTAGGGACTTCTCTGGTGGTGCAGTGGTTGAGAATCTGCCTTCCAATGCAGAGGACACGGGTTCGATCCCTAGTCGGGAAACTAAGATCCCACATGCCGCGCCACAATTACTGAGCTCCTGCGCCTCCACGAGAGAGCCCACATGCCGCAAAACTACAGAGCCCACACGCTCTGGAGCCCACGCACCACAACTAAAGAGAGAAAACCCGCAGGCCACAACTAGAGAGAAACCCGCACGCAATGGAAGATCCTGCACGCCTCAACGAAGATCCCGCATGCTGCAACTAAGACCTGATGCAGCCAAACAATATAAGAAAATAAATAAATAAAACATTAAGATAGTCTTTAAAAAAAAGAAAGCTATAACACAGAAGCTCATGCATTAAGAAAGGCAGGGCTTCCCTGGTGGCGCAGTGGTTGGGAGTCCGCCTGCCGATGCAGAGGACGTGGGTTCGTGCCCCGGTCTGGGAAGATCCCACATGCCGCGGAGCGGCTGGGCCCGTGAGCCATGGCCGCTGGGCCTGCGCGTCGGGAGCCTGTGCTCCGCAACGGAAGAGGCCACGGCAGTGAGAGGCCCGCGTACTGCAAAAAAAAAAAGAGGGGAAGGGAGACAGGGACTGAGCAACAGCATGCAGGAGGGGTAAAAAAAAAAAAAAAAAAAAAAAAAAAAAGAAAGGCAGCTTGGTATAATGGAAAGCACAGTGGGCTGAAGTAAGTCTTACATTACAGTCCAGCTCTGACTGTGCCACTTATTGTACATTAATTTAGTGTAAATAGGAGATAAGAGGATTCTTTTGTGGTAGGTTGTCTTAAGATATTTCTCTTTACACGACACCTGCTAACTGGAAAAAAAATTGTTTTTCAAATAATATAGACATATGTAGAGTTGAAAGTGGAAGTTCCTTTCATATCTCTCTTCCCACAACCACCAAGGAGCCTGAGACTAATAGGATGCTCTTCTAATAGTCCAGCTGATAACATCTGTTTCATTCACAGCTCTCTGGGCCTAAAGGAACCTCCTCTGAATCTGACAGACTCAGAGATTCTAGAGTTTGAGCTCAACACAGTTACTAGATAGAAATGTGGGTCTTCTCTCTAAGGCAGGGGGTTAGTATGTTGCATACAACACAAAGAATGACCCAATATTTAGCAACCAGCAGAACAAACTTAAGGTAGTCATTACTGCTCTCCATCAAATATTTCTAGCTGCCCTCCCAGGCTCATAACAAAACGGCACCTTCCCCATCCCCTTGACATGATGTGATGCCAAGCACCTCTTCTGGTTTTTAAAGTTTCCACTAGTACTTGATTCACCATTCTCTCTTTCCCTCTGCAACGCAACCGCCAGCATAGAATGACGGTATAAGACTAACAGCCTGGGTTTCTGGGTGAGAAAAGATAGGCAGAATCCCTCTCCCACCTCTGCCAAGACCCCCTCCCCTCCAACACACACTGATCTACACTGAACAGGTAGTGTGAGTGACAAACTTTTGATGTGTTAATGCACTAAGACTGGGGTGGGGAGCTGTTGTTACCAACCTATAACCTAATCTAACTAGACAAACCAACTGATTCTGAAGTTAATATAAAAAAATAAGCAAGCAGGCATAGCCAGGAATATTCTGAAAATAAAGAGAAATGAACTAGTCCTACTGGATGGCAGCAACAACAAAGAGCTTATACCTATAAAGCACTAATTACATGTCAAACACTATTTCTAAGCACTTTATATAAATTTACTCATTTACTCCTAATAACAACCTTATTAGATAGGTATTATCATCTCTATTTTACAAATAAGGACACTGAATTATAGGGATGTTAAGTAACTTGCCCAAGATCACACAGCTAAGGAAGTGAAGATTTAAAGCAAGGCAGTTTAGCACAAAAGTCTATATATTCTTATTTATACCACACAATATAAAAATACACTAAAACAGTGTGATACTGGCACATAATTAGGCAAATCAACAGAAAGAACAGAAAATCCAGAAACAGAATCAAATGCACACAGGATTTTACTATACAAAAAGGTGAATAAACATAGTTTATTCAATAAGTGGCTATTTTGAAATCCCTATATCCTTTCTGTCAGCAATTCCAATTCAAGGCATTTATTCTACAGCTATACCTAGCACATGTTTCAAATGATACGTAAGATTTTTCACTACAGCACTGTTTGAAACAACCAAATTATAT
The DNA here is from genome assembly GCF_003031525.2 of Neophocaena asiaeorientalis asiaeorientalis. Taxonomy (NCBI): domain Eukaryota; kingdom Metazoa; phylum Chordata; class Mammalia; order Artiodactyla; family Phocoenidae; genus Neophocaena; species Neophocaena asiaeorientalis. The sequence goes on along the minus strand of NW_020174648.1, from coordinate 1,773,486 downwards.
AATTCATCCATACAATGAAATGTCATGCATTAACAAAAAGAAAAGCAAGTTCTTTACTTATTAACATGAAAGAATCTCCAATATAAATTAAGTGAAAAAAAAAAAAGTGAGGTGCAAAACAGTATATATGCTTCCATTGTTCTCAAAAAAAAGCCTGGGGGGATACACATGCATATACACATGCATATATGTATGTTATGTGTATATATATATGTATATATATGTGTGTATATATATATACACACACACACCTATCTGGAAGTATACATAAGAAACTGGTGATTTGGATTGCCAAAATGTGAGTGGCCAGGGAAAGGGGATGGCAGAAACACTTCTGTACCATATGATTTTTTTTTTTTAAGAAATTTTTCTTTTTTAATTAACTTATTTATTTTTGGCTGCACTGGGTCTTCATTGCTGCACGCAGGCTTTCTCTAGTTGTGGTGATTGGGGGCTACTCTTTGTTGTGGTGCACGGGCTTCTCGTTGCGGTGGCTTCTCTTGTTGCAGAGCACGGGCTCTAGGTGTGCAGGCTTCAGTAGTTGTGGCACGCAGGCTCAGTAGTTGTGGCTTGCAGGCTCTAGAGTACAGGCTCAGCAGTTGTGGTGCACGGGCTTTGCTGCTCCACAGCATATAGGATCTTCCTGGACCAGGGATCAAACCCGTGTCCCCTGCATCGGCAGGTGGATTCTTAACCACTGTGCCACCAGGGAAGTCCCTATACCATTTGATTTTTTAACTATGCAAAGGTACTGAGCATTCAATAAATAAATAAATGATTTAAATTTTACAAGAGAAAAAGACTGAGCCATTTAGCAGCAGGGATAAATGCCAAAAGAATACATTGAGAATTATCATGATAAAGAAGCTGAGCAGCCATTACACTCCATGTACTACAAGCTGAAACTGAGAAAGCCAGCTGGAAGAAAGGAAAACTGAACAGATATAGAGAGCAAAAACGATGTCAAAACCTTGCAGCCCCTAAAAGAGAAAGATGGAGTATGCAGTGTTAATTTCTAATGGCTTACTAGCTCCAGTTTCCATGAGGCCCAGACACACCACGACTCCTACCGATGGAGTGTCATGATCTCCAGAGTACACACATACAACACACACTTCCACTGGAGTTAGCTCCACTGGTTCACCATTCCCCTCCCCACCTTTTTCTTAAGGCCCCTACAACTAACTTTTCTATTCATATGAATGGAAAGGTATTTCAGGATGATACCTTTGTGAGAGAGAAAAGTACCCTTTGTGATAGAGAAAGACTGTGATCTACCTAAGTGAAGTGCTAGAAATATCCAATCAGAATGCTGATAACTGTACCAAAATAAAACTATACATTATACTTAACTATATACCCAGAGGCACTGAAATCTGGGAATTAAACCAAGGGACAGAAGCCTAAATACAACATACTATCTTGTATTAAGGTCTCAAGATTATCTCAGCCTTAATGCTACCGTAATCGTTAAGTACATTAACCAATAAACATGTTAGAAAGGCAACTTTAAAAAAACAATAGCTATCACTTTTTGAGTACTTACCATTCAGCACGCACCCTCTGGGAATTTTACATGTAATATTTATTTAATTCTCACAGCTGTATGAGGCAGGTACTATTAGCATGACTATTTTACAGATGAGGAAACAGAAACATAAAAAATTCAGAACCCTAAGAGACCTTCGAAATTATGTATTCCCATGCAAGTTATTTATTTTTTACCTATGTCAAGATATTGGTATGCTAAATCATAAATTTAATCCAGGATCTAAACCCACATAGTCTAACACCAGAGTCCATAGCTATTAACAGCATGCTTATAAATGGCACACTGACTGATGTTATAATTGAAAGCACTCAACTAGAAAACCCAAAAGCTTCAAGAACTGCAAGTGTGAAAAATCTGTTTACATCAAGATTAGGTAACAAACACAAAGTCATTCCTGGTAGATCAGTAATCTCTTAAATATAGCTTTTTAAGGAAATATTTTCCTGTTAATAGTAATTATCTAGCTATCTTTTATTAGTATTTCTTTTAAATTCAATTCTAAAAAATATCTAAGGGGATTTCCCTGGTGGTCCAGTGACTAAGACCCCCATACTCCCAATGCAGGGGGTGGGGGTTTGATCCCTGGTCAGGGAACTAAGATCCCACATGCCGCACGGCGTGGCAAAAAGAATAAATAAAATAAAAAATATCGAAGAAGGCACAAAACAAGTACATGAAGGCTAGTCTCAAAATAAAATGGTAATACTTACTAATCCTTAATAAAGTGAATTGTATATGTTATATTGTATTTTTCCTTCTATTTTATTACCATGAAAGCTTTGGGAAGACAGTGGAGCATCAGTGCAGAAAATCGCCCCCTAGGTGCAGCACAAACTTGGGAAAACCACAAAACTTAAGTCAAGCTCTGCTTCCTACTAGTTATGTGGCCTTAAGGTAGGAGACTTACTCTCTCTTAGCTAAACATCTTCATCTGTAAAACCAGGAAATATATATAGCTTCTGGGGTTATGTTGAGGATTAAGTGATAGGGTAGAATAAAGTGTCCAGGACACAGCAACCAATCCTTTCCCAATGCTATTATACTGCTAAAGCACAATGGTTAAGAGCAAAACGTTTAGAGTTAGACATGTCTTATTGTGAGACCGTTTTCATCATTTATTTGCCAAGGACTAAATGAGATAACACCTGAAGTAGACTAACATATAAATGCTGAATAAGTATTACTACATAAGTAATACTACCAAAAACAAAAAATGGGCGCCAAAGGTAACTAGAAACTAAACCTAGAAAAATAATAAAAGTTAGACTCTAATCTTTCTGTGCTCTACTACTAAGCTATGGGTCCATGATCAACTTGTTTCATCTGCCTAAGCATTAGTTTATTCATCTGTAAATCAAGGGTACCAGAATACTGGGAATTCCCTGGCAGTCCAGTGCTTAGGACTCTGCGCTTTCACTGCCAAGCACCTAGGGTTCAAACCCTGGTCAGGGAACTAAGATCCGGCAAGCTGCGCAGCACAGCCAAAAAAAAAAGAAAAAAAGTGTATCAGAATATATAATTTCTTTTTTGATGTGGACCATTTTTAAAGTCTTTATTGAATTTGTTATAATATTGGTTCTGTTTCATGTTTTGGTTTTTTGGCCACGAGGCATGTGGGATCTCAGCTCCCTGACCAGGGATGCAACCAGCACCCCCTGCATTGGAAGGTGAAGTCTTAACCAGTGGCCCACCAGTGAAGTCCCAGAATACATAATTTCTAAGGTCTACTCCAGTTCTAAATTTTTATACCTCTGTCTGTCTGGCTACCAAAGTCATAAATTTTATCTTAAAACAACCAACACCGTCATATATACATACACTCACCCTAAAGGAAAAAAAATATAAACCTGTAGCAGATCGAAAAATTTAGAGATTCAGGGAAATGGCCAAAAATGGTAAGCACTACAACTCCAGTTGAAGATTTTATTTTTTTATTTATTTATTTTTAAAATTTATTTATTTGTGGCTGCATTGGGTCTTCATTGCTGCGTGTGGGCTTTCTCTAGTTGCGTCAAGTGGGGGTTAATATTCATTGAGGTGCACGGGTTTCTCATTGCAGTGGCTTCTCTTGCTGCAGAGCACGGGCTCTAGATGCATGGGCTTCAGTAATTGTGGAGCATGGGCTCAGTAGTTGTGGCTCTCGGGCTCTAGAGCGCAGGCTTAGTAGTTGCGGCGCATGGGCTTAGTTGCTCCGCAGCATGTGGGATCGTCCCGGACCAGGCATCAAACCCATGTCCCCTGCACTGGCAGGCAGATTCTTAACCACTGTGCCACCAGGGAAGTCCCTCTAGTTGAATATTTTAATAAGAAACATGTTAATGTCAAATACTTTAAATAAGAAAAAATTATTTTAAAAAGGAACACCTAAAAATAATGAAATTTTTTTTTCATTTATAGTTGCTAATTTCAAATACACTGTATTTTCAAATTACACTGTAATTTCAAATACAGTGCTAATTTATAGTTGCTACAAAAAAACAAAATAATTACAGCATTTTGAGTACCTGCCTAGCTCGCAAAGACTCTCCTGAAACATCAATCTCACACAGTGGTAGGCCCAGAGCAGCTACATACATTCTAGACCAGTGGTCCTCAACCAGGGGTGATTTTATCTCCAAGGGGATTTTGGCAATATCTAGAGACATTTTTTGGTTGTTACACTTAGAATGTGAGCGCTACTGGCATTTAGTTGACAAGGGCCAACAATCCTGCTAAACACCCTACAATGTACAGGATAACCCACACGAAGAACCATTCAACCCAAAATGTCAATATTATGGAGGTGATCTGACCACCAATCACAGCTACTCTCCTGGGAATCTGGAACCGAGACTAAGAAATTAAAGTTTAATATAGACCATCCTTTTGGTCAGAGAAGAGATTACAAAAAAAAAAAAAAAAAAAAAAAAAAAAAAAA
>NW_020174648.1:1757164-1768905 GCF_003031525.2 Neophocaena asiaeorientalis asiaeorientalis | reverse complement strand
TAAAAAATCCTTTTTTGTAGAAAAAAAAAAAAAAAAAAAAAAAAAAAAAAAAAAAAAAAAAGGCAAGTATGGTATGAATTGAATGTCTAAGAGAGAAGAATAAAGTGAGCAAACAGAAGTCAAAACAAGAGACAGAAAATAAATATTTCTTGAGTTTTTAGCAGCCTTTCACGTCCTGTTTTTGGGCCAGCCTAGCTGCATTCCTGTTCTTGAGCCTCCATATAAATTTTCTAGGTATTACATAATATGGAGTTGGTCTCTCCTACCTGTAACTAAGAGTCCTACTCACACACATTACCCACAGAAAACTGCTAAGATAGAAGAATCGACTACAGCAGAGTAATAGTTCAACACAAGTAAATCAAAAATAAATCTCATAAAACTTTATAATAGTAAGAAACCAATGGTGAGGTATAGAACAAAGATCAATGAGAACTAATCTATAAATATAAGGACAACAGAGAAAATAGAAAAGGTAATAATGTGGAAACCAGGGAAAGAGTCAAAATTTCCTGAACTAAAAGGACAACCAAAAACCAAAGACAGTTGGTATACGATATAAAGACTGAGAAATAATCATTTAAGACAGACTCCTCAAACATCTACCTACCAAGCTCTTAAGCTTTAAGAGGAAGAATTTTATACAACTCAATAACACAAAAACAATTCAGTTAAAACATGGGCAGGGGGTTTCCCTGGTGGCGCAGTGGTTGAGAGTCCGCCTGCCGCTGCAGGAGACACGGGTTCGTGCCCCGGTCCGGGAAGATCCCACATGCCGCGGAGCAGCTGGGCCCGTGAGCCATGGCCGCTGAGCCTGCACGTCCGGAGCCTGTGCTCCGCAACAGGAGAGGCCACAGCAGTGAGAGGCCCGCGTACCACAAAAAAAAAAAAAAAAAACATGGGCAGGGAATTCCCTGGCAGTCCAATGGTTAGAACTTCGTGCTTTCACCGCTGAGGGTGCCAGTTCAATCCCTGGTCAGGGAACTAAGATCCCGCAAGCGGCGCGGTGTGGCCAAAAATTAAAGACAGACAAAAAGAAAAATAAGTTAAAAATGGGCAGAGAATCTGAATAGACATTTTTCCAAAGAAGACATACAAATGACCAACAGGTACATGAAAAGGTGCTCAACATCACTAACCACAAGGGAAATGCAAATCAAAACTACAAAGAGGTATCACTCCATGCTGGTTATAATGACTATCATTTAAAAAAAAAAAAAGATAGGGTTGGCAGGCAAGGGTGTGGAGAAAAGGGAGCCCTTCTGCACTGTAGGTGGGAATGTACACTGGTGCAGCCACCACAGAAAACAGTATGGACTTTCTTCAAAAAACTAAAAATAGGGCTTCCCTGGTGGCACAGTGGTTGAGAGTCCGCCTGCCGATGCAGGGGACACGGGTTCGTGCCCCAGTCCTGGAAGATCCCACATGCCGCGGAGCAGCTGGGCCCGTGAGCCATGGCCGCTAAGCCTGTGCGTCCGGAGCCTGTGCTCCGCAACAGGAGAGGCCACAGCAGTGAGAGGCCTGCGTACCGCAAAAAAATAATAATAATTATTTAAAAAACTAAAATTAGAACTACCATATGAACAGTGATCCGACTTCTGGGTTTATACTCAAAGGAAATGAAAACAGCATCTTGAAGGAATATCTGCGTTCCCACGTTCACTAAGCATTATTCACAATAGCCAAGATAGGACACAACCTAAGTGTCCATCACTTTGAAAAGTAACACAATAACAGGGAGCTACCCAGGTAAACATATATACTTTAAGCTTATAATATAGTTACCATAATTAAAATATGTTAACAATGTGCAGGAAGAAATAAAGATGAATGGAAAGAGTTTTTAAAAGATCTGTGGACATTTGAGAATACATAAGAAATACAGCTCTTCAAAGCAGTGGAAATTGATGAACTATTCAATTACTAATACAATGGAAAAACATTAAGTTGGTTCCAACCTCAAATATGTATATATAAATTTCAGAAAGGTTCAAGCTGGTAATAAGAAAAATATGAGGAAAACAGGAGATCTTTAACAATCTTGTAAATATTTGTCAATAAGAAAATGGTTAACATCTAAACAAAATGGTTAAAATATATATCAAGAGCACAGAACACTATAAAGCTATTGAAAAGAATGAGAAATGTACACATCCTGGCACAGAAAGGTCTTCCAGACATATTAAACACAAAGAACAAATCTGAGAGAAAAAAATTCATACTGTATAATGCATTTACTTGCATTTATGAAATGGCAAGAGAAGTATTAATATGTGCCCTCACATAAATATAAATACATAAAAAGTTCTGGGAAGATAACGTATCAAACCATGAACAGTAGTTTCCTCTAACAAGAGAATATGGATCATGGGTCGGAACATCAAAGAGGACTTTCACGTCTAATCTACATGCTTCTGTATTGATTTATTTTTTTTTACATTTAGATACCTTTATATATTTTCACACAATTAAAAAATGCAAATTTCAACATTAATAAAAGAAAGCTACTATAACAAAAACCTTCAAGTGTCAACGCTTCTTTCCTATAAGAAAAAGATCGGTGATATGAATTACGTCTGTTAGTACTGCTAGTCTTAGGAAAATTTTTAAGTTTTCCTAAGAAAATTACCAAGTTTTCTTAGTAATTATCTGGAACCACAAAATGCTAACGGGCAATCTTTAGTACTAACTCAGTATTGTTATTTTAACTTGCTGGAATTAGCATATAGAAAGGAACATGTTAACAAAACTGTATATGTACATATTGTATATTATATTAAGCCACAGAAAATTTTCTTTGACCTTGACCACATCAAGTGAAAGGTTTTCTAAACCCTCCCTCTCCTTGGAAAAGCAAACCAGGGAATATAAATTGCCTGGGCCAGCTGAGCTTTGTGTTCTGCTGGATCAAAAGCCAATACTGGCAGAGTTCACTACAGAGGAGCCTGCAGTACCACCACCATAGACTCAGCGCATTTACAGAACAAAGCAAAGACAGAGAAGAAGCTCAATATAGGTCTCATTTTTTTAAGCGACCAAAATAAAATCTGTCACAGTATTATAGTTAATGTGCATTTATCTGTGCATTTATTTGAGTGAGAGTTCAATTGAAAATAATTGACCTGGGACTTCCCTGGTGGCACAGTGGTTAAGAATCCGCCTGCCAGTGCAGGGGACACGGTTTGATCCCTGGTCCGGGAAGATCCCACGTGCCGCGGAGCAACTAAGCCCGTGCACCACAACAACTGAGCCTGTGCCCTACAGCCCGTGAGCCACAACTACTGAAGCTCATGCGCTAAAGCCCGTGCTCCACAACAAGAGAAGCCACCGCAATGAGAAGCCCGTGCACAGCAACGAAGAGTAACCCCCGCTCGCTGCAATGAGAGAAAGCCCGTGCACAGCAACGAAGACGCAATGCAGCCAAAAATAAATAAATAGATAGATAAATTTATTTATTTAAAAAAAAGAAAAGAACTGAGAAATCATTCTAATTAGTACAATGATCACAAATTTACATACTGAAATTATGCCCTCAACCCAAAAAGGCTGAGATTAGTAACCAACAGTTATTATACAAAACATCACACTTCCCCACTCACCGACACACAAGACTAGTTTATTAACTGTTTCATGAGAGTGTTCATCAATATCTACTTAAGCAACATCATTCTTTTGGACAGCAATTTTAAATTATACCTAAAAATTCTGAGATATTAACACAGGCAATTACTGTAAAATAACTGAATAAAGAAACATAGAAAATACTTGAGTGTTAAACTAGTTTTTTTTAAATTCTATCATACTACTTAAAAAGGAAAAAGAAATGTCTTTATAAGTTGCATATTAATAAACTAAATAGATCACTTTAAGTGGCTACACAGATTCCAATACAAGGAGAAAAGGAGAGTTGTAATCTATCAAGAGGGAGTGGGGGATATAAAGTCTTTAAATAAGAAATATTAGTAATACTAAGTCTAGAGGTTAAGCCAATAGTTCAACATTACCATGAGATTTCAAACTGCACTGTGAGCGCCTACTGCTCCATTTGTTAGGCCATAATATCTAAGTCTCAATCCATAGCCACAGAGTAAGTATATAGATCTAACCCTGGTCTACCATTCTGAAACCCTCATCATTGGTCTCAAGAGAGATAGGGTAAAAAAAAAAAAACACTAAAAATCTTCCTATATACACACACATACATATACATATGTACATATACACAAACTCCAAAAGGAAACTAGGCATCATCACACATAACTACAGAATCACAAATAGGTATCCCAATTTCTTTGGTCTCTTATCTTTTTCAATTTGAGCAAGCAAGGTTTTATGGGGTTTAAGTGAAAAAAACCCTGCAATTAAGTACTCAGAACATGCCTGGCACACAGCACTCAATAAGTGGCAATTATTTCTTCACAGCTTCTTCCAGGGACTAAGGCCCACTCTAAGTCTGTCAGCAGAACTCTGTGTGTCTTAACTCCCTTTTCCTGATACAAGATTCTTTCAAAAGTGCACCTCTCAACAGACCTTCTACATATGAACTTTTAGAGATTTAAGGAAAAAAAGTTGAGGCCAAAGCATCTCTTCCTGCCGCAAAAAAAGTGGCATAAGACAGTGGACACCTGCATGTGGACACTAGACTTGCAACAAATGGACTTCTGAACCAGTTTTAAGTAGAAGAGTTAATACATTATGTTTTCTGACAACTGACAATCTTTGAATTACTTTTGATCCACCACTCTTCTTAATCTCACATTACCAACAGTTCTCAAAGTGTGGCCCCAACCAGCAGCCTTCAGCAACACCTGAAAACTTATCAAAAATGCAAATTCTCAAATCCCACCTCAGACCTAAATAATAAACTCTGGGGATGGGACCCAACAATCTGGGTCTCCACACTAAAATTTGAAAATCGTTCTATATGATCTGGTGAAGTATCAACAGTGACACTCCAAATTTATCTATTCCAGAAGAAATCTGTTAAGATTGATGAGGTTAACATTACGTATTTTGAAATCTTATACACATAGTATATGAGAAAAAGCCCAAACTGACTCACAAAATTAAGAATATAAAAGTTCTACTAAAACATGCTTTTAGCTTCCCTGGTGGCACAGTGGTTGAGTCCGCCTGCCGATGCAGGGGACACGGGTTCGTGCCCCGGTCCGGGAAGATCCCACATGCCGCAGAGCGGCTGGGCCCGTGAGCCATGGCCGCTGAGCCTGCGCTCCGCAACAGGAAAGGCCTTAACAGTGAGAGGCCCGTGTACCGCGAAAAAAAAAAAAAAAATGCTTTTAACAAGAAACTTTATAACCAGAGGTAAAAATAATACAAGGAGGCACAAAAAGTTCTTAAAGGATGTCAGATGAAGGAGATTACAATATAAAAAATCATTAAATATTAACTAGCAAACAAATGTGCCAGCTTAGAATGAGGTCTCAACCTAAACTTTACATGTGCCTTGGCCTGTGTTTCTAGTTCAACTTCTGTGAAGGAAGAAAAACAACAGTATAAAAGAGTAAGAAAGACCCATAAGACAAATAATCCTAAGAAGATAACATTTACCCTCAAGGAAGGCAGGTCTAAGGTGATTTCAGATCCCCAAAATTTCCCTACCTTTTTGCTGCTTTCTGAAAGTCCTTTAATAATCAAGAGTCACTTCAGAGAAAAATAGAGACTTAAACAAAACAGAGACTTAAAATATAAATGCTGGACTTCCCAGGTGGCACAGTGGTTAAGAATCTGCCTGCAAATGCAGGGGATATGGGTTCGAGCCCTGGTCCAGGAAGATCCCACATGCCGCGGAGCAACTAAGCCCGTGTGCCACAACTACTGAGCCTGTGCTCGAGAGCCGAGTCACAACTACTGAACCCGTGTGCCACAACTACTGAAGCCCACGCGCCTAGAGCCTGTGCTCCACAAGAGAAGCCACCGCAGTGAAAAGCCTGCACACCGCAATGAAGAGTAGCCCCCGCTCACCGCAACTAGAGAAAGCCCATGCACAGAAAGGAAGACCCAACACAGCCAAAAATTAATTAATTTTATATATATATATAAATGCTAAGACAATTCTACACTTTAGCATGCTATCGTGATGACAACAGCAGTATTTGAGTTAGTTTACAAAACATTTTCACATTAGACTGATGTAATCTTGACAACCATCTTGAGGTAAGTAACAATGACAACAACAAAACTACATTTACTGAGCACTTAGAGCCTTACAAAATTTTATCATTTAATTCAACAACCTGCTGAGGTTGGAGTTGTAAACCACTTACTAATGTCAGACACAAGGCAGGATCTGAACCCAATTCTATCTAATTTTAAAACCCATCTTCTTGGGACTTCCCTGGTGGCACAGTGGTTAAGACTCCACGCTCCCAGTGCAGGGGCCCTGGGTTTGATCCTTGGTCAGGGAACTAGATCCCACACGCATGCCACAACTGAGAGTTCACATGCCACAACTAAGGAGCCTGCCTGCCACAACTAAGACCCAATGCAACCAAATAAAAATATTTTTAATGCATTTTAAAAAATAAAATAAAATAAAACCCATGTTCTCTAAATCTCTACACTATGGCAAGATTTGGAGACAAAGGCTTGAGTTTTCAGGCCCATAACTTAACAGCTGTATGCCCTTGGGAAGTCACTTAATTCTCTTAACTCTTCATCTATAAGATGGGAAGATTAGCATCTGTCCCCACCTATTTCAGAGTACAGCTGACCCTTGAACAACTCGGAGGTTGGGGCACCGACGATCCACGAAGTCGAAAATCCTCTTATAACTTTACAGGTGGTCCTCCATATCCAGGTTTGGCATCCCTGGATTCAACCAACTGCGATAAAACTATAGTACATATTTATTGAAAAAAATCTGCCTGTAAGTGGACCCTGAAAGTTCAAACCCATGTTGTTCAAGGGCCAACTGTAATTGTAAAGATCAAATAAGATAAAGGACATAAAAGGTGTTCATAAACTCAAAAAAAAAAACTATACAAATGTCATCATTACTGATTTTGACAGAGAGAGTAAAGAGAAAAAAAAATGATATAGTATAGTAATTGCAAGGGGAAAAGATGCTCGTTTTTCTTTTTAAAGCAAGACCCTTAAGGAGAAACTTCAGACTTCAAAATTTACCTGGGACCTTACTGTCAATTGGGCTGTGATAAAAGAATCTGTACCACAAATTATTTTGTCACTTTTCTAAAAATACAGACACACCCAGATACCTGTAACTTACACAGATTTGGAGGTTAACAAAAACCTAACAGCTGATTTCTTTTTAAAAGTCTGGTTCTCATAAGAATCAGTAGCCACTATACTAGGTCACCATAATTAAAATTCCCTTGCAACGGCCTTCCTGTTCTTTTCTACAGTATCATTTTCAACCTGTGGTGCCGACATCTTTCATTCTGCAAAGACTAAAACATGAACTACAAATCCTAAATAAAGAAATCAGACCACTTAAACTGATGAGTTTAAGGGAAAAGTTTTATTACTCAAAACTTCACAATTTAAGGTTAATTTTTAATAGCATTTACAGCAAATGAGTGAGAGAAAGAAGTTGAAGTGAAATCACTCAACTGTTGTAATGTATGTCAGATATTAAAAAGACAAGGAGGTATTCAACCCTAGATTACTAGTCACAAAACATCAGCTCACCAAAAAGGTTCAATAGCAGATTTCAGAAAAATCACACAGCACTCACCTCTTTCATACCAAAAAACAGCCCAATTATTTTTATTCCTTCTAAATCACATTCACAAAAGGCATTTTTGGCAAAGCAAATTATTATAACAACTTACATATTAATAAAAAAATATTCCCATTTTCAATGAGAAAACACCATTTCTTTTATCTACAGAAGAAAAATCACGGACTCTGATAAACCCACTTCTGTAACGCACATACATTTTTACTGACTACATACAATATTTAATCTATATTTAAACCTACATGTAAACTCAACAGTCAAACCTAACTTTCGTATATGAAATTATGTGCTAATACCTCAATACTGAAACTCAAGACAGTGACTTGTACACTAGTTGCCAGGTTTTTTGTGTAAATGTCAAACAACAGGTCCACTGAGAAGCTTTTGAATCTAATTGAATTTATTCATTCAAACCAGAATTTATCATGTGTTTCTAAGCAGTGGTTCTCATCTAGGGGCAATCTAGCAATGTCTGAAAACATTTATGGTTGTTACAACTGGTGGGGGGTGGTGGTGAGGTAGTTTGCCAGAAAGGGGTGCTACTGGCATCTAGTGAGCAGAGGCCAAGGATGCTGCTAAACATCTTACAAAGTATAGGACAGACCCCCACAACAAAGAGACCCACAACAGACCCACCCCAAAATGGCAATAACTGCCAAGGTTGAGAAACTCTGAGCTATAGAAGTTTATAAACACCCATCTGTCTAAAAACAGTACTCACTTAATCTTTGTTTCCTATATTATTTGCCAATTCTATTCTTTACATACTAGTCTTTGGCAACAAACTTACCCTATTCCCGTCCTTTCAATCAGCTTCTAACTTCCAAACTTGTCAATACAGCCAATTTCAAAACTTATTATCTTTGACTCATCCCTATTTTTAATTGTAGTAGTTGTTGTAGTAGTAATGGCCGGGGCCAACACATATTTAGCCCTTACTACATGCCAGGCACTATCCTAAGTGCCTTGTACATATTAACTCATTAATCTAGGTACTATTATTACCAGGAATTCTTATTATCCCCATTTTACAAATGAAGAATCCAAGGCACAAAAAGGTTAAATAACTTGTCCAGGGTCACAAAGATAATAAGCAGTCAAGCCAGGTTTCAAATCCAGGCAGAATGCCTAAGTATTCCAAAGTCGTCCTTTCTTCTTTCATCCTCTAAACCAAATCATAAAATCCTTAAGTTCCACAAGGACAGGGACCTTGTTATACTCACAGCAACATCCCCAGGGCCCAGTACATAATAGGTGCTCAAAAAACTTTTCTTTGTTGAATGCATGAAATATCCCTCAAACTCACCCCACCTGTTGCCACTGCCTCCGCTCAAGGCCAAGGCTTTCAGCACCTAACACTTGGCTTTCTCTACATAGCCTATAAACTAACCAATCAGGTAAATGGATATAAACTCCTCTGCCACATTTTCAATAACCCAAAGTATTCAAAGTTTTCTTCCCACTGCTTCTCAATTATCAGTAGAATCATAACATCTTAAGAGTCAGATGGTACCTTAGAGATCATCCAATCCAACATTTAACAGATAAAGAAACCCAAAAATGTTAAGTGACTAAATCACCCAGCCAGGTGGAGCCAAGACCAGAACTTGATTCTTTCAATTTTTGCTCTAGGATTCACTCCTAGAGGAGTTGCTTAACTCATGACAGATGTGTCTCCTCACTATTCCATCAACAAATTACGTTCATTTCAATTGTTCACACTTGTTTCTCCTGCACAGCCTGCCCTCTTTTTCTTGCTCCACAGATGCAAATCCTATTCATGCTTCAAAATCTCGTCCTATTCCATTCTTCATGACCTCCTCCTTCTCAGAAAATCTTACATCCTGAATAGATGCTAGAGGAAGAGGATCACCATTACTGGGCCAAGTTTAATACATAACTAACACGTCCCACAAAGCAAAGCTACTTGGATCATTTCTTCCCTGAAACCTATTTACCCATTCTTTGCTCCTATGTTTCTGGAACTGATTTCAATACAGACTAACTTATATGGCACCTTCATAAAATGTTTATATACCTGGAAGAGAAGCTCACTCACATCTTTTAGAGTAGACATGTAACTCCTGAATGGCCCAAATCACCTATACCTCTTCCATTAGGAAACTCAGGTTGTTCACAAAGTCCAAACCCAGAACTCTGATACAACTCACCTAGCAGTCACAGCTTCTAAGATTCATCTCTTTCTCTGCATACTATCATTTGTCTTAACTTCCTCCAAAACTCCATTTCTGAGGAACAGTTCACACTTCTTTTCCTTCCTCGTCTTCCCTACACTACACAGTACAGAATACCTTCTTTTATCTTTTATTATTTTCCATATGCCTCTTCAGTGAAAGTCCAGTTTGCTACCTCTCATCCAACCTCAACTAGCCAGTCCTTTACACAGAAGTCACATCTATCTCTTCAGCCTCTCTCAGGTCTTAGGGTATCTCAACTCCATGAAGGTTACTTTTGGTTTTATCCCCCCTTCTCCATTCTCCCTTCCTCTAGACAAGTGGCCTCAAAAGTGGTGTGGATGCAGCTCAGAGGAAATGCAAAAGGATCCACTGGGCTGCTGGAAAAAATTTATTAGAACTCTTGTTATATTTATTTTTTCATCTCATCCTTTCTTAAATTGTTTCTGTGTACATTTCTAAGTTACCCATTAGTACAGTAATAAAGATACATAAATTCTTGGAGTACGTGATCACGAGTCTGGAGACAACTGTTTTAAAAATACCTTGATAATGAGGACAAAGTAATAGGTTCCAGACCATACAGAGGATGTAAATATGTATATGTGTGTGTGTGTGTGTGTGTGTGTGTGTATATATATATGTATATATGCACACCTGGTAGGAAGAAAAACTCTTGTTTGTATCCAAAGTCCTAATGATGCCCACCAACCTCTAACCCCTGCCAGCCATCTCAGAAATGTGTCCTACTCAAAAGAGCAGAACAGAGGATGGTTTGGCAAAGCCCTTCATTTCCAGTTTGAAAAAAAAAAAGAAATTCAAAGTGCTAAGATACTACCCTTATCTTTCCCGTAGAAGGGTATTTCAGGACACTGTTCACTATCCTGACACTACTCATTGCCTGATTTATACGTATATACTTCAAAGGCCACTACCTACTGAGATTCAGTTCCTATTTCCCAATCCCTCGAGGCACAACTCATGCTCCCTTCGCTAACGACCGATTTCTACTAACACCTGGACTGAACTCACACCTCCCTTCACCCTTCTCTCCCCTGAGGACACTATCCACCGTCTTCCCCGAGCCCCACAGTCGCGTCCCAGTGCAGAAGACAGTCCATCCAAGGTCCCTAAGACCACTTCTCTTTCCTCCTTCGCCCCCGGGAGCTGCCAGCCAGGCTGGAGACAGGAGGGGGGAGGGGTATGACTCGCCTACCGTGACTGGCCCAGATGGCAGCAGATTCCGCCCCCACTCTTGGGCACCCCTCCACCCCTCGACCCCCTAGAGCTGCCTGTCTGCCTCCCACCCCGCCCCAACCCCACCTCCGGCCTTCCCCACGCCCTCACGCCGGCTCCCGGACACACTCACCGTGCTGGGTGAAGATATTGAAGCCGGCCTCTGCGGTGCGCCCCGCCAGGTCCCGCCTGCGGCTGGAGGGCCTGGCTGCGCTGCTGCCCCGGATCCCGCGGGGTTGCGACTGCTGAAGCCCCGGAGCCTCCCCGACGCGGCCCACCTGCTGCCCCATCCCTGCACTTGCGTACTCCCGCGCCCCCGCCGACCCGTGGTCACATTCCTCCTCGGCTCCGGCCTCGGGCTCCAGGCGCTTGCTCCGGCCTCTCCTTCCCACTCGAGGCCCCGGCCCTGAGCGGTCCGGCCACCGGCGTCTCCCCACCCGACTCCTCACAGCAGCCGCCGCGCTGCCTCTCGACGCCTCACAGATTCTCCTTTTCCCTCCCCATTCCGCGGCTCCGCGCCCTTAACGCTGCCGCCGCCGCCGCCGCCGCCGCCATCTTTAAACCACCGAGCACTGGGAGAGCGTGGGACA
>NW_020174648.1:1742206-1757154 GCF_003031525.2 Neophocaena asiaeorientalis asiaeorientalis | reverse complement strand
AGTCCGCGCGCCCCCTTCTCCTCCGAGGGTGGGTTCGCCCCCGTCCCCCGCAGCCCCCGTAGCAACCTCACTGGCACGCCTACCGCTGCTTCAGGTCTTTCGGCCCTTCGGTTCGTTCGCGGCACCTCGGCCTCCCACATCCGAATCCGCCTTAGCCACCTCCTCCCACGTTCGTTTCTACATGCTACCGCCTTTTTTAGGGTTGGTCGGTCTAAAGCCTTCCCTGTCCCACCTCCACCTGTCAAATCAATCAGTCGCGCTGAGCGCCCGAGGTGCACAGCTCGCTCTTTAGCAGGCACAGTTGGGACAGAAAAGCACAAGGCGTTTGGTGCTTGCCATCCAGGTGAGGCTCCCTAAAATGCCCCGGAGAATTCCTTTAAATACCCTCGTCACCAAGCCGACCTACAGTAAAAAGTAAATGATATAAAATTTACATGAAGATAATAAAAAGGTACATTATTTCATTGTAATTTTTTGAAACTATTTCATAATGTTAAGTTGCACTCGCCTCAGTTGTCTGCACTCTACAGTCTCATTAGAGAAGCAGTTATGACCCAGTTCCTCATATCGTATTACCATGAATTCCTCTTGAACTCCTTTACCGTGTAACCACGTGTGTTTCTGTTACCCTTACATTGCTTGACAGTAAAGTTAATCTTCCTACCGGCATGCTTTATATATAGTGCACGTGGTCAGGTCTCCTTTGATGACAAAGGAGAAAAATAAAACTACCTTTGACCCTGTTTCTGAATGAGAACTTATCTTTAACTTATGTTGTCTGAAGACAGTGACAGGCAGAAATGTTTTTAATGCGCGCACACATACATATATATGTATAAATATTCACTTATCATCTCCCCCCTACTGAGCATTCTTGCATGTTAATATTGATCCAGTTTTTTACATTCTCAAAGAACTTGATAATTATTCTTTAGCTATTCATTTAGCTTCCCTATTTCCTTTATAAAAAGCATCAACTATTGGAGGTACCACACTGAAAATTTGCTTTAAAGCAGAGGATGTGGGAGCCATTGCAAAGAAGCAACGAAACAACCATTGGGAAGATAAATTTCAGGGAAGAAGGTGGATACAGCTCTCCTTTACATGTCTTTCATAGAACCGGGCTGACCTTAGATGAACCATTAATACTCACTACTATAAAAGTCCTGTGAAATTATTCCGTTGCTCTCCAGGGTATGACCAGAAATAACTGAAATTGCCCACCAGATGGGAACAGAAACACTATGCTTTAGCACTGGATACAATATGAATTTTCCATTTGGTCAAAGTTTTCCTGTGTTTAAAATACTTTGTCTTTTCCTTTTAATTCCTGAAGTGTTGCAACTACTGAAAAAAAATCATTGACAAGGGATAAAGGTGGTCATAGAGCCATGATTTGGTTTGTTTGATTTTTATTATCTGAGAGAATTTAATTTGGGGGATAATGGTCTGGCTTCTCTAATTCTTTCATAGTATGTAATGGGTAAGTGTAGTATAGTGCGGTGGTTAAGGGAGGCACTTAAGTGCTTGAGGTCAAAACTGGGCTCAATATTCGTTTGCTCTTAGACAAATATTTAACCTCTTTGTGCATCAGTTCTTCATCTGTGAAGTGATGGTGATAGCAACAGTACCTACCTCACAGGGCTGTTGTGAGAATTAAATTGGTTAATATACATAAAGCACTTAAAACAGTATTTGGCATATAAAAAGCATCATACAAGCACTTACTATTAGTACAAAAAATGTAATGTTTTCAGAAATCCATCAACTTTTCCAGGCCTAATTTTTTTCAGGTGGTATATGCTTAGATAATAGAACAAATTCTACAGTATTTATTCATGTGAGCCCCTATCCACCACCTGCCACCTATATTTAACTAAAAACAAAAACACCAATCAACCAATAAAAACAGGTGGAATCATATATCGCTTTATTAGTCATTCCTACCTGGTCATCACCAGTTACCTGCACATGTGAACTATTGCATGTGAAATATTACCTTTGTTTAGCATATGAATATTCCTCTACCAGAGAGTCTTAAGATCCTGCCTAGACTGAAGCAAATATCTTGTAAGTGGAGATGTTTTTCAAAGTGAAATGGGAATTTTCAGAATTGGCGGTGGAGGGGGGGGGTTGTTGAAAGACCAGGGAGAAACCTACTTACTTAGGTGCAGGACACTATTTCATCTCAATGTAACCAAGCCCAAGTGACTCACCTGAGAATTACAATTAAACATTTAAAACGATTAAAACATTTAAAACAATCCCAAGTAGTATTAGCTCAAGCTGAAATGAGGGCAGCTGTGAACTCCAGGCAGGTGCAGAAACCAGATGAAAAAAAGGAGCAGGGATGGTGCACAATAGCACAGGGACAGCCTCACCTGAGCAGTGGCCGGGGGACGGCCTGAAAAATCAAACCCATCATCAACACCAACAAGGCACAATGAAGACATAGATGCTCATCACCTTTACCTTCCCTATAATCGGAGTAATACCACTATTTCCAGAAGCAGGGAACTGGTAAGCAATGCTTCACTGATCCCTGTCTTTACCCATCTGGATTTCCAGGCTATTGCCACATCCTTACATTTTCTCCCATATTAGTCAATATTTCTTTCTCTCTGTCTATATGGATACAGTGTTCATTTAGACTCAGATCATCTCTCTGCTGGATTCTCCTGCTGCTACCCTTTTCTTTCTAGGTTCCTCACCAAGCAATTCACTAAAAGAAAAATACTTCTTCCTCTCATTGCTTTGACTGTGCTTCCCCTCCCCTTCATCATGTACAATGTCTAAATTTTTCACCTGACGTTTCAAAATTATTTTCCAGGATACACTGGATTATAATTGCCTAATGTTCATCAGCTCCTATTCCTCAAATACCCACCCCTTCTATAGTAGGCATATATGTTTTATCCAATAGGCCTATTTCTAGGATGTCTTCCTTTTAACTCTGACTTTTGCAATACTCAGATTCTCCCCAATATGGTGCCCAAATGACTCCCTTTACAGTATTCAGGGTTCTACTCAGATCCTGCCTCCCTCTTAGGAAAATCTCAGACTTATCCATAGAGACATAATAGTTTCCCTGTACTCTACTTGGCCCCTACCTAAAATAACCACAGCTGGTTAACAATTATTTGCCTATAAAAGTCAATTACCTCCCTCTACATCCCCGAAATGTGTTTAATTTTGACATACGGCTCAATGTCATGGGGTTAGAAAGAACCTTAGAGGTCATCTAGGATAATCTTCTGGAATTCCCTGTACAATAACTCCAGTGAGGGAGCCCATTTATTCTGAAGAGTTCTAATTGTCAGAAAGTTCTTCTTAAAGGTAAACTGACACATGCTACCCTGAAACTTCCATCTGTTTCACCCCTGGTCCTAGTTCCACCCAGTAGCTACATAGAATAAATTTCACTTTTCTTCTACACAACAGCCCTTCAAATATTTGGGAGCTGTCATGTTTCTCGAAATCTTTTCTTTTACCTATATAATGCATATGTTTGTATAGTTATGTTAATCTCTGTCTATATTATCTACATGGGCTCAAAATATTTGTGTAGATAAATTGGAAGAAAAATGTAATTTCATATGTAGCATTCTTCTTTTTTAAGCTTTATTTATTTTTATTTATTTATTTTTTTAACTCAACGTTTTATTCTATGGTACAAGAACAGAATTTTTTGCAGTACGCGGGCCTCTCACTGCTGTGGCCTCTCCCGTTGCGGAGCACAGGGTCCGGACGCGCAGGCTCAGTGGCCATGGCTCACAGGCCCAGCCGCTCCGCGGCATGTGGAATCCATCCGGACCGGGGCACGAACCCACATCCCCTGCATCAGCAGGCAGACTCTCAACCACTACGCCACCAGGGGAGCCCCAGAAATTTTTTACTGAGGGAGGAATGCATTGAATTCTATACCTGTTAATCTTTATTTTGTTCTTATTATCTTTTCTATTTTATATATTTATATAAAACAGAGAAACTTTTAAACTAGTCATCAGTTATTGAGACTGCTTTGTGGTTTCACAATTTTCACAAAACTTATACCATTTTATGGGCCAGCACATATCCAGTAACGTCCCTGGGCTTTGTATGCTTGTCTTCTCCTTGTTAGGTTTATTCCCAGCAATAGGATTACCTGTATCCAGAATGCCAATTGAAACACCAAAGATGGACATCATGACAATCAGTAACACCGCGGCCTTACAAAATGGAACAAGATAAAGACCAATTGTGGTAGCGAACATTGACAACCCCAAAAGAAGAAAATGATTCATATTGTCAAAAAGAACTCCACCAATCACAGAGCCACCCAAATAGCCAGAGTCACGGCCCACAAATATCAGAGAAAGACCGCTGATATTGCGATTCACATTTGTTGCCAAATCTTGAAATGTGGGTCCCAGTATAGTGACACTCATTCCCTTTTCACTGTGGTGATTGTTTCCTTTGCTGTGCGGAAGCTTTTTAGTTTGATGTAGTTGCACTTGTTTATTTTTGTTCTTGTTGCCTGTGCTTTTGGTGTCATATCCATGAAATCGTTGCCAAGATCAATGTCATGAAGCTTACCACATTTTGCTATCATTTGTGCTATTCTGCTAGTGTTGGAGGGTCTCCCGCAGAAGCGGGGGTGGCCGTGGCTCACCGCAGGGACAAGGACACTGGCTGCAGAAGCCCTGGGAGGCACTCCCTGGCGTGAGCCCTCCCAGAGTCTGCCATCAACCCCACCAAAGGGCCTGTAGGCTCCAGTGCTGGGTCACCCCAGGCCAACCAACACTTTTTTTAGTTTTATTGAGATTTAACTGACATATAACATTGTTTAAGGTGTACAGTGCCTTGATTTGATACACTTATATACTGAAAAATTATTACTGCCATAGAGTTAGCGAATACCTCTAGCAGGCGCATAATTACCATTTCTTTTTATGGTAAGAACATTTAAGATCTACTCTCTTAGCAGCTTTCAAGTATGTAATACAGTATTATTAACTATAATCACTATGCTGTACATTGGAGCCCCAGAATTTATTCATCACATAACTGGAAGTTTGTATCATTTGACCAATACCAATCCTCCTCCCCCTCCTCTCCCTCAGCCCCTACTAACCATCTTTCTAGTCTACATTTTTATGAGTTCGGCTTTTTAAGATTCCACATATAAACGAAATCATACAAGTAGTCTTCTTTCTCTGTCTGATTTATTTCACTTAACACAAATGTTGTTACAAATGGCAAGATTCCCTTCTTTCTCATGAATAAAATTCTGTTGTATATACAGAAAACCTCATTTTATTGCACTTTGCTTTATTGAGCTTCACAGATTTTGCATTTTTTAACAGATTGAAGGTTTGTGGCAACCCTACATCACACAAGTCAGTTGGCACCATTTTTCCAACAGTGTTTGTCACTTTGTGTCTCTGTAGCACATTTTGGTAATTCTGGCAACATTTCAATCTTTTTCACTATTATTTTCATTATTATTATATTTGTTATGGTGATCTCCAGTTAGTGATCTTTTTTTAAATAAATTTATTTATTTTATCTATTTTATTATTTTTGGCTGCTTTGGGTCTTCGCTGCTGCATGCAGTCTTTCTCTAGTTGCGGCGAGCAGGGGCTACTCTTCATTGCAGTGCACGGGCTTCTCTGTTGTGGCTTCTCTTGTTGCAGAGCACAGGCTCTAGATGCACAGTCTTCATGAGTTGTGGCACGTGGGCTCAGTAGTTGTGGCGCTCGGGCCTAGTTGCTCCGCGGCATGTGGGATCTTTCCTGACCAGGGCTTGAACCTGTGTCCCCTGCAGGTGGATTCTTAACCACTGAGCCACTGTGGTTAGTGATCTTTGATGTTACTTCTCTGATTCGCTGAAAGCTTAGATGATGGTTAGCATTTTTAGTAATAAAGTATTTTTTAATTGAAGTCTGTATATTGTGGCGTTTTTTTTAGACACAATGCTATTGCACAGTTAATAGACTCCAGTAGAGTATAAACATAACTTTTCACATAGACTGGGAAACCAAAATATTTGTTTGGCTCACTTTATTGTAATATTTGCTTTATTGCAATGGTATGGAAATGAAGCCATAGTATGTCCGAGTATTGCCTGTACATACCATATCCTTTTTATCCATTCTTTTTAAGCTGTTTGCACATGCAGTACTTTGGGTTTTATGTATGGTTTGTCTTTGAACTGTTGCTGTATTAAATCTTTAAAGGCCTATAGAGTGCCAAATACAGTTCCATTTACAGATCGATATATAAAGTTTTTTTGGATGACAGTGAGGAGGAGGATTCTTATCTGGCTGGCATAGAATAAGTCATTCTCTTTGAAGATAAGGAGATGGATTAAATGACTTCTTGTTCCTTTTAGCCCCAAGGGTCTATGATTCAATACTTCTTGGATTAAAAAACTTTATAAATTATTAAGAGACTATTTCAAACAATTGGCAAAGTGCTATATAAATGTTACTAGTAGCAATAATATCTATTCATTTTAAATTAATAAATTAGTACCGGGGCTTCCCTGGTGGCACAGTGGTTGAGAGTCCGCCTGCCGATGCAGGGGACGCAGGTTCGTGCCCCGGTCCAGGAAGGTCCCACATGCCGCGGAGCGGCTGGGCCCGTGAGCCGTGGCCGCTGGGCCTGCGTGTCCAGAGCCTGTGCTCCGCAACGGGAGAGGCCACAAAAGTGAGAGGCCCGCATACCGCAAAAAAAAAAAAATTTTTTTTAATAAAAAAAAATAAATTAGTACCACTCCTTTTCTATGGTAATAATGAAATAGCTGACTAAACAATCCATTTAACATGTAGCCTACCACTAACTAGTGTAGTGGAACTGAGCCTGGCTTAGAATTTATGTGAAATGGGTTTCTCTTTCAGTTATCTATTGCTGAATAAAAAACAATCCCAAAACCTAGTGGCTTAAAACAATAGCGATTTATCACTTCTTGCAATTGTGTGGATTGTCTGAATAGTTCTGCTGATTTCACCTAGGCTCACTCATATAACAGCATTCAGCTGGAGGCTCAGCTGAGATGGAAGGTTGGCAATTCACATATCTGGCATTTGGTGCTGCTGTCTCGGTTTTCCTCCACTGGCCTCTTGTGGGCTGAATTATACCCACCTCCCTATTCATATGTTAAAGCCCTAACCTCCAGTACCTCACAAAGTGACTGTATTTGAGGATAGGGTCTTTAAAGAGGTAAATAAGTTAAAATGAGGCCCTAAGGGAGGGTCCTAATCCAGTATGACTGATGTCCTTATAAGAAGAGGAAGTTTGGACACAGACACACAGAGGGACGACCATGTGAAGACAGAGGGAGAAGACAGCCATCTACAAACCAAGGAGAGGTCTCAGAAGAAACCAACCCTGCTGACAGCTTGATCTCAGACTTACAGTCTCCAGAACATTGAGAAAATAAATTTCTGTTAACTCACCCAATCTGTGGTACTTTGTTATGGCAGCCCTAGCAAGCTAATGTAAACAGTCTAACCTATTGGAGAACAAGAGGTATATTAGTTTGCTAAGGCTGCTGTAACAAAGTACTACAGGGTGACTTAAACAACAGAAATTTATTTTCTCATAGTTCTGGAGACTGTAAGTCTGAGATCAAGGTGTCAGCAGGGTTGGTTTGTTCTGAGGACTGTAAGGGAGAATCTGTTCTCTGCTTCCCTCCTGGCTTCGGGTGGTTTCCTGGTAATCTTTGGTGTTCCTTGGTGCATAGCATCACCCCATCCCTGGTTTCATCTTCACATGGCATTCTCCGTGTATGTGTGTGTGTGTGTGTGTGTGTGTGTGTGTGTGTGTGTGTGTGTACTGTAAAGACCCTATTTCTTAATGTCATATGGTGAGGTACTAAGAGTTAAGATTTCATTGTAAAGCAACTATACTCTGATAAATATGTTAAAAAAAAAAGTTAAGATTTCAACATATGAATTTTGGGGAACAAATTCAAGCCATAACACTGACCTTCCTTAAAGCACGGTGGCTCAGTATTCTAAGAGAGCAAGAGCGGAAGCTATATCATCTCTTGAGTCTTAGTCTCCAAGACTCTCACAACATCACTCCCACCACCTTCTATTAATGAAGGCAAGTCACAGGCCCGCCCAGTTTTAAAAGATGGGGAAATAGGCTCCACCTCTTAATAAGAGGACCAGCAAAATATTATGGTCATGTTTTCAGTCTTCCATAAGGTCTTATCATTTTTGACAATTAACTAGCTATATGGCCTTGGGCTAATCATGAAAGCATAGATTCTTAGAATCAGAAGGGACCCAGGCCAATCTTATTCTCACTACTGAATAAATTTCCTCTGCCTCCTTCCCACTCCCAAGGTCTCCTTCTCTTTCCATTCTAAGGGCTGCTCCTAGGTGAACTCACCAAGCCTCTGTGTCTGTACTTACTCTGTTTCCTCTGTCTTGAAAGCAAATACCCCCTTCTTTTATTTCCATCTTTTTATTGAAGCATAATGTTCATATAGAAAAGCATGTGCGTGTGTACTCCTTGATGAATTTCACAAACTAAATGCACCCATGTCATCAGCATCTCGGTCCAAAAGCAGAACATTACCAGTACCTCAGAAGCCTTCTCCATGCTCCCTTTCAGTCTCTACGGATTTCCTCCCAACTCCACAAAGGTAACACTATACTGACTTTAATAGCATACATTGATTTTTGCATATTTTTGTACTTTATATAATGGAATCAGACAGTATGTAATCATTGTGTCTGACTTCTTTCACCCAATATTATGTGTTTGAGATTCATTCATATTTTCATTTATAGTTGCAGATCATTTATTTTTCATTGCAGTATAGTGTTTCATTGTAGGAGATTATAGTATACTTATCCATTCTATTGCTGATGAGCATAGTTTTCATATGAATATCCTAGTACATGTCTTCTGGTGACCATAGATATGCATTTTGTTAGGTATTTTTCTGGAACAAAGGATATGTGATGTTCAGCTTTAGTAGATACTATCTAATGGTTTTCCAAAGTGGCTTCACCAATTTTACTCTCACAAATAATGTAGGAGAGTTTTGGTTGCTCTAAATCCTCACTAACACTAGATATTTTCCATCCTTTAACTTTTTAATCCATTTCACACTTCTTTTACTGTCTAACTCCTATTTGTCTTTTTAAGACTCAGCTTAGGAGTCATCTCCTCCAAGAAGGCTTAACTGACATGCTGGATTAGATGTCCCTTCTCTGAGCCCACATTAACCCTTATCTATGCCCCAGGCTTTAGAAGTTACCTGTTTAGAGTTGTTGAGGTTAGTATGAAGGACAAACTGGCCCATGTGTAAATTGAAACCAGTCTTTGTAGCAGTATCTATCAATACATATACTCAGTTCGTAAACACAATATACATACTATGTGTACAATTCATATATTCTTTTACCTAGCAATTCCTAAAAAGTACTTTTACATTTACACAAAGATACATGTTCAAGTATGGTCACAGTATTGGTTTTGTTTGTTTTGTTTTGTTTTTTGTTTTGTTTTGGCTGCGCCACATGGCTTGTAGGATCTTAGTTCCCCCACCAGGGATCTAACCCGTGGCCCCCTGCAGTGGAAGCCTGGCGTCCTAGCCACGGGACTGCCAGGGAATTCCCACAGTATTGTTTTGTTTGTTTGTTTGTTTTTTAAGACTTATTTATTATTTATTTATTTTATTTATTTTTGGCTGCATCAGGTCTTAGTTGTGGCATGCAGGATCTTTGCTGAGGCATGTGCGATGTTTTGTTGCAGCGCGCGGGCTTCTCCCTAGTTGTAGCGTGCAGGTTTTCTCTTCTCTAGTTGTGGTGCACAGGCTCCAGGGCGGGTGGGCTCTGTACTTTGCAGCACATGGGCTCTCTAGTTGAGGCATACCAGCTCAGTAGTTGTGGTGCATGGGCTTAATTGTCCCGCAGCATGTGGGATCCTGGTTCCCTGACCAGGGATCTAACCCACGTCCCCTGCATTGTAAGGTGGATTCCTTACCACTGGACCACCAGGGGAGTTCCACACAGTACTGTTTCTTTTTTTTTATTCCTAATTCTACTTTTTTTTTAAATTTAATTTTATTTTTTTATACAGCAGGTTCTTATTAGTTATCTATTTATACATATTAGTGTATATCTGTCAATCCCAATCTCCCAATTCATCCCACAGTATTGTTTCTAATAGTGAAAAATTGAACCCAAAGTAACTGTTCATCAACATAGGAATAGTTAATGTAATACTAAGCACTGGTTGAAAAAAAAAGAATGAAATAGGTATATAGGGCTTAAAAAGATCTCCAAAGTTTACTGAAAAATAAAACAGCAAGTCACAGAAGAACATGAAAACTTCTCTGGATGGGGTAATGGGGAAGAGTTACCAGAAAAGGGGGGAAGGGGACTACCAGAAAAGGCGGGAAGGGGAATACCAGAAGTGCTACCATTTTGTTTGGGCAAACTTCAGCATTTGCTACAATGTTTTTTTTGTTTTGTTTTTTTTTTTAGCAGTATGTGGGCCTCTCACTGTTGTGGCCTCTCCCGTTGCGGAGCACAGGCTCTGGATGCGCAGGCCCAGCGGCCATGGCTCATGGGCCCTGCCGCTCCGCAGCATGTGGGATCTTCCCGGACCAGGGCATGAACCCGCGTCCCCTGCATCGGCAGGCGGACTCTCAACCACTGCGCCACCAGGAAAGCCCTGCTACAATGTTTATGCCTTCCTTCTGAAAACTCCTCTCTGAATTTCCTTACCTATAATATGAGGTTAATAATAATGTATACCTTCAAGGGTTGTATGAGGAGTTAATGTATGTGAAGCTCTCAGAACAACACAAAATTGCCTCACTCTCAAACCCCCAGCCATAGTGATTGGTCTGGGGATGGACAGCTGACCCAAGCTTGGCCAATTACAATCCTCCCCTGGACATTTTGGAATTGGAATTGAGAGAGGCCAGCCCCTCTTTGAGGACTTGGACTGTGAGATGTAAAGTGCAAGATATTTTGGCAGCCATGTTTCCCCTCATTTGGAGCAGAGAAGAAGAGGGAATTAATATGCAGGGAGAAAAAACAAGCATTTATATTTATAATCCATTTTTTTTAAGCTAGTTTGAGCTGTTTTTCTGTTATAATCCTAAT
The DNA here is from genome assembly GCF_003031525.2 of Neophocaena asiaeorientalis asiaeorientalis. Classification (NCBI taxonomy): domain Eukaryota; kingdom Metazoa; phylum Chordata; class Mammalia; order Artiodactyla; family Phocoenidae; genus Neophocaena; species Neophocaena asiaeorientalis. The sequence continues at coordinate 1,746,037 of NW_020174648.1, read as the reverse complement.
CAATACAACCAATACAGTCAATACAAATGCCATAAAATACCATGTTTATTTAATGCATATTACTCATCCATAAATGGTAAATTGGAGAATGATGTCTGTAGAGCACGTAAGTTGTGCTACTCCATTAGGATTTTTCCCAGCATGTTAATGTTTTGAAGTGATCAGTAATAAACTTTCTCACAATTGAAGAGAAACCTTTAGCAATAAATGAAGACCTGAAGAAAAAAAAAGCTGAAAATCTCATAGAAGTGCCGTCCTTTATTGTACACACAAGTGTCTTCCTTTAGTGAATAAGTGACTAGTTTAGTGGCTTCAAGAACTACTATATTTTCCACTGAGCTATCTAGAAAAGCCGCAAGTGCAGATGGAAGAAGCTGCAAAGACATTTTCGCATGTTTCCTTTAAGAGGGTTTGCCAGACCTTCCTCAGCTTCCTTGTTTCCTCTCCAGCTCCACAACTACATCCCTTGTGAGTCTGCTTTCGGCAAAAGAAGCAAGCTGAACTTACTTCTCAATGTTCCCTCTGCCTAAAATGCAGTCCTTTTTTCAGGTTGCCTGGTTAACTCCCACTTATCTCTTAGCCTAAGTCTTCCCGTAGGACGACTTCCCAAACCCTAGTCTAGGTTAGATTACCTCACCTTCACGCTACTACGCACTTTCAAAGCAATTCATTACCTGCTGCCAACACTTATCCCACATTATTGTAATTACTTGTTTAATAGCTGTCTTCCTCATTAGATTCTAAGTCCGTGAGGGCAGGAAGTGGGTTGATCTCATTTACCAGCGTATTCCCAACAACTTAGTACAGTGCCTGGTATACACAAAGTGGCCATTAAGTACTTATTAATAGAACATTAGAAATCTCTACTTTCTATCATTTCTACAAACAATTTGTCAAATATATTTCTTTTGAAAATGTAAATGGAAAACTACCAGAGTAATAAATTCTCATGTCAGGAGACTTAGAAAATGTATAAAATTATAAAGAAGAATGCAAATGTTGTCTATAATACCACCATTCAGATATAAATATTTTTGGTGTTTTCCCTTTCAGTTTTTTCTTTTGTTTGTGTGTATATATATATATATATATATATATATATATATATACACACACACACACACACACACACACGTTTTTGTTAATTTTATCTTTAAAATAAATAATACACAACTTCCTCTGTCCTAAGAATTAAAGTAATACAGAACATAGATTAAGAAATGAAAGTTGTCCTTTAAGCCTCCCCTCAGTTGTTAAAAGTTGGTTCACTTTTTTTCTCCAGCTTTATTGAGTTATAATTGACATATAGCACCATATAAGGTTAAGGTATACAAGGTGAAATGATTATCACAATAAGGGTAGTTAACACATCCATCACCTCATATTGTTACTTTGTGTATAGAGGCGGGGTCTGCTTTTTTCAAGCAAAATTGGGATCATACTGTATGTACCAGTGGTTTTTGAATTTTATTTTACCCTGCTCCATACTAAAAAAAGTATATTTTACAATACAATTCAGTTATACACACACATACATGCATGTATGTTCACACACATACACACACATACAGTGATATATGACTGAACTTTAAAAAGTTTCAGGAAACAGTGCTTACTCTTGTGATATACTCATATTCTCTATTCTAAGCTAGTCTATATCCATTTGTTTCTTCGTTTGTATAAACACTATACCTACAGAGGGGCAGCTTGGAATGGGTTGTTAGAGGCCCAGCAAGGTAAAGGAGAATTTGTGTGGGGAGGACAGCCAGCCAGTGGGGAAAGAGTGTCAGAGTCCAAGTGGGGTGAGCAGGGCATCTCCATGGAGAAGCAGTCTTGCATGGACTGTCAGAACCTGAATATTGTGGGAAGTGCAACCATGTGGAAGTGGTGGCTCAGCATGGGGTGTCATAGCCTAGATGCCATGAGGAGAGTATCCACATCAGGGAGGAAGCAGTAGTTATGGGAAATTCGTTACCTAGAAGGAGCATAATCAAATAAGTAAATTTATTCATAATTTCAGCCAGGTTTCTTACTATCAGAGAAAGGAGTTACAGAAATAGAAAGAAAAAAACTAAAAGGAACCCTATGGTGTATTCAGAACTGACTACTTAATTTGTAGAGCTCTGTGCAAAATGGAAATGTGGGGTCCATTGTTCAAAATTAAGAATTTCAAGATGGTGAGAGCAGAGCATTAAACCAAGTGCAGCTGTCTTTCTAAGTGGGGGGCCCTGTGCAACCACACAGGTCTCACGCCCACGATGCCAGCCCTGGGTGTATTCATGTACATAGATGGAAATGTACATCTGTTTTTATTACTAATTATGAAATATGATATGTAATTTAAAATATGTAATATTCCCTACTCTATCCATGAAAAGATTTGAGATCAGAAACACCCCAATAGCAATAGCACATCTAGTGCCTAGATCTTGGCTTCTAAATACAATTCTCTACTAAAAGAAACCAGAACTTCTTAGAGAAATGGTCTGAAACAGGTCTGGGGCAGGAAAATAGCTGACTCTAGAGCTATGCCAGAAGGCAATGCTCAGAGAAGGTGGGGCATGTCAAAAGAACGCAAAGGCTAGCTTGAACGGGCTCTCATTTACAAATCTGGAAAATACAAGCATCAAAATAAATAATTAGGAAAAAAGTAAATATAGTCAGGATAATGGAATCCAGGTTTCTCACTATTTGAGAAGGAGGTTAGAGATATGGAAAGGGAGAAAACTATTACATAAAATAGGAAGCCATGAGTCCATACTTATATAAATGAATATATAAATAATTTGAAAGTTTGATAAGTCACGAGTTATGTACATGTTTCAAGAACCTCCCTAAAAAATACTTATTCATAAGTAATTATTAATCAAGAGACACTACGATGGAGAAGACTGGCAGATACCATCTTAATTAAGTGATCAAAATAAATAACGTCACCATGACTAATCAAAATCATGGTCCCGCTGATAGGTTGCAAGGAGAGAACATGGATATTCCTACCAAAAATGAGTCTGGATCTAATCAGCAGGAAACACTGAAACCCCAAAATGAGAGATATTCTACATTCTGTAATCTGCAAAAGTGCATAATGAAAGTCAAGGGAAGACTGGGGAACTATTTCAGAATGAGAGAGACTAAAGAGGCACCACAATCTAAAGACAACATCATTCTGGATTGGTCTGTTTATTCTAAGAAACATTTCGCAAAACTTGAATAGAGTCTGAAGTACAAGGTACCTGTGTATGCATGTTAATTTTCTGATTTTGATAGTTGTATTGTGATTATACAAGAGAATGCTTATAGGAAATACACACTAATGTACTAAGGAATAATGGCACATCTCATCAGTAACATACTCTCAAATAGTTCTGTAGACAAGGAATGTCACCTGCCTCTTCAGTAAACAAAGCATATTGTGGCCATAAAGCCATCAGCCACTGCTGCAGCCACCCCCAACGATGCACCCTGAGGGGAACTTGGGATGGAGAAAAACAGGATACTGGCCCTAGATAGTTAAGATGCATATCAAGGGAATAAATTTAACAAGCCCAGACTCTTGCATCTTCCCATACATAGAAAAACACTAAAATCATTAACTTGAGACGTTTGTTTTTCGTGTGTGATTAGCAGTAATCTTTTGATGTTCGACTACATTTTTTTTTCAGCAAAAATTTCTATGTATCCTGGCTCCTCCCTTACCTCTTTGGAACAGTCGTCAGAGCTGTCTGAGAGGCATCTTCCCGGGCTATAGTCCTCAGTAATGTCCTTGCATAAACATAATTCTCAACTTTTAGGTTGTGCATTTTTTTTCAGTTGACAGTTTAAATGCCT
>NW_020174648.1:1540110-1742072 GCF_003031525.2 Neophocaena asiaeorientalis asiaeorientalis | reverse complement strand
TACCAAAAAAAAAAAAAAAATCAACATATATGGGTCTATGAATTTACCCTCATTGACTAATCTAATAAACTTATCAAGAAAAGAAACAATGGTATTTTATTTTTTTCATATTTTAATTTTATTGCAGTATAGTTGGTTTACAATGTTGTATTAGTTTCAGGTGTACAGCAAAGTGATTCAGTTATACATACACATATATTCATTCTTTTTTAGATTCTCCTCTCATATAGGTTATCACAGAATATTGAGTAGAGTTCCCTGTGCTACACAGTATGTCCTGAAACAAGGGTACTTTAAAATGAACAACAGTGCATTAGAATTGTTTTTAATGAACCATGGCTGTTTTCAGTGGTTACTGCTTTTTTTGATATATGCTGACAAGTTACCTATTAATTAGCTTTTGGTTAAGAATTGATTTTACAGTCTCAAAGGAACATATTTCTGAAAATTGATTATTGACGTTCTCTTTGCTTATGTCTTTCTGACATTTTAGGGATTGCTGCCAGTACTAGGGTGATCAATGGTCCTAGTTTGCCAGGGTTGTAGCACTGAAAAGTCCCACTTAATGGGAAACCCCTCCACAGGACACAAAGTTTCCCCACTGGTGCAACAGGTTGGGGAAAACCTGCAAAAGCCTTGTGGCAGCCCACAAAAATACAGTCTGAAAGCAACACTGTTTTTAGAGTCAAATGGCTCCCAACACAAACTACCCCACCTGTGTAGTCACTGGTTGCCGTTTTTACTCCTGAAGCTGATGTTGGAAACCTTAATTACCAGTTCACAATAATGAATCATCCATTGTTGCCTTGCTAGGAGTGATACAATTTAAGTGGGCAATTTAAATGCCTTGTAACAATCCATTTTTGGCTTTGCCTGTGGATTAACTATTATGCTTTGTATCAAGATAGTACTAGTTTAACTTTTAACACTGTGAATACTGTGAATTTTCTAAGAATTCAGGTAATGAAAAATAACAATTACAACACCTACACCGGCATGATCTAAACATGAAAAAGAAAGTTAGACAACTGTGTTATTTTAATGAGAGGTAGATGGAAGGAGCCATGCAGCACAATTAAGAAAGTAAATAACCAAAACAGAGCATACTACACAATCTGCAGAAAAGAATTTGGAATTGAACATTGTGAAGGGGAAGTGAAAGCTCTGACTTTGAGAATCTCACAAATCCAGAGAAAGGCAAGTACTTCTAAATCATAAGTTTTCTCCTCTCCCCCAAAGACATCAATAATTAGTCTAAAATAGACTGAACTGAATTAGTTAGGCCATACCAAACAAGTTAACATGGATTAACACGCATTATTGTATCTTTTCCTAAAACTTTGATACAAAATAAACACTTATTTTAAAATGTTTTATATGAAATTAATAACACATATGTGTATAGTTTACACACACACACATATATTTGGCGAAGGGGGCCGTCTGGTAGGGCAGTATTCCAGTTTGGCTCTCTAAAAAGTTGGCCACTCTAGCACTGGCCATTCAGTCACTAAATATTTATTAAGTTCTTACTATGTGCCAGACACTGTGTCAGGGTCTAAGGTTACAGCTGTAAAAAGGCAAAAAAAAAAAAAATCCCTTCTCAAGAAAACTATAGTCTAATGGGGTATTCAGCTGAGATAACAGACACTATAATATAATGAAGTGCTAAGAGAGAGGAAATGACCTCAGAGCACAGAGGCGGGGCAAGGAAGGCTTCCACTAGAATGGGAATCTGGAAGATGAACATGAGTCAGCCAGGGGAAGCTGGGGGTTGGAGAAAGGGCAGAAGGAAGCATCCTCCGGGCCCTAAATAAGGTCAGTGAGAGCAGGGCACAAGTGGGGAGCTATGAAGTTTTCATTAAGGGTTTTTTCAAGCATCAGCAAATATTTGTGTTTGCTGTGTCTCCTATGAGAGATACAAAGAGCAGTGGATAATCACGTGAGTGATTACAATACAGTGGGAATATAAGACTTAAAAAGTTAAATATCAACACAGGAACAAAACAACACAAGAGATGTCACAAGTTAAGATACAAATTCAGTTAACATTTTAAGTGATTTAGCTCAATGCTTTTATATTACAATTTGAAACTTTTGGAAAAAAACTGAATGTGCAGAAAAGCTGGAAGAACAGTATAATGAAGCATCATATTCCTCCCCACCTAGATTCACCAACTGTTGACATCTTGCTACACCTGCTTCATGTCTCTCCATATGTGGACACTTCCCTTTTGCCAAAACATCTGAAACTAGGTTTCAGACAACTGTACGTTACCCTTGAATATGTCAGCCTGCATCTCCTAGAACAGAAACATTCTCCTACAGGAGCACAATGCCCTAACTATACCTAAGAATATCATCATGAACTCAATAACGTCACCCAACATTCAGTCAATACTCAGATTTCCCCAAATGTCCCCCAAACATTCCTTCATTACTGTTCCCTCCACCTATCATGTTTGAAAGCTCTTCTGTACCTTGTAATGTACTTCTACTGTGCCTGGAAAACAAATGTAACCTCTTTTGGTCTATTTCCTCTCCTTAAAGATTAGCTGCACATTAATTCTACTTGGACTTACTGGATCTGTGATGAATGATTTATGATTGGATCTATGAAGAACAGAATTTGGAAAGCATTTCAGGATAGGCAACCACATTACAAAAGTAACCTCTAGGTGTCCTCTTTGGATAGAAGAAATCTGTAGCTATTTGCTACCGAGGACTTTTCCAGAGCAGTCATTATTTGAAGACATACACTTTTCTTTGGTCAACATAGATCAAAGAGTCTAATCATGCCTCAGAATTCGAAACAGAACATAAATGAACTCAATTTACATGATTCTACAAACATTTGGCACACGTGAACTAGGTTGCAAACTGGGAGATGTGAGAATAATAAATAAAGTCACAGGGCAAAAATAAACCAGCGTAAGTATTCAGACTTGTTTCCCCCACTTCCATCCCTTTTTTTTTTTCCATCCCTTTTTTAAAGGATTTTTTTATTGCTCAATATTGTGCCTTTGTTATAACTGCTCGGTTAAATGGGCAGATGAGGACATTGAGGCAGAGATGAAATTACTTGCCCAAAGGTCACATATCTAGTAAGTAGCAGAGCTACAATTCAAACTTAGGTAGTTTGGCTCCAAAGTCCATGGACTTCTTCCTGTAATGATGCTATTAAGCCATTATAAAATAATGAGTTCATCTTCATTTGTCATCATTCTTTTTCTTCATAGATAGTTACTGCTACAAGGTCATAATGTAGGATTAAGACAGTGTGAGAGGTCACTTAATCTTCATGTGCTGGATCAATCCAAACCATTTGAATGCATTTTAGAATTTCCCTCCCTAAGTTGCTAAAACTTCATGTAATTGTACATAAGCCTGAACATTAAAGTTCTTATTTAAAATGGAATTGGACCCCAAATCCGAAGATGGTCCTGGAACCAACACCAGGTTTTTAATGAGTTTGAAGCAGGCAGGATTTAAGGGCCAGTCAGCACTCCATATCACTGGAGGATTTGTACTTCAAAAAATATCTCCCCAGGGCTTCCCTGGTGGCGCAGTGGTTGAGAGTCTGCCTGCTGATGCAGGGAACACGGGTTCGTGCCCCGGTCCGGGAAGATCCCACATGCCGCGGAGCAGCTAGGCCCGTGAGCCATGGCCGCTGAGCCTGCGCGTCTGGAGTCTGTGCTCCGCAACAGTGAGAGGCCCGCATACCGCAAAAAAAAAAAAAAAATCTCCCCCACTTAATTAGATATGTACCCCACACCCACCATTGAAAACCAGTGCTCTGAATGAGTCCTAAAGAGATTAAGGAAAGAAGAAATGCTTATCTTTTTTTTTTTAATAGAGGATGTGCATTTCTTTATTTTTATTTTTGGCTGGGTTGGGTCTTCATTGCTGTGTGCAGGCTTTCTCTAGTTGCGGCGAGTGGAGGCTACTCTTCAATGCAGTGCACGGTCTTCTCACTGCAGAGGCTTCTCTTGTTGCAGAGCACGGGCTCTAGGAGTGCAGGCTTCAGTAGTTGTGGCATGCAGGCTCAGTAGTTGTGGCTTGTGGGCTCTAGAGGACGGGCTTAGTTACTCTGCAGCACGTGGGGTCTTCCTGGGCGAGGGATTGAACCCGTGTCCCTTGCATTGGCAGGCGGATTCTTAACCACTGCACCACCAGGGAAGTCCCAAGAAATCCTTATCTTGTGTATTATTCACAGCAAAGTTAACATTCTACCTTGCATTATAAAGTTGGGATACTTTATAAAATAAATAAGCTACGGGATGTATTGTACAGCAAAGGAAATATAGCCAATAGTTTTAAATAACTATAAATTTTTAATAACATTAAAAATTTTAACTATGTTGTACACCTGAAACTTACATAATATTGTAAATCAACTATACCTCAATAAAAAATAAAATAAAATGCAAAAAGAAATTTTTTAATAAAAAATAAAGTTGGGGTACACATCAATGTACCTACCCTTCCTCCCTCCCTTTAGTGAGATAAGCACTCGAAAGTTACCTTGGTCACCTTTAACCATTGACCATGAAAGAGATCCCCCACCCCTACCCCGGCAATCACACATCCACAAAAGCAGGTGTGCAGAGAACTATAAGACAGGGTATCTGGCTTCAAAGATGAGTAGGTCAATTATCTTGGAAAGATAGCGTAATTAGGACTTTTGTGTTTGGGAGTTGAAAATAAAAAGTTTCCTGACTTGTTGAGTTATGGATCACCCTTGTGAGAAAAAAGGCTCTGGGCCACAAATGGTGAACATTTCAACCCACATTGACTAAGGTGACCAAACATCTTGTCACCAAGCCCAAGCTCGTACTGCTTGCTGTGTGACAGGCCCACAGGTCAAGAGACGAGTCGTTGGAGCAAGGATTAGCGACTTTATTTGGAAAGCTGGCAGACCGAGAAGATGGTGGACTCGTGTTCCAAAGAACCATCTTGCCTGAGTCAGAACTCAGGGTTCTTTTATACTAAAAGGGAAGGGAGTAGAGTCAAACATTTTCTGGTTCTGGTCAGCCTCCAGAGGGGATGTGTTCATTTCTTCCTGCTTGCAGTCATTCACAGGTGGGCCTGGTCAGGATGATTCCTGTGAGCTAAACAAAGGTATTTTAGCTTAATATTTATTACCTGGAAGGCAGGGTTCCCAGAGATGGGCCATTTTGTATAATTTAAGCTTATAGGCAGCATCCCTTTAGTGATTAACTTGTAATAGAATATGAAGGTTCTTCCCTATTACAGTCCCAGATGGTCTGAGACAGGGGATCGTTTCCTAGGACAAGAAACTTTCATTGTTAAAACCAGGAAAGTCCCAGGCAAACCAGGAAAAGTCGATCATCCTTAACTGACACAGTGCTCTTGTGGTGCCTGGTCTATGAGGTAATGGGTCTGAGAAAAACGAGCACCAATGAAACCCCTTTGAAAATCAACCTTAGATGAGCTTATCACTGAATGAAAAGGACCATCCTCCCTCAAGGTTCTATCATGGCCTGTGCTGAGATCAGGGTCAGAAGGGTACCAGTATCTTCTGTCAGTAGAGTTAGACCAGTGGTCAGTAGCATCACTGTGAAACAATAGGAACAATAGACTGGTCCACTTTAGGGACTGCCCACTTGGATATTGTATGTTAACACCAGCTGTTTCCTTAGTCAGTCGTTCTCAAACTTCAGTGTGCATCAGGATCAACTGGAGGCTGGCTGGGCCCCATCTCCGGAGTTCTGATCTGGGTAAGACACTGAAAATTTGGATTTCTAACAAGTTGCCAGGTGATACTGACGCTGCTGGTCTGCGGCCATATTTTGAGAGCCGCTTAATCTAAATATTAGGTGAGTCGGCAAAATCTCAGTAGTTTAGCATAATCTTCATTCACCCAACAGTCCAAAGTGTGTGTTTCTGTTTAGGTGGTTCTCTTAGGCAGCTCTCTGAATGGTGACTCAAGTACCCAAGTTCCTCCGTGTGGTTCTGCCACCTTCAATATTGTGTTCCCAAGGTTGCTCTGGGGATCATTACCTTCCAGTGATCAGAAGTGGGGGATAGGGGACAAGCATGAAGGATCACTCCTGGGAAGCTTTTTGTTTGTTTGTTTTTTGTTTGTTTTTGGCCATGCTGCATGGCTGGCGGGATCTTAGCTCCCCGACCAGGGATTGAACCTGGGCCCTGGCAGTGAAAGCACCGAGCTCTAGCCACTGGACCGCCAGGGAATTCCCCAATCCTGGGACGTTTTTATGGACCCGGCCTAGAAGTTACTATATTTTTCAGACAAATGGGCACACCTAACAGCAAGAAAGACTAGGAACTGTTGTCAAACTATGTGCCCAGGAAGAAGAGAACGTGGGTTTGGTCTCTGCCATAGTCTTCTCTCCTGGCCATCAAATATCCATTTCATCCCTTTTTACCATGTACAGAACACAATCCTCTTTCTGCACCAAGGGAAACAACTCAAAGTCTCTTCCAGTCATTACATCAAGCTCAAAATCCAGGATCTCTGGGTGACACAGTATTTTCCACTAGGTCTGGGTATAGCTCCTCTTGGTCTGATGACTTTAGAATTAGGAAAACAAGTTTTTTGTAAATTGTCCTCTCCCATCCCCTACATTCAATGGCAGAGCTAGGACATACTATCCACAGTAAAACAAACAAACAAACAAACCCCCATTCAGGAACAAGAAGAACAGGAGTTAACACACAGTTGCCAGTCCTTTGCAATTGTGAAAACCAGCTGCACAGGCACTGTGAAGACCTCTGTCTTGGGGTGGAAGAATTTCCTTGATTAGACCGTGGTCCTGCTCTTTGGGAAGAATTTCTGTTCCCAATTTTCTCTGCAGTCCCTGGCTCCATCTTCTAAGAGGCTCTTCCTTTTCCATTATCCTTCATGGCCACATCTGAAGCCAATGTCAGAGAGCGCATCACCTTTGGGGGCTTTCACAGGGTGCTCCCTGCCCACGCAGATGTGGAGGCTTGAGAGCTGTTTTAAAATTTCCTGGACAGGCAAAAGCTTTATAGACTAGGCTTGTGGGTTCTTTATCAATACAATTCCAAGTTCCAGAACTTGGCTCTTCTGATCTATTTGCTTTGAGACTCAGGTGCCAGTAACTACTCCCAAAGTTATTTACTAGACCTAGGGTTGCCAGATAAAATATTGGGTATCCTGTATTTTTATTTGCTAAATCTAGATCCACTTCTCAGTGTCATCTTAATTCTTTGCTTCTTTACCTCATGATTTGCTCTTTCACCTAAAAAGTGGTTACCTTAAGGGCTGGCAGAGAACAAAACATCCGTAATTGCCTAATTGCCACACAGCTGTCATTTTGTTTACTTAGTAGTCTTGCTGAGCCTTTTTCTCTCAAGGCTTTTTCTTTTATCTTATTCCTTAATATTTGGAATCTAGAAGCCATAGGATTTCCCAGCCCTATAAAGCTCATGATCTCTGGGTTTTCCTCATCCTCTTTGATCTCTGCCTGAATTGAGTCCAGCTCAATTCTAGCCTACACTCATCTCTTTCAAGAATAACTTGCTGAGAGCAGAAAGTTAAAACTCAAATACACTAGCATTCAAACTCTTTCCAACCACTTCCCTAGAGCAGGGATTCTTGACCTAAGGATTTGTAACTTGGATGGTGTATTAAGTCAAGTTGTCTGGAAGCAGACACCGAAATGAGGATGCATGTGCAAGCGATTTATTAAGGATTAACCAGGAATGAGGGAAAAACAGAATAATGATAGGATGCAATTTTAGGCAAAGTTCCAACCTCAGCTTGATCCAACAGGGGAACTCTGGAGCACATGTTATACCTCAAAGCAAAGAAGCTGGGTTGTCATACATCCTCACCAGTCACTTACTGGCCATGGCTGCCTTCTGGACTTAAACACCCATGAATTTCCAAATTTCTACATCTGTAGACAAGGGGCTCCCATAGCCCAAGGACAGTGCTCTGAAATGTCTCAGGTGAAAGCTGGTAAAGCAAAGGTAATAGAAACTGTGGGATTAGCAGATGGAACCCCTACAAAGGATCTGAGGAGATCAGGCAGAGAACCAACAGTGTTCTCCAACCAACATGGGAAAGAAATTACATCTTTATTTTCACTAACCGCAACTGAAAGTTAACATTTCCTTTATTTAGTTATGAATGTAGGCAACAAATCACAGTAGTATTAGCAGCTCCTGTGAATTATGTCCCAGGTTTATTCATATAATATTATAGTTGTTGTATACATGTTGTAACATACCTCAAGATACTGTTTACACTCATATAATCATTACTACTTTGAAATTATGATAGTCCCAAGATTTGCAGTTGGCAGGCTGGAGACCCAGGAGAGCTGATGGTATAGTTCTAGTCTGAGTCTGGAGGCCTGAGACCCAGGAGAGCCAATGATGTAAGTTTTAGTCCAAGTCTGAGCCTCAAGACAGAATACCAGTGTCCCAGCTTGAAGACAGTCAGGCAGAGAGTGAATGAATTCTCCCTTACTCAGCATTTTTATTCTATTCAGGCCTGCAATGGGTTGGATGAGGCCCACCTACATTGGGGAGGGCAATCTGCTTTGCTTGTCTACTAATTCAAATACTAATCTCATCCAGAAACACACTCACAGACACACCAGGAATGTTTGACCAAATACTTGGGCACCTAGTGCCCAGTCAAGTTAACACATAAAATTAACTATCACACATTCCTAGATCTTGTTATTTAATGGATTAATAAAGATGCATGTATGTTACTGTATCACATCTTTGCTTTTTTTTTTTTTTTTTTCGGTACGCAGGCCTCTCACTATTGTGGCCTCTCCCGTTGCGGAGCACAGGCTCCAGACGCGCAGGCCCAGCGGCCATGGCTCATGGGCCCAGCCGCTCCGCGGCATGTGGGATCCTCCCGAACCGGGGCACAAACCCGTGTTCCCTGCATCGGCAGGCGGACTCTCAACCACTGCGCCACCAGGGAAGCCCCAACATCTTTGCTTTTTAAAAGTATTTTCCTAAGCATTTGTCAGTACAGTTGGTTTTCTGGTACATATTTTATTTCATACATTTAAAAATATTACTTTGAAATGGGGTCTGTCAGCTTCACCAAACTGCCATAGGGGTACCTGGTACCAAAACGAAAAAAGGAAAGGAAGGAAGGAAGGGAAAAAAGAAAGAGAAGAGATGAAAAGATTAACCTCTCTGCCCTAGAATTACAAATGCGTTTAAGCACACAGTCATCCTTCTAAGTTATTTCAAGTGACGTCTTATCAAATCTTTTTTTAGCACATAATATGCATCTCCATTTTTCTAAGTTTGGATATCTGTTTCCTTACTTCCCACTGCTGATCCACTAAGCTAATGTCACAGATTTTAAGGTTTTGTATATGTTAGCTGCAGAGCTCTATGAATGAGATTTTGCCCTTTTAAAAGAGACCACAGAGAAATCCATTCTCCTTTCTGCTATGTGAAGACACAGCAAAAAGATGGGCATCTATGAACATGGAAGCAGGGCCTCACCAGGCACAGAATCTGCCAGCACCTTGATCTTGGGACTTCCCAGCCTCCAGAGCTGTGAGAAATAAATTTCTGTTGTTTATAAGCCACTCGGTGTATGGTATTCTGTTACAGCAGCTGAACAGACTAAGATAACAGCACTCCATCCATTTCAAGATACAAATGTCCTGTATTGGTTAAGGTAAAACTATCTGCTATAATAAATTAATGCTCAATCTCAGTGGTTTAATAAAAATAACATTTAATGCAGTGTTCATGGGTCATGGCACATGACTGTCCTGGGTGATTCTCCTGGGCATCTCCCAGTGATGATGTAGGTACCCAGAATCCCTCCATCTTGTGGCCCCATCATCTTTACCAGATGGATTCCCCATCCAGCTAGAAAGAAAAAGAGAAAGGAGGATTGTGCTTGAGAGGTTTTAATGGCTAGAACTCAATGACATGATCCCACCTAACTGCAAGAGAAGCTGGGAAATATAGTAGAGCTGTATGTCCAGAGAGAAGAAATGGTTGGTGTAGGATTGCCAGATAAAATATAGGACACCTAGTTAAATTTAAATTTCAGATAAACAACAAACAAGTTTTTTAGTATAAGTTATGTTCCATATAATATTTGGGCATCTTGTATGTTTACATGCTAAATCTAACAATCCTAGCTTTGGTGATCAGCTGACAGTCTTTGTCACAGGCAGGATGTCAGACTGAACTTTTGAACTGCTTAAGGCCTTGAGTTAATTGAAAATTCAGGGGGAGGAAAGGAACCTGAAGAGACAGCAATTCTAGACTTCCTGATAAGTGGATTTGGGACTAGTGCAATTTATTTGGGAAGATGAAAAGGTGGGACAGTATTTGTATCATGTGTTCATGGAGACAATGTTACATTACCAGGGGCCTTATCCAGGATATCTATGAATTCCCTTCTAGCACATACTTATAGTATGGACTAATTGAAACTCCCAAAGTGGGAAGTATTGAATATTTTTTAGACAATGGCTATGATGCTACAGACAGGCTAGGGCACATGGATGGATGAGATACTTAAAGTCCCTGCTAATGTGGTAGATAGAGACTAGAGTCTGTGGTGAGTCTGAGCTTGAAAGGATTCTAAACTATGCTTCAAAACCAGGCAGATATAGAGTGGTTGGCAGAATATGCAGGAGAGAGGACATGATGATATCTCTTCTTTGTGATCCGCATCCCTGCAGAGTTTTGTGTAATGTAGACATATATAAGGTAGTTTATTAAGTTTCTAACTCAGACTCCAAAACTTTCTAAAAGATTACAGCACTCTTCCTGAAGCAAGGACTGTGGCGTCTTGGTGTTCAAGAAAACGCAAATTACCCCAAGCCTGGATAAGCCATCAGAGACATGCCTAACGCGTTATGTTGCAATAGTCTGTGGGAAAGGGCATTCAGCCTGTGATAGAAGTAATGATTTCCAGAATCTGAGGGTATTATCTGGAATGACCTTTCCACCCCCGGGAAAGAAAGAAATAAAATTTTAGGACAAATTGCTGAAGTCCTACAAAAGCAGCAGATATTAGAAGGGGACTAGATATCAATATAGTGTTCCAATGATGGTGCCCTAAAAGTAATTGATGACCCCGTGTAGAAAATATCTTTATAAATGTGGTGAAGTGTTTGTAGGTTCTTTTTTTTTTGAATTTTATTTTATACAGCAGGTTCTTATTAGTTATCTATTTTATATGTATTAGTGTATATATGTCAATCCCAATCTCCCAAGTCATCCCACCACCATCACCCACCCCACCCCACCCCCAAGTGTTTGTAGGTTCTTAAAAGTATCTGGGGGACTTCCCTGGTGGCGCAGTGGTTAAAAATCCGCCTGCCAATGCAAGGGCACGCGGGTTCGAACCCTGGTCCAGGAAGATCTCACATGCCACGGAGCAACTAAGCCCGTGCGCCACAACTACTGAAGGCTGTGAGCCACAACTACTGAGCCCACGTGCTGCAACTACTGAAGCCCATGCGCCTAGAGCCCATGCTCCACAACAAGAGAAGCCACTGCAACGAAAAGCCCTCAAGCAGCAACGAAGACCCAGCTCTGCCAAAAATAAAACCAAAAAAAAAAGTATCTGGGTGAAACAGTTTCTTCCATTTTTAAAAATTATGATTATATATGTTAAAACTCACTCTTTACTAACACTGTACACTAGTACATTTCTGTGAGTTTTGAGTCATTTAACTACCACCAAAATCAAGATATGGAACAGTTCTTCTATCTCCTAAAAAACTGCCCTCTTTGTAATCAACCCCTCCCCCAACCCCTGCCAGTCCCTGGCATCCACTGATGTGTTTTCTGTCCCTATGACCTCTGCCTTTTCTAGAATATCATATAAATGGAATCATATAGTACGTAACTTTGTGAGTCTGTCTTGTTTCACTTAGGATAATGCTTTTGAGATCCATCCATGTTGTTGCATGTATTAGGATTTAGGACCTTAAGACTTAAACAAAAATTTTTTTGAGAATATAGAGAATCGTCAGATCTCTCTGGTCAAAAGTTTTAAGACTAGACTCAGAGAAAGGGGAAGCTCCAAATTCAAAACTATTAAGACATCATACACATTTAGGGGCTTTGCTCCAGAAACTTATCTCCAATGGATGCCATAGAGAAATCAAATTATCAGAGACATTGCTTTTACGGTACGCGGGCCTCTCACCACTGTGGCCCCTCCCGCCGCGGAGTACAGGCTCCGGACGCGCAGGCCCAGAGGCCATGGCTCACAGGCCCAGCCGCTCCATGGCATGTGGGATCCTCCCGGACCGGGGCACGAACCCGCGTCCCCTGCATCGGCAGGCAGACTCTCAACCACTGCGCCACCAGGGAAGCCCAAGACATTGCTTTTAATGAAGGGGAGAGATATAGGCTAAAGCTGTGAAACTGCCTCCAAGATTTCTAGAATTAAGGAGGTTAATTCTGAAAGAGGAAAAGAAGACTTAATCCTTTTCAAAGAGCCATCAAGACCCACTCTAAGGTCCCTACAGTCAATTGGGAATGTTAGCAGCTCTGAGCTTTGTTTGGGAGTAATCATCGAAGACTCTTAAGGCCAGGAGGAACCGCCCAGCTATGTCTTTGCTTTTATTTGCTCGGGAAAAGATGGGTATTTATAGAAGGCTGCACAAAGGAGAACCATAAAAGCTAAGGAATGTTTTGGAGTTTTCAAGAAACAAAGGTGAACCCAGAGAAAAGAGGATCCCAAGGCTGACAGAAGCTCTTTCTCCTTTCATAGGTAGCAAAGGATCCAAGATGGAGAGAAGAGGCTGGAATGCCCACAAAACAACAGAAAATAGGCCGTATGGGGGCTGGCCACGTCCAAGCAAGACCATCGCCCACTTGGCTGCCTAAAAGGTAGTCACTGTCCATTCTTTGAATCCCATGGCAGGAACCAAGGAAAGTACAGGAAGGAGGGCCCATAAATACAAATAAAGACCTATTTCTTCTCTTCTGTGGGGCCCAGGGACTTAGAAGATGGTCATAACTCTGAGGATGAAGGCTTGGCTGGAACTTCAGGCTAGAAAAACAATGTATCTTGCTGTTTGGAGCTAAATTTAGCAGTAATTTGCCCTGCTTCCAAAGAGGAAAAGAGAAAAATTAGCCAGAGCCTTGGGTCCATAAAGTAGCAAATACTTAAGCACATCCTGATTCTGGGTCCAGAACCAGATTATGGCCCATAAGGCAGCAGTGCATGTGGATAGAGGATATTGTTATGAACAAGTATCCTGCCAGTGCCTTGGCAGAAGCCAGAACAGAGGACCAGCCAGCACTCTGTAGAGGCCAGTTGCCATTTGCTATCAGCATTCCATTTCATGATAGCAGCAAGAAATTCTGTGCACTGGTTACCCTGGATTCTCCAAGCGTCCTAGACTACAAGGATCCAGTATTCACACTCTGAGGAAAAACTAGGGCATGAGTAAACCCCAAGCCTGGGGACTAGGGAAGTGGAGTCTCTGATTACATATATTTTTATAAAACCATGTCATATAGAGCTTTGTACCCCTCACAATGCTTTTTAAAATTCCCCATTTAATTAAATCTTTATTGAGTACCCATTACGTACAAAGCACTGTTGAGGAAGGTCAAGTTCACATTTTACTCCCCTTTACCTAGTAACTTGAAACACCATTTATATCAGTAATACACTTATGAAGAACTAATCACAATGATCTGTCCAACAAACCATTCCACAATTTCTTTAAGAATTATTCCAGGGAATTCCCTGGCTGTCCAGTGGTTAGGACTTGGCCCTTTCACTGCTATGGCCTGGGTTCGATCCCTGGTCAGGGAAATAAGACCCAGCAAGCCACAGGACCAGCCCCCCCAAAAAAAAGAATTATTCAAAAAAGATTTAATGGGCTTCCCTGGTTAAAAAAAAAAAAAAAAAAAAAAAAAAAAAAAAAAGATTTAATGAGATCCTATGTACTAAGTGGCAGGCATTGGACTAGGCTCAGGCTCAGGGGTAGAAAAGTGAACAGGTAGTCTTTTACCTCAAGTAATATGGTCTAATGGATATATAAATCATATAATCATTTTATTTATATTTACATATGTGAAATTTAGAGCCTTGATTGTAAGCACTGTAAACACTGGATTGGCTTTATAAAAGGGAAGAATGGGTATAGTAAGAATAATGAAATGTGTATGTTTAAAACCACACAGCATAGTGTCTGACACATAGTAGGTGCTCAGTAAATATTTATTCATTTGCCAAATGATTATATTTAAAGGTATTCTGGTAAAAAAGGTATTAGAGGGATGTGTGCTAGTTATTTATTTATTTTTTTAGAAAAGGAAAGCACAGATTTCTACATGCTATGTTCTGTCTCTCACACTGAAGGGATTTACTTTATACTATCTCATTCTTGACCTGTAAAAAGGTTCTACACATCAGAAAGGGGAATTCTCATTTAGCTCTGCAATTATAGGGAAAATTTTTATAGAGGCAGTCCAGTCATACTGTTATAAAGGATTGGGCTGCTAGTTAAGGGTCTATGTGGTAAGATTGTTTTGAGAACTGTCTGTTCCAAAATACTCTGACCACAGATTTGCAAGCATCCTTGGAATCATTCCAGAAGAATCTTGACTTTGGGTAAGACTCTATTTCAAAAAGTTTGCAGAGTGTAATTCTATTAGAGAACACATTGATAAGTCCATACCTGTTAAAACATTAGCAGTGATTAGTTCATTGGATCGATTTATAGGACAATTAAATATCTCTGACAGGTGAGTTTTGCTGTATATAAATTAAATCTCATTAAAACAGACAAAATTTCAACATAGAGAAATGACATCCGGACTTTTAGAGACATTCAGAAAATTATTAAGTACATTTTCTTGAGCTAGGAAAAGAAAGAGCAATCTTAAGACAATAAATACCAATATTACTCTGGGTTTATCTAATGCCTTTCCTCTGAGAAATGAATGTACATATTTCTTATTTTTATTATTCTGATTCATCAGCCTCTAAAGTAATCTATTTAAAAACATGTTGTTTAAACATAAGTCCTGAAGACATTATAAATTAACATCCAGAAGTATTCCAAATAAAATTCCACTGAAGGGCTTCCCTGGTGGCGCAGTGGTTGAGAGTCTGCCTGCTAATGCAGGGGACACGGGTTCGTGCCCCGGTCCGGGAAGATCCCACATGCTGTGGAGCGGCTGGGCCCGTGAGCCACAACTACTGAGCCTGCGCGTCTGGAGCTTGTGCTCCGCAACAAGAGAGGCCACGACAGTGAGAGGCCCGCGCACCACGATGAAGAGTGGCCCCCGCTCGCCGCAACTAGAGAAAGCCCACGCACAGAAAAGAAGACCCAGCACAGCCAAAAATAAATAAATAAATAAATGAAATTAAAAAAAAAAAAAATTCCACTGAATGGGGCACTAAAAAGAAAATCCTGCTGGCATAACATAAATTCAGTTCTCTTGTATTTGAAGAACTCCTCTAAAAAGGTTTTCAGAGACATTGAATCCAAAATTTTGCATTCACCTTTTAGGCTAACTATAGTGAACTCTGTGCTTTACTACCTAATGAATTAACCTGCAGGCACCAGAACCATAATGCCAGAATAGTCTGTTCTCTACCAAGTGAGATTTCAGGGGTTCTGAAAACCTTCTCCACTAAAACAATGCTTTCTTGTCCTCTACCAATGTCAGTAACAGATAAGATTGGAGACCTCACATTTTTGTCACTCTTACGTAGAGTAGCACAGAGGTATAAGATCCAAATTGTTTTAGAAAATGCAATAAGTTGAGTTAAAACTCACATTAGAGGGCTTCCCTGGTGGCACAGTGGTTGAGAGTCCGCCTGCCAATGCAGGGGACACGGGTTCGTGCCCCGGTCCTGGAAGATCCCACATGCTGCAGAGCGGCTGGGCCCGTGAGCCATGGCCGTTGAGCCTGCACGTCCAGAGCCTGTGCTCCACAACGGGAGAGGCCACAACAGTGAGAGGCCCATGTACCGCAAAAAAAATAAAAAACATAACAAAAAAACTCACATTAGAGTATGAAAGTCTGATATCAAAATACATTTTTGACAAGGGGGAAGGTGGAGCCTGGGAAAGTAACATATTAGTCTGTGACTTTCCTGGTGAGAAATTTCACTGCTTTACAATCTCCATTGTGAAGTAGTACATACTAACCTTTATTTGTTTAATATTTACTTTCCAACTGCTTCAAGGTGTGTCCTAACCAAGTAGGCTAAGCTGACAGGTAGGGTAACATCAGAGGTCAGGACCCACATGTATATCTCATTTGACTCTAACTTCTACTTTGCATCTGCCTTTAGCTATCCAAATTCAGACATGGAAATATGTGTATAGTAGGTGGAGGAATTTCAGAAGAAAACCAGGCTTACTTTCAGGATAAGAGAGGAGATTTTACTGTTTTATCAAAAGGAGGGCTCTTGACATGGGGAGTGGGAAGGGTAAGCTGGGACGAAGTGAGAGGGTAGCATTGACATATATACACTACCAAATGTAAAATAGGTAGTTAGTGGGAAGCAGCTGCATAGCACAGGGAGATCAACTCAGTGCTTTGTGACCACCTAGCGGGGTGGGGTAGGGAGGGTGGGAGGGAGGTGCAAGAGGGAAGGGATATGGGGATATATGTATACATACAGCTGATTCACTTTGTTATAAAGCAGAAACTAACACAACATTGTAAAGCAATTATACTCCAATAAAGATGTTAAAAAAAAAAAAAGGAGGGCTCTTGGTGACACCTGGAATATGTTCAGAAAATAAATGGGTTTATCTTGGTGTTGATCTCATTTATAATAAATTGCATAGGTCTCCTAGAAATTTTTTTAAAATGGAGCTCGTGACACAAGGATTTATAAGAAAGAAAGAATGAAAGAAAGAAAGAAAAGAAAAGTTTCAAAAAATTGGAAATTTGTCAAAAGTCATTGAACCATTAAGTACAAGATCGTTAAGCACAAAAATGCTTCTATATAGGACCTCCCTGATGGTCTAGTGGTTAAGACTCTGCGCTCCCAATGCAGGGGGCAGGGGTTCGATCCCTGCTTGGGGAACTAAGATTCCCACATGCTGTGTGGCCTAAAAAAAAAAAAAAACTTATATACATTAAAAAAAAAAAAACTTACATTAAAATGTGAAACCTTTTGGGAAATGTTAACCTGGGTTTTTAAACTTGTACATAGTATTATAGAAAGCCCTTGGTTAAAAGTCAACAGTCATAGTAGTCAAGTCCACACTATTATATTAACTACCTGAACGAAGTTGAGAAATCCATTTAAACCTGCTTGTTTTCAGTTTCTGCATCCATAGGATAAAAAGGCTCGGTAATCTCTGACTCATTTAAGCACTATTATTCTGTATTGTCAGTCACTGGTCATAATTTTAGCTCTAAATCCTATCTTGAAATCTTACATATTTATTAGAAGACATTTCCTACAGTTTCAACTAGCATGTGCATTTACCAGACTAACTTCTTGAATTTCACAACTGCGTAAGCAAATTGAGAAAAAACAGTGAATCTTTACTGATATATACAGGCGTCATATTATCCTTCTATAAAAAATAAGGACTAGACTTGCTATTTTTATTAGGATCAGGTTTCCTCAGACTGGCCCAAGGCAAGGCTATGAAACTATGAGGTTCATTATAAATAGCCTCTCGCCTCTTCACTTCCTCCTATTTGCTAATATGGCCTTTGGCAGAACCCCAAATGCCCCTGCTTTCACAGAACTCTGCAGATGCCCAATACCCACCTTTCTTCCTAAACTCTTCATGTTCCACCTTTATGCTCACCCTTTAATACAATGCCTCATTACTAAACTCTTTATTACTTACCCACAATAATCAATGTCCATTCTTAAAGTTCCTAACTCAGTGGGTATAATGAGGAAAACTATCTGATTAAACAAGTTAATGTTAAGTAGTGAATATATCTGCACCTTGTTTCAGAAAGTATAATTGGTGGACTTCCATACTCAGCAGCAAAGTAAAAGAATTTTAGGGAGTGGAGGGAAATTTGGGCAAGTACAAGTGCCAGAAAGGGCCTTTCTGCTTTACAGCCTTGTTACCCCAAGTATGGTACTAGGACCAGTAGCAATGGAATCACCGGGGGGCTTATTAGAAATTCAGAATCCTAGGCCCTCCCAGCCCTACTAGTCAAAATCTGCAATTTTTACAAGATAGGAGAAGGAGGTGGTAGTTTCTTTACACATTAAAATTTGATAAGCTTTCGTTTACAGTATTTCACATAGGTGGACACTTCTCCTCTCTGGTTTAAGATCAGCTAACTCTTGCTTATGAGAATCTGTATTCAAATGAAGACCCATTTTTGCTTCTAAGCAGCCTTCTTTCTAATTTTTGACCCACCCATACAGACTCCATTGTAATTTAATACATTTGGAGAGGAGGAGGCATTACAAAAAGCTCTCATTTAACACAGTATTGAAGGGAAGTAGAGCAACTGGAAATTAGAAAACTATGTAGGATACACAGGTACAATAGTGAAGGTAGAAGCCAATGTTTGATAAAAGATTTCAACCCACATGACAATCAAAAGAAAGTACTCACGAAAATGGAATCACTGCACAATTGTTAGGACTGCTATGGGTAAGAGTGGTGAAGGGGGTTAGTTTGTATATATGTCAAAAGTATTAATGAAGGTAGCCAATCCAATCCAACTAATTCTACAGGGTTCTTTTCAATTTCCATCTCCTGTCCTCCACAAGGCCTTCTCTGACTCCGCCTACAACACTGCCTTTATTAAGGTAACCAGCTAGCCTATTTGCCCAGGACTATCTTGCATTTCTCTCTGAAGGTTCTGTGTCCCAGGAAGCCCTTCAGTCCCCAGCCAAACCAGGATCATTGGTCACCCTCCCCACAGTCCACGTTGGAAGTACTACTCCCTACTTTGAACCTGTTTAGCTGTCTGAACTCTCACCATTAATTTAGCACTTCTTTTGCTTTATGTGGTAATTATTTGCATACAAGAAATGTTTCCCAGATAACTGTTTCCTTATAAACTACTTAAGGACAGAACTTGTCTTTAATGATTTCTTTTACTCCATACAGCGTGAAACCAGTGTCAGGCACACATGAACCAGTTAGCTGTGTTGATGGAAATAATCAATAAACAATCTATAGTAGGAATAGAAAAGAGTTTTATTTGAGCCAAATTGAAGACTATAGCCCCAGAGACAGCTTCTCAGATAACTGTGAGGAACTGCTTTGGAGAAGCACTGTTTTCAGCATGGTTTTATATATTGTTGGAACAAAGAACATCAAACAAGTCAGGGATACATTCCTGCAACATTTCAAAAAAAAGAGATCACCCTGTTCACAATGAGTTGGTATCACCTTGGTGTCTGGGAAGGGAGTCTCACCATTGAAGGAATACCAGCATTGGCATTCAAGGAGGGGAGCCATTTAATCTTATTTTATTTTATTTTATTTTATGGCCACGTCACGTGTCTTGTGGGATCTTAATTTTCTGGTCAGGGATTGAACCCAGGCCTTCAGCAGTGAGAGCGTGGAGTACTAACCACTGGATCACCAGGGAATTCCCTAATCTTTATTTTTAACATGAACATTCTTTACTTCTGGTCAGTGTATACTTTTCTTTAATAATTTAAGCAGATATATTAACACAACATTGTAAATCAACTACATTTCAATAAAAAAAATAAAATAAAGCAGATGTATAATGTATGTTTGGTAAGCTAAAACCAGGCTGTTTTAGTTAGTACAAAATTCAAGGTAACTCACATTTAAGCCAGAATGACTTCCCCATACCTCAGTATGTGAAAATTTCTTTCATCACTTCCCCCTTTAGATTGTAAATCTTTCAACAGAAAGCATTGATGATCAAAATATTTGTCCCTTGATGCCAGAGTGATTGCTGCTTGCCCTGGGTCCATCATGTCCCTCAGGGCTAGGCCTCTTTTTTGTTGTTGTTTATATGTGTATAGAGATTTGCCTAGTTATCCACATTGAGGGTAAACTAATCAGATATAGTGAAAAAGCACACAGGTATGCGAATGGGAAAATATTTTAGAGACTGTACACTTTAGCAATTGCATTGAATGGTCACACAAACATTGTACACATACTTTTAGCAGTAGGCTTAAAGCAAGCAGTGATACATGTCATGATAGCTAGGAAAAGAATACTAATACATACTGTGACAATGATAATCGTCTGTAAAGCAAAACAGAAAAAAATTGTCTATTCCTGAGGGGAGTCTACTGAACAGATCATTTAAAGGGTTAGTTTTTCTTACATCTTGTAACCATTTTGCTTTTGGGGAAATTTTTTCTGGGTGTGTCAACTTCTCCAGAGGTATTGATATGTGTAACAAGTAGTATGAGTAATAGCACAAATACCTCCTTGTTTAGCCCATAGAAAATCTAAGGCAGGGACTTCCCTGGTGGCGCAGTGGTTAAGAATCTACCTGCCAATGCAGGGGACACGGGTTCAGCCATGGTCCAGGAAGATCTCACAGGCTGTGGAGCAACTACGTCTATGTGCCACAACTACTGAGCCCGCGCACCACAACTGCTGAAGCCCGCACACTTAGAGCCTGTGCTCCACAACAATGAGAAGTCCACGCACGGCTACGAAGAGTAGCCCCCACTCGTCGCAGCTAGAAAAAACCCACATGCAACAACGAAGACCCAACACAGCCAAAAATAAATTAATTAATTTAGAAAAAAAAGAAAGAAAATCTAAGGCTACCCTGTTATCTAATATTACTTGGGCTAAGGAATTTAGGGGTGTCTATTGTGCTAAAATGCTTTTTACAGTCTTTTGGTTATTTGACCAATAGTGGCTGATAGATTTCTGATCATCTCTTTGTTTGCATATACTCTTGCATTAGGAACCAGGATTCCCAAAAGATTTTGCCACCAGGTATCTTGGTTTCTTGCTAACATGAATCTTTTGACTCTGTAATGAAGAAAGGAAGGGAGTTCATCTGTTTCCTTATGTACAGAAAATGGGGTAACATAATGTCCTTATAAATATAAACCTTCTATTTACCAGTTATTAAGACGTTTATATGCCCATCCTTGGGAAAATGGATCAGTTCCAGTACCACATATGAAGACAAAACCTGGGGAGCACAAGTGATCCCTCCCAGAGTGCTCTCATTGATAGCCTTATTAACTGGAAGTTTTGTCAACACAATCTTAAACTATGGGTCATTTCTCTTGTAGGCTTTCCAAAAGTCATCTGCATGGTATTTAACATATGGGAGTTGCTGGCATAATTTATCTGCACTTTTCTCTTTAAGACATTTTTCAATAGAGTAAGAGACAGAGTGAAGGGATCCTGGGGTAAGTTGTGCTCAGTCTCTGAGGACTGAGGATAGTATCTGAGGATACTAGATGGACACACTAATGTGTCCACCTAGTATGTTGAAGAATTTGAATGTGAAAGGTTAGGCCAGAGGGGGGGTTGGTCTAGAGGGATGGCAATATTAAGTACATCTGAAAGTCAGTGATATGTATTAAGAGGGGCCTGTGTTGGTCTTATGTTGACTGAGGAATTTGATGATAGATCCAACAATTGGTTACATTGCCCCAGAAGTATACTTTGTGATAAATTTACTAAGAATTTTTTTTGCCATCCTGAATATGGGGTCAAAAGTATAGCTAGAAGTAAAACAATAACTTTAGATTTTGATAGGGGGACACACATTTGGTAAGCTTTCAACTGAACTAGTAGAATGGGTCTCACAGTCCTGGTCTGGGTTCTTGAGTAAGCTGTTTACTACTGTTGTCATCTTTTTCTTATCCTGGTGTGAGGGTTGTTGGAGGTCAGCAGTTCTTTCCATAGACCAGTCCAGTGCAGAGACCCTTCTTAAGTAGAAAATATAAATTAAAGAGTCAATGCCCTTCGGTTTTATTGTGCATATGCTACCATACCTGATAAGGGCACTTTCATCTAGGTTGGAGAGAGAGTCCCTTAATTGATGTCTTTCTCCAGTATGTATAATCCCCTGGTTGTGGGTCATGGGGCAACTGATCTTCATCCAAAGATAGATTACTGTGATCAGCTTCAGAAACAAGCTTAGAATATCCTTTTAATAATTCAATTAAATTTTATTATAATGTAACATAGTAACAAGAAGCCAACTAGGGAGTAGAAGGCAGGAAATATCAAACCTCAAAGACAGTAACACTAAAACTTAATATCCATAAAGGTATATTGTTGAAACATAATTTTTTATCTTTAAACTTATCCTATTTCTATCAAATATAGTTAAATTAAAACCAGTTTGTTTGCTAAATAAGTCTGGTTTCAGTAAATTTGGCCTGATTATTTACATAAGTATAATTGATCGTATAGGCTCTTTTAAATTTTGCTTTGCTGGAACTTTTCATAAGGAATCTCAAACTGAACTTTTAAAAGACCTCTCAAGTCCAGGAGAGCCATGCCAAGGACTTGTCATCAGATCTCATCTGCAATAGCTACAGATTTAGGTGGATATCTCTCTTCTTGAGGTCCAAAATATCTTGAGGTTACTGCACCTGCCAGGAAGTGGCCTTCCTTCCTTCCTGGAAAGCTCCTGCTGGGAACCTAAGAGTTTCCAAATTCTGGAGGGATCAGGTAGAGATAAAAGGCAAATGCTTCAATTCTCTTAACAAGAGTATAATTTACTAAATTGCTGTAAGTCATAATTAGCTTAAGGCGAAAATTTCCCTTGCATCTGGACAACAAAGATTAAAAGCTAGTAATATTTCAGACAAAAAGTTGTAAAATTATAATCATATTTATTCATTCAAAGCCATGTAATTAATTTTTGTTCTACTTGAGTCCAGTTTTCTCCATTAATTCTGTCCACATTGCCTGATGATTTAGGGTGATAGTAGTGACAGTGATAATTTCAAGAAGTTTGTGAGGTTTTTGTTGATTTGCCCAGTAAGTGGGTGCCTTGATCACTGGAGACTGTAGAACTATATCCCAAGTGCAAAACACATTTTCTAAGTTTCTTTTTCATTGTGAGGGCATCAGCTTGCAGCAAGGGGAGGCTTTAACCTTCAAACAAAAAGATGGGGTTGGCCAGGGAGCCAAGAAGTACCAAGCTGTTTTGGGTTTCCCATAGCCCTGACTGTTTAATTCACAGCTATTGTTTACCCATCTTAATTTCTCTGATCTAGGAGCAGACTATTGCCATGTTACCAGGACATCAGGATGGCAAAAGTCTGACAATGAGGGGTAAATTTTTGCAAAAACAGAATGGACTTTATCTACACATGCCATAATCTTTACAGATTCTGTTGGTGTTGTCTTTGTTTTTTTTTTTTTTTTTTTTTTTAAAATATTTATTTATTTATTTGGCTGCACCAGGTCTTAGCTGTGGCATGCAGTATCTTCACTGCTGCCTGTGGGATCTTCGTTGCGGCACGTGGGATCTAGTTCCCTGACCCAGGACCCCTGCATTGGGAGCGTGGAATCTTAACCACTGAACCACCAGGGAAGTCCCTGTCGTTGTTGTTTTTGTATGAAAGTCAACTAGGGTATTTCCCTAATACTCAGGTTCAGTCCCTTTCATGTGAGCCTAAATTTTGATGACAAATAACATTTTATGTTAGGACATATAAGATTTATATGAATTTCATATAATTTCTCAAATACTTATATATAAACACAACATAAAGAAGGCTTAATGTTACCTTTTATTTGACAATGCTTCCCATGTAATTTAATATACAAAATAAGCCTAATTAGTTTAATATCTCTCTTTGAGGTGCTTCAGGACAAAATCACTTTCTTTTCCCTTAACAAAATGCATTTCCATTCTTCTTATCTCCTTTTACTGAAAACACACATCTTATTTTCCTTGTATACTGAAATGCTTCCCTTATTACTTCTAGTAGCTTTAATTACACCTATGTTATACTTTTTAACCCTTAAAAAACCTTAATCTCTTGAGAAGCAGGCTATTGTAAACTGTCATATCAGCACCTCCTGATGGGTAAATCTGTGAACACATTTTATAACCTCTAGAAACGTACATTTTCTTATAACATTCTTCCCTCAGTGTGGTATAAGACATGGGTCTAATAAATACAAACACCTTTAGTTTTTCTTTAGTAAGAAAAGTAGGTAAACTTAGACTTGCTTAGCAATTAATGTTTCAGTATTTTATCTTAATGAGAAATGATCTGGATATTCAATGAATTCTCATCATTCAATTTAACTTAGCAAAACTCTAAAGTTTCAAGTTACCAAAAATTGGAGAAACTATTTTTAGGTAGACAGGCCATAAAATATAATCATTATTTTTTTTAAATTGAAGTATAGTTGATATACAACATTATATGTTATGGGTGTACGGTATAGTGATTCACAATTTTTAAAGTTTATACTCCTAGACCCTCTGCCTAGGATCTTTCCCTAGGTCCTCTTCACCTAGGAAATGTAACAGTACCCCTTTAAGACTCCAAGTCTTAAGATAACAGCTCAAATAAAAGTCATAGACTGTCACTTAATACAAGGAGATCTAGATATCAGGAAAAACTCACCAACGCACCTGAAGGGTCTGTGAAGCCAGGAGGGCTCAAGGGGCTGTGCTTGGTACAAAGGCGCTGGTCCAGTATAGACTCCAGGTAACCTCAGATGGGTTTTTCTGATATCCTGCCAACTATGCCAAGCAATGTTGATGGAAATAATCAATAAACAATCTGTAATAAGAATAGAAAAGAGTTTTATTTGAGCCAAACTGAGGACTATAGCCAAGGAGACAGCCTCTCAGATAACTCTGAGGAATTCTTCCAGAGAAGCATGGTTTTCAGCAGTATTATATCTCATAAGAACAAAGAACGTCAAACAAGGGATACATTCTTTCAAAGCTTCAAAAAACCAGATCACCATGTACACAGTGAGTCAGTGTGGCCTTGGTGCCTAGGAAGGCAGTCTTTACCATTGAAAGAATACCAGTATTGGTGTCCCAGGAAGGGAGGCATTTAATCTTTATTCTTAACATGTGCATTCTTTACTTATGGTCAGTGCACCCTTTTCTTTAATAATTAAAGCAGATGTACAACGTATGTTTGATAGGCCACAAACAGGCTGTTTTAGTTAGCATAAAATTCAAGTTAATTTGTGTATAAGCTAGAATTATTTCCCCATACCTTAGTATGTAAAAATTTCTTCCATCAATAGTTTGAATGAAAGAACCTATTTGAAAAAAATATATATATTGTCAGTTGGAAGTACGTCTGTCATGGAATTTCAACCTATTGAATCAAAAAGTGATAATTTGGAAATCCAAATATTCCTATCTTTGCATTTAAGACTGTTTTAATGTGACTGCAACTTAACTTTTCAATCTAATCTTTCCCTCCTCCACTGTGTTCCTGAACCCATGGTTGATATGAGAATGTCCAGAGGGTAAAAAGTCACAGAATGAACAAGGTACATTTTCCCAGAGACTAGTGTTTACTTAAAGACTTTTTCTTAGAGATGGGGGTGGATGGGGAATGTGAACGTCTGCACAAATATGCTTTGTCAGATTTTTCATTTCGGGCATTATGGAGGATTAGGTGTCTAGAGAAACTCCCCTGGTATAGGACACCTAAAAACGTATATATATACATATATATATATATATATATATATATATATATATAATCAAATGTTGGTGTTTGCTCTGGAGGCATCTGTCTACATGGATGGCCTAAAGCTTGAGTTCTAACAGGTGCAGTGAGCAGGAGAGAAAACTAAAGGCTTGTCCCCTTATGGTGGAAGATTGGATGGAAATCCCTACCTGGATCTGAGAGCCCCAAGGAGATATAGTACTTTACTTCAGCTTATAAACAAGGAAGAAAATACCACACAGAAGATTTATCAGTGACTCTTGTCTGTCTCAACTTAAGTTTTGTTGGAGGAAAAAACATGACTTTGGCAAAATTTCTGAACTATGCAAAAACAAACAAAAGATTCCAACTAAAAATGTAGTTTAAAGTGGGCTTGGATTGCTACTTCTCCAGCTGGCAGAAGTACCTTGCAGAGCAAATTCAAATACTCTCTGGGAAAATGCACTTTAAACCTAGGCCTCAGAGACACCCCAACGAATATGAGCATGCGTATGGTAACTCTCTGTTTAACTTTTTGAGAAACTGCCGAACTGTTTTCCAAGGGAGCTACACCATTTTATCTCCCTACCAACAATATAGGAGGGTTCTAATTTCTCTGCATCCTGGCCAACACTTGTTACTATTTGTCTTTTTTATTATAGCTGCCCTAGTGGGTATGAAATAGTATCTCACTGTGGTTTTTTGTTTCTTTTTAATTAATTTATTTTATTTTATTTATTTTTGGCTGCGTTGAGTCTTCGTTGCTGCACACGGGCTTTCTCTAGTTGTGGCGAGCAGGGGCTACTCTTCATTGCAATGCGTGGGCTTCTCATTGAGGTCGCTTCTCTTGTTTGTTTGTTTGTTTTTGCGGTACGCAGGCCTCACTATTGTGGCCTCTCCCGTTGCGGAGCACAGGCTCCGGACGTGCAGGCTCAGCGGCCATGGCTCACGGGCCCAGCCGCTCCGCAGCATGTGGGATCTTCCCGGACCGGGGCACGAACCCGTGTCCCCTGCATCGGCAGGCGGACTCTCAACCACTGCGCCACCAGGGAAGCCCAAGGTCGCTTCTCTTGTTGCAGAGCACAGGCTCTAGGTGTGCTGGCTTCAGTAGTTGTGGCACACAGGCTCAGTAGTTGTGACTCACGGGCTCTAGAGCGCTTGCTCAGTAGTTGCTGCGCACAGGCTTAGTTGCTCTGTGGCATGTGGAATCTTCCTGGAACTTGAACCCATGTCCCCTGAATTGTCAGGCAGCTTCTTTATCACTGCGCCACCAGGGAAGTCCCTCTCATTGTGGTTTTGATTAGCATTTCCATAATGACTGATGACATTGAGCATCTTTTCATGTGCTATTGGCTATTAGGTCTTTGGAGAAATGTCTATTCAATTTCTTAGCCCACTTTAAAATTGGGGTTTTTATCTTTTTATTGTTGAATTAAGAGTTCTTTATATATTTTCAATACAAGTACTTTCGATAAAGTATAATTTGTCTAATTTTTCTACTGTTGCTTGTACTTTGGGTGTCATACCTTAGAAATCATTGCCTAATGTAAAGTCACAGAGATTTAGGCCTATGTTGTATTTCTAAGAGTTTTATAGTTTTAGCTCTATTTTGAGTTTTTTTTCTTTTCTGTACATGATCTGAGATAGCTGTTTAACTTCATTCTTTTCCATCTGGCTGTCCAGTTGACTCAGCATCATTTGTTGAAAAAGACTATTCTTTCCCCATTTAAGTGACTTGCCACCCTTCTCAAAACCAATTTACCATAAATGTAGGGTTTGTTTTTTTTTCTGGACTCTCACTTCTATTCCATTGATCTATATGTCTAAACTTATACCATAATATGGTTTTCTGGGTTTTTTTTATTGAGGAACAGTTGATTTACAATATTATTAACCTCAGGTGTACAACAGAGTGATTCACAATTTTATAATTATGCTCTACCTATAGTTATTACAAAATATTGGCTATATTCCTTGTGCTGTATAATATATCCTTGTAGCTTATTTATTTTATACATAGTAGTCTGTACCTCTTAATTCACTTCCCGTATCTTATCTCTACACCCTTAGTTTGTTCTCTATATCTGTGTCTGCTTATTTTTTTTTTTTTTTTTGTGTCTGCTTATTTTTGTTATATTCATTCATTTATTTCTTAGATTAAGATACAGTATTTATCTTTCTCTCTCTGACTTATTTTACTAAGCATAATACCCTCCAAGTCCAGTCATATCGTTGCAAATGTCAAATTTTCATTCTTTTTTATGGCTGAAGAGTATTCCATTGAGCATATATATCACATCTCCTTTCTCCATTTTCTGTTGATGGACACTTAGGTTGCTCCCATACCTTGGCTATTGCAAATAATGCTGCTATGACATTGGGGTACATGTATCTTTTCAAGTTAATGTTTTCATTTTCTTTGGATATATACCCAAGAGTGGAATTACTGGATCATAAAGTAGTTCTATTTTTAGTTTTTTGAGGAACCTCCATATTATCTTCCCTAGTGGATGCACCAACTTACATTCCTACCAGCAGTGTACAATTGTTCCCTTTTCTCCCCGTCCTCACCAACATTTGTCATTTGTGGTCTTTTTTTTTTTTTTTTTTTCTGTGATAACTGCCAGTTTTATTCCCCTGGCTAAGAGATCCAGAGGTAATTTGAGGTTTACATTTTTTTAAATAGTTCTTTCTTCAAGAATTTAGGTGCCCCCATTGCCCTTATAAGCTGGTTGCAAATTATTTGATTGACTCTTAATTATAAAAAAGAACTTTAATTCTTTTTGTATGTGTGATGTGTTCATTAAAAAATACATATGAGCAAAAAGAAAAAAACTCACACCACACAGAAATAAGCACAGTTAAATTTTTGATATATGTATGTATGTATACACACACACAACTTGAGATTTTCTCCTACATATGTGAGCTGATACTAAATATGCTACTGTGTAACCTGTTATGTTTTACTTTACAATATGGAATGAACATATTTTCATGCATATGTGTGAAACTTCCCAATTGAAAAACAGACCTGGAGAATGTGTCAAAATACAAAATCCAGATGCTGGTAATAAGGACACTACCTAAAGCAAAACCCCACCAGATGATTAAAAATAAAACAAAAGTCAAAGATACATCAGAAAATGCTAACAGAAAGAAAGCAGGTGCCAGATTTTAATATCAGAAAAAAAAAAAAAAAAGAATTCAAGGCCTAAAGCACACAGGATGAGGACGGCTGCGTGAATGTCTTTGTTTCCAATGCATCATCACAAACGTGTTTCTTACTCTTCTTATCTCTTCCCTAAGCCTTTCCAACTCATCTACTCCTCTTATCATTTCTTCTGGGTCCAAATGCCTAACCGGAGTGTCCTCTTTATATCCCTGACCAGGCTGAGTCAGCCCTCCTCTAAGGTTTCCTTCTGCTTCCTGGCTTACACCTTCTTCAGAAGGTTGAGGATTTCTTTCTGCCTCCTGTGGTACAGCTTCCATAGGGCGGTCTTCCTCAGCCTTTGGCATGTTCGGTGCTTTTCTTTCATTTTCTTCACAAGACTTTTGCATGTTGAGTATTTTTCTCTTATTTTATTTTTAAATAAATTAACCCTGCAGGGATCCAGGGGATTTTCCTCCCTCTTCCCTCACTCTATTTGGGTCGCTTCCAAAAGACCAAGAGTCCTGAAAGGATCCGGGGCACTTTTCTCCTCCAGCAATAGGGAGCTGCCTGTGGTCTTTTTGATGATAGCCATTCTGACAGGTGTGAAATGATATCTCATTGTGGTTTTGATTTGCATTTTTCTGATGATTAGTGATGTTGGGCATCTTTTCATGTGCCTGTTCGCCATCTGTATGTCTTCTTTGAAAAATGTCTATTTAAGTCTTCTGGCCATTTTTTAATCAAGTTGTTCATTTTTTGTTATTGTGTTATATGAGCTGTGTCTGTATGTCTATGTGTGTGTATATATGTATACATATATGTATGATATTAACCCCTTATTGGTCATATCATTTGCAAATATTTTCTCCCATTCAGTAGATCCTTTTTTAATATTGTCAATGGTTTCCTTTGCTGTGCAAAAGCTTTTAAGCTTAATTAGGTTCCGTTTGTTTATTTTTGCTTTTGTTTCCTTTGTCTTAGGAGGCAAATCCAAAAAAATATGGCTACAATTTACATCAAAGAATATTCTGCCTATATTCTCTTCTAGGAGTTTTATGGCTTTAGGTCTTACATTTAGGTCTTTAATCCATTTTGAGTTTATTTTTGTATATGGTATGAGAAAATGTTCTAATTTCATTTGTTTACATGTAACTGTCCAGTTTTCCCAGAACCACTTATTGGAGAGATTAGACATCTTTTCCCCATTGTATATTCTTGCCTCTTTTGTCATAGATTAATTGACCATAGTGTGTGAATTTATTTCTGGCCCTCTATTCTTTTCCACTGATTTATGTGTCTGTTTTTGTGCCAGTGCCATAATGGTTGTTTTTTTTGTTTGGTTTTGGTTTTTTTTTTTTGCTGCGTTGCTTCTTCGTTGCCGTGTGTGGGCTTTCTCTAGTTGCAGCGAGTGGGGTCTACTCTTCATTGAGGTGCATGGGCCTCACGTTGTGGTGGCTTCTCTTGTTGTGGAGTAAGGGCTCTAGGTGCATGGTCTTCAGTAGTTGCAGCACGTGGGATCAGTAGTTGAGGCACGCAGGCCCTAGAGCGCAGGCTCTGTAGTTGTGGCACACAGGCTTAGTTGCTCTGCAGCATGAGAGATCTTCCTGGACCAGGTATCGAACCTGTGTCCCCTGAATTGGCAGGTGGATTCTTAACCTCTGCGCCACCAGTGAAGTCCTGCATTCTGTTTTTCTTTGAATTTTACTTTATTTATTTACTTTTTATACAGCAGGTTCTTATTAGTTATCTATTTTATACATATTAGTGTATATATGTCAATCCCAATCTCCCAATTCATCCTGCCACCCCCACCCCGCCATACTGTTTTGATTATTGTAGTTTTGTAGTATAATTTCAAGTCAGGGAATGTGATTTCTCCAGCTCCGTTCTTCTATCTCAAGATTGTTTTTGCTATTTGGGATCTTTTGTGTATCCATACGAACTTTAAAATTATTTGTTTAGTTCTGTTAAAAATGTCTTTGGCACAGTGATTAAGAATCTGCCTACCGGGCTTCCCTGGTGGTGCAGTGGTTGAGAGTCCACCTGCTGATGCAGGGGATGTGGGTTCGTGCCCTGGTCTGGGAAGATCCCACATGCCGCGGAGCGGCTGGGCCCGTGAGCCACGGCCACTGAGCCTGCGCGTCCGGAGCAACTTGAGAGGCCACAGAGTGAGAGGCCTGCATACCGCAAAAAAAAAAAAAAACGGTAAGAATCTGCCTACCAATGCAGGGGACATGTGTTCTATCCCTGGTCCCAGAAGATCCCACATGCCATGGAGCAACTAAGCCTGTGTGCCACAACTACTGAGCCTGCACTCTTGAGCCCATGCCCCACAACTACTGAGCCCACATGCCACAACTGCTGAAGCCCACAAGCTTAGAGCCTGTGCTCTGCAACAAGAGAAGCCACCACATTGAGAAGCCCACGCACCGCAACAAAGAGTAGCTCTTGCTCAACGCAACTAGAGAAAGCCCATGCACAGCAATGAAGACCCAATGCAGCCATAAATAAATAAATAATTTAAAATGCCTTTGGTATTTTGATAGAGATTGCATTGAATCTGTATATTGCCTTGGGTAGTACGATCATTTTAACAATATTAAATCTTCCAGTCTGTGAACCCAGTGTATCTTTCTTTCTGCTTGTGTCGTCTTCTATTTCTTTCATCAGTGTCTTATAGTTTTTTGAATACAGGTCTTTTGCCTCCTTGGGTAGGTTTATTCCTAGGTATTTTATTCTTTTTGATGCTATGGCAAATGGGATTGTTTTCTCAATTTCCATTAGTTAGTTCTTTGTGTATAGAAAAGCAACAGATTTCTGTATATTAATTTTGTGTCCTACTTCACCAAATTCATTAAAGAGCTCTAGTAGTATTTTGGTGGGGTCATTAGGATGTTCTACGTGTAGTATCATATCATTTCAAAAAATAACATTTTTATTCCTCTTTTTCAATTTTGATTCCTTTTCTTTTCTTTTTTTTTTTTTTTTGGTATGATTACTGTGGTTAGGACTTCCAATATTGTATTGAATAAAAGTGGCGAGAGTGGGCAACCTGGTCTTGTGGAACAAGGATGATCTTGGGGGAAATGCTTTTAGCTTTTTACCATTGAGTATATTAACTGTGGGCTTATCATACATAGTCTTTATTATGTTGAGGTATGTTCCCTCTATAACCACTTTGATGAGAGTTTTTATCATAAACTGATGTTGAATTTTGTCAAAAGCTTTTTCTGCATCTATTGAGATGATCATATGGTTTTTATTCTTCAAGTTTTTAATATGGTGTATCACACTGATTGATTTGTGGATACTGAACCATCCTTGCACCCCTAGGATAAATCCCCCTTGATCCTGGTGTATGATCCCTTTAATGTATTGCTGGATTCAGTTTGCTAATATTTTGTTGAGGATTTTTGCATCTATGTTCATCAGTAATATTGGCCTGTAATTTTTTTTTTTTTTTTTTGCGGTATGCGGGCCTCTCACTGTTGTGGCCTCTCCCGTTGTGGAGCACAGGCTCCGGACGCACAGGCTCAGCGGCCATGGCTCACGGGCCTAGCCGCTCCGCGGCATGTGGGATCTTCCCAGACTGGGGCACAAACCCGTGTCCCCTGCATCGGCAGGCAGACTCTCAACCACTGTGCCACCAGGGAAGCCCGGGCCTGTAATTTTTGTGTGTAAGTGTGATATCTTTGTCTGGTTTTGCTATCAGGGTGGCCTTGTAGAATGAGTTTGGAAGTGTTCCTTCCTCTGCAATTTTTCTGGAATAGTTTGAGAAGGATAAATGTTAACTCTTCTCTAAATGTTTAATAGAATTCACCTGTGAAGCCATCTGGTCCTGGACTTCTGTTTGTTGGGAGTTTTAAAATCACAGTTTCAATGTCAGTACTTGTGATTGATCTGTTCATATTTTCTATTTCTTCCTGGTTAAGTCTTGGGAGATTGTACATTTCTACGGATTTGTCCATTTCTTCTAGACTGTCCATTTTATTGGCATATAATTGTTCATAGTTTCTTATGATCCTTTGTAACCTTATGCCATAATATCTTTTAAAACCTAATCTAATGATATTTTATCACTCTGCCATGTTCTGTGGATTACACAGATCTACTCTGGTACAATACAAGAGGAATTATGTAAGACTCTGAGTACCAGGAGGTGAGAATCCTTTGGGGCCATCTTGGAGGCAAGGTACAACATAACAGTAACCATGTAATTATTATCTGGATGTATAAAAATATATGCTTTTTGTAATTTAGTAATACAATCAGACTTCTAAATCTAATAAAGGCTAGTTTCAAAATACTTACCCTAATCATCATGTTTAATGGCAAAACATTAAAAGCATTCTCTTTCAAACCAGGAAAAATACAGAAATGCCCACTTTCCCCACTCTACTCACCATTGTATTACAGGCCTTAGCCAGTGTAATAAGGCAAGACAAGGAAAGAACTTGAAAGGAAGACATGACTCTGTAATTCTTTGGTGATGATATGATTCCTACATGAAAAACTGAGAAAGAATCTATGAACAGTTAATGAGAGCAGTTAGTAAAACTTCTAGATATAAGATTATACCAGCAGCAAAAAAGAACATTTATTTAAAAATGATAGCCTTACTGTAGCAACAAAAACTGTTAAATAATCTGGAAAAAATGTACAAGATCTTAGTGGAGAAATTTATAAAAGCTTATTGAAAGACATTAAGGAAGACTAAATAAATAGCGAGATATAGCCTATTCTTGAATAAGAAAAATCAGGCAAGAGAGTCATGCCCTACTAGATTGAAAAAAATCTTAACATTCAGTTGTAATTATTGAAACAATGTGGTATTGACAAAAAGATTAATAAGTCTATGGAACTGACAAGAAGGCACAGAAACAGACCATGCTTTGGGAACTTGACATACAATAGAGTTTTCAGTTGAGAAAAGATGCTCAATTGGACCCATTTAAAGTTTTTTCCTCGTATCAAACAAAAATAAATTCCAAGTGGATGATTAAAGGCTCAAATATGAAAAACAAAACTTGTAAAACTTCTAAAATAAATTACAGAAAACCTTCTTTGTGATCCCATGGTGAAAGAATTTAAGACAGAAAAGGGTGAAACCATAAAAGAAAATATTGCTACTTTCTGTCCATCAAAATACACTATAAAAAGAGTGGAAAATGCAACAAACAACCTAGAAGAGACTTGTAATGTATATAACTGACAAAGTGTTAGTACTCATAATGTTTTTAAATTCTACAGAGAAAATCTAATGGAAATACAAGCAAAAGCCTTGATGTTATGAAAGAAAAAACACAAATGGCCACTAAATATATGAAAATGCTCAAAGTCCCTAGTAATCAGAGAAATTCAATCTAAAACTATAATATTTCATATCATGTGTACCGTACAGGCAAAACATAAAGGGTGATGAAGATGTAGAACAACAGGTACTCGCATTCACTACCAGCGAAAGTTGGTACAACCATTTTGGAAGACAATTTGGTATTTTTATGGTGTTCTATTGCTGCATACAAGCCACCCCAAATTTAGTGACTTAAAATAACATTCCACAGTTTCTGTGGGTCACAAATTGGAAGGGGCTTGGCTGGGCAGCTCTGGAATCATTCATTCAGTTCCAGTGGGTCATCTGGGAGTTGGGGCCACTAGGAACTGGCTGGAATCATTCTTCATATTGTCTCAGCATCCTTCCTTGGGACCTCTCCACTTGGGCAGCTAGATTGAGCTCATAGCATGGTGGCCTCCGGCCTCTGGTTGGTCAGAGTCCTTAAAAGGAAGCTAAAATCTTTTAGGAGCAAGTATTTGAGCTAACAAAATAGAAGGTGTATGGCCCTTTATAAACTAGCTTTGAAAGTCACACAGAGTAACTTCCACCATTCTCTATTGATTTAAAGTTACAAAAGCTCACCCACTATCCAAGAAAGGGGACATAGACTCCATGTCTTGATGGGAGATATGTCAAAGTCACATTGTAAAAAGAGCATTTGGATGGGAGATATTTTTGTTGCTATCTTTAGAAAATATTATGTGCCATAGGCACTATTTACTAAAATTTACTTCACTCCTGGATATTTACCTTACAGAAATTCCTTCCCATATGCATCTGGAGACACAACACTTTGTAATTACAAAAAACTGAAAACAACATGTCCAGCAACACTGGAATGGATAAATATACAGCAATATTCTTCATAAGTGAAAGTGAATGAACTCTAACCACACATATTGATATGAAAGAATCACAAAAACAATGTGGAACTGAAAAGGCAAATTGTAGAATATATATATCATTTATATCAAGGTCACAAATAAGTAAAGCTATTTATGCTACTTTATGTTATATTGTTTAGGAATATCTATATTTGTGGTAAACTCATAAATTATAGAGAAAAGCAAAGGAATGAGTAACATAAAATTCAGGATAGTGGTTTCCTGGGGGGAAAACAAGCAGAAGGAGAATAGTCTGGGAGGGGTATACTGGGAGCTTTAAGGTTCTGGGCTGTTTTATTTCTTGAGCTGAGGGGTAGTTACTTACTGTTCAGTTTAATAATAAACTGTTTATTAGGTTTTGAATTTGAATTAGGTTTGAAAACAGAACAGTTTAATAATAATATTTAAAATAAATGTATATATTCGTGACAATTCTCACAAAATTCAAAAAATATGTATTTATATAAAGGGCTTTGCCACATGTATAACGAACCTCCTTTCCCAAGAAAGTATATTAGCCAAGTTTAGAAATAGGAAACTTGTTTTCTCCTCTGATAATAGACATCTGAAACATTATATTTACATAGCACCATTGATATGATAGACTGGTATGCAAAGTTTGCATTGATTTTAAAGCTAAAACATGAGATTTCAAAGACATTGAGTGGGGATATGGGGACAAACGCTTAAATTTCTCGATGAATGGGACATTTGAGTTTATTCTTTCTCTGTAAGGAGATATTCTGGCAGAAAAGTTTTGAGAAGCTCTGAGTCTCCTGGCCAACTTGATTACTCATTATTTCCTGAACACATCCTGTATCTTCTGACTTCGTGCTTTGGCTCCTGCCAAACCTTTCAAGTCACAAAATTTACTTGGTAAAATAGAGGAGGTAAAAAGCCAACTTGTTCTTGTCCAGAACCAGGATGATTTGATCTACATTCTGTGTTCCTACAGAAGGGAAACAATCCTCTAACATTTGTGCAAGTCTGCCTTATGACCTAAAATTTGAAGACCTGGATCCATTGTTTCATACTGACGCTGCAACTGTACAAACTCAGCCAATAAGGGCGATTGTTTCCAGCTGATAGCAGTTTGGTGACATTAATTGTTGCTTGACATTATTTTTGTTATTTAAAATTCATTCATCCCTGACAACCTATTAGGGAATCTTAGTCAAATTTCTAACAGATGGCTATTTACTATATTGCTAAAACCACCACAATTATTTCTTGAACTTTTACTGGTAATTTCTGCAGAGTTAGATTCCAGTGGAAATTAAAGGTGGACTGTTAGAACATTGCATAGAGGATCTTATATAGTTCCAGAGTGGCTTTTCATCCCTGAGTATGAAGTTTAATGTGCTCCTACATCTTCTTCTAAAACAATATACCGAAAGACATGTCTCATTACCACACATTGCCCAGCCCAACTCCGAGTCAGTGAATCTCTCACCTCCATAGATTGTTCATCGTGCCAAAGGATGTACATTAGTGAAGGAAACTGGGTAAACTTGTTCTCTATTGCGTATGCTTTTGATGTCTTGAAGGCAAAAGTCTTGACTCTTCACACCTGTCACTCCTGTCTATTTTTGGATTTCTTAAATCTATGATTTCTCAAAAAATCTCTTGAGGTGTACCTCCCACTTCCTACGTATGTGATTCAGTTAAATTCAAAACCTATTAATTGTTTCCTATACTTACTGTGTTACACACTACACAGGGGAATCAAGAATGGGTAAGACCATCTCTGTTCTTCAGGAACAACAGAGAATTTTGTGTGTGTATACAGGAAGTTGAAGTAGGTGGTTAAAAAGTATATAGATAACTGTAAATAAGGCAGGTCACACATGCTATTTGTAGGCCCACCAATAACATTTGTGGGATTGAGAACCAAAGAATAAATTGAGGCCCACGTGCCTTATGTTTAAGTCTTTAAAAGTTATAAATCAAGTTCACGCAGGACTATCAAAGAAAATATATCTTCTTATATCAACAAACAAACCTTTATAATTAACCCAAAAAAAAAAAAAAAAAAAAAAAAAAAAAAAAAAAAAAAAATCAAATGGGAAAATATATCTAAAGCTATAACTTTTGTATGACTGAAAGAGAAGTAAAATGTCAAATATTACAATTTAAATATTATTGCATGTATCTAGATTTTGGGCTGATGATCCAATGATATCTGGATGGGGAATAAAATTAAAACATATGTAATTCATATATTATCATGTATTTATTTCATAACTTTTATCTTGCCATCATCAACAAAATCATTAATTATGTTATTATCATTAAGATGTTCATTTTTTGTACACTATCTACAGTAATGATTCAAAGTATTAGTATACAAAATGTAGTAGAATTTAAAGTGTACAAAAATTGAATGTGTTGAATATATTTTCATTAGGAAAGTATATGTAAAATGTAAAATAAAAATTATTTTAATATATGTTTTAAAAGTTATTTCATGTATAAAATATAAATTATATATATAATTTATATATAATATAAAATGGAAAAATAAAATATAATTAATGAATATCAATATTTTAAGTCATATTATTTAAATAAAACTGGCATTTAAAAATGTTTTTCTTTTTGTCTGATGTATTACATGTAGTGAAGTACACAGACTTAAGTATATAGTTAGAAGAACTTTTACATTTGTGAACACCCATGTAATCACCACCCAGATCAAGACACTGAATATTTCTAACAGAGCAGCAGGCTCCCTCATGCCTTCTCTTAACTGATAACTTGGCAAAAGGTAACCACCAATCTGACCTCTATATTAGTTTTTTCTGTATTTAAAAATTACTTTATTTAGATATAATTCACATACCATAAAATTCACCCATTTAAAGTGTACAATTCAATAGTTTTTAGTGTAGTCACAGAGTTGCACAACCATCACTACAATCAATCTTAGAACACTTCCATCACCCCCAAAGGAAACTGTATCTCTTAGCAGTCACTCCCAATTTCCACTCAATTCTCCTGGCTCTGGGTAATTACCAATGTTCTTTCTGTTTCTACAGATTTACCTATCCTGGACGTTCCATATGGATGGAATCATATAATATGTGGTCTTCTATGACAGTCTTATTTCCCCTTAGCATAATATTTTCAAGTTTTATCCACGTTGAAACATATGTCAGTACTTCATTTCTGTTTATGGATGAATCATATTCAATTATATGGATATACTATGTTTTATTTATTCATTCATTAGTTGATAAGCATTTAGTTTGATTCCACTTTTTGGTTATTATGAATAATGCTGCTATGAATACTTTGCACAAGTTTTTGTGTGGACAAATGTTTCTCTTGGATATACACCTAGGAGTGGAATTACTGGGTCATATGGCAATTATATGCTGAACTGCTAGGCTGTTTTGCAAAGTGGTTGCACCACTTAAATATTTTTACTGTAAAGTCTATTTTATCTGATATTAATGTAGCCACTCCAGCTTTCTTATGATTGCTTTTTGAATGATTCATGTTTTTCCATTCTTTTAATTTCAACCTCTGTGTATCTTTGAATCTAAACTGCTCCTGTAGGTAGCATATAGATGGATTTTGTTTATTAATGTATTCTGTTCAATTCATTCACACAATGTTATTATTATCGATATAGTTGAATTTATGTCTGCCATTATAATTTTTATTTTCTGTGTCTCATGTCTTTTTTGTTCATCTCTTCCTACTTTACTCTTTTTTTCTTTTTTTTTTCTTCTTTTTTTCTTCTCTTTTTTTTTATTTATTTTTTTCCCCTTTTTTTCTTTAATTGAATATTCCTTAGCGTAACATTTAAATTTCTTTAATGATTTTTTCCCTATATTTTTTGGAGTTATTTTCTTAGTGGTTTCTCTAGGTCTTACCATATCGTATTAACTGACCAGAATCTTCTTTAGATTTATACCAACTTAGTTCCAGTAAGATAAAAAAAATCATCTGGTGATTCAGGAAATCTTGAGGGTGTTTTCTTACGTGTGTATATTACCTGAACTATTATTACATCTATGGCAGTGCCTAAAATGTAATACTTT
Source organism: Neophocaena asiaeorientalis asiaeorientalis (assembly GCF_003031525.2). Lineage (NCBI taxonomy): Eukaryota > Metazoa > Chordata > Mammalia > Artiodactyla > Phocoenidae > Neophocaena > Neophocaena asiaeorientalis. The sequence goes on along the minus strand of NW_020174648.1, from coordinate 1,703,089 downwards.
GCTATTTAGAGCTAGAGGCAGTCTATCGAGTCAAGCTGCAGTCTACTTAACAGGGATAGGTGGCACTCCTCCCTGTATATAAAGAAACCTGTTTGTAGAAAAACAAGTGATGACAGCATGCAAGATGACTGAATCACTAAGACAAGGAATGAAGTTGTGTCTGACCTCTCATTAGTTTGGGATCTGCCCACAATCTTATATTTCAGTTGGCTTCATTAACTCATTCAATATATTTTTCAGGTGGCTCTTACATATTTTGCTGGATGCTTCCAGAATACATAAAAAAGAGAGGAGTCCGACTCTCCAAGAGTTTTCAGGGACATACCAATCAAGGTTGTCCTGATTTACACTCTTGCCTTGTACTAACTTAGTCACAAAACCTTAACTCCGATGAGTCTATGTTTTCACTACGCCTGAGTGCCAATGGAGAAATTACACATATTTGAAACGGGATAAAGATTTGTTGCTTGTTTGGTATCATTAAGAGAGATGTGACTCTTTGAAGAACTGAGATGTTGGACTTCACTGGCTGAACAGTGGTTAAGAATTCACCTGCCAACGCTGGGGGCACTGGTTCGATCTCTGGTCCGGGAAGATCCCACGTGCCACGGAGCAACTAAGCCCATGTGCTACAACTACTGAGCCTGCGCTCTAGAGCCTGTAAGCCACAACTACTGAAGCCCGCGTGCCTAGAGCCCGTGCTCCGCAACAAGAGAAGCCACTGCAATGAGAAGCTTGCGCACCACAATGAAGAGTAGTCCCCACTCGCCACAACTAGAGAAAGCCAGCAGGCAGCAACAAAGACCCAGTGCAGCCAAAAATAAAATTAATTAATTAATTTAATTAAAAAAAAACCTTTCTTAAAAAAAAAAAAAAGAATTGAGATGTTTGTATTTTAAAACCCGATTTGGTTCCTGTTCAGTTTCCTGTTCTGGCTCCCTGTAGACCCCAGTGTCTTCTTGTGATATGGCTCAGTCCCCAGGTTGAGGCCACTGTTCTCTTCCTTCCCCACATCAAAGTTTAGCTGCATCCCTGGGTGGTAGGACTTTAGATGGCTTTTATCTTTGTGCTTTTCTGTACCTGATTTTATTTTCTGCAGTAAGTATGCATTATTGACACAACCAGCAAAAAAAGTTAGAGCTATTTTTATTGTAAAATTAAACAAATCTTGATTGCTTCTTGTTCAGTTTCTTTAGGTCTCAGTTGGAGATGGACTAGTGCAGCTTAAATATTAACCCGAGTAAAGCTTATTCTTCGTCCTTCTCCAGGAAGCATTTTCTTACTTCAGTCAGCATTAACTCCAGCCACCCAGCCTGCTATGCTGAAGATCCTGGATACATCCTGAACAACCACATCCAAACACTCTCTAATTCTGTTAATTGTCTGTTTAAATCTCTGTCAAATATGTCCACCCTACTTGCTACTGCCCTAGTTTAGGCACTTATCATCTCTCATCCATAGTACTGTAATGCCCTTCTAACTGGTCTCTCCACCTTCAGTTTCATTTCCTCTAGTACAGTCTCCTAAATCATGACTCTTCCCTACTTAACATCCTTTACTGGCTCCCCACTGTCTATGGGAGTCTGAGTCAGAATGTCTCAGCATGGTCTACATATTTCTTTTTTTTTTAAAGTTTTATTTTATATTGGAGTATAGTTGATTAACAATGTTGTGTTGGTTTCAGGTGTACAACAAGGTGATTCAGTTATCCCTATACATGTATCTATTCTTTTTCAAATTATTTTCCCATTTCTTAAGCCCTGACACCAACTTTATCTCTTGCCACTTCTTGGTAAGTAACCTACACTTCAACAATACTCAACTACTTTCCAGTCTGTTGCATAGTTCTGTCTCTAGTTCTGGCTCCCTCTTTTCTTGTTAGCCTTTGACTTTGTTTTTCTTTTGCTTAGAATGTCCCTCCTCCCTTGCCTGCCAATTAAATTTCTCTTTCTTCCTACTGGTTCAGAAAGCTAGAGTCAGGTAGACTTCCTCCATTCAACCTTCCCTCTCCTAGAGTAGCAGGCTGTGATAATCATTCTATCTGCTCCTACTGAATCCAGAAGATAACAACATCAAAAATAATGATAAACCTCAGTGTAGAAAAGTGTAAAATAACTGTTGATATTTATTGACTACTTCTATATGCCAGCATCTGTACTTGGAGCTCTGTAGGCATTGACTCATTTCATCCTTACAGTGACCCTGTAAGGTAGGTACTTAAAAAAAATTTTTTTTAATTTTAATTTTAATTTTTTTATGTCTAGCTATCTATTTTACATTTGGTAGTGTATATATGCCCATGCCATTCCCTCACTTTGTCCCAGCTTCCTTTCCCCACCTCCCCAACCCCTGCCACCAAGGTAGGCACTTTTATTATCCCTTCTTATTATAATACTTGTCCTACTTGTCTTGAAATGGCTAACTTATTGTCAATCTCCCCAATAGACAGTTGTTTTTATTCATCTTTAGATTCCTAGCAACTAATACAAGTTCCGTACGTGTGGTTTTTGGAATGTGATAAAGCCAACATTCATATTTAACCAAGCCTTGATCCCAAGGAGTGAATGATGTGAGATTTTCAGGTCAGTGGTGGGAGAGGCTTGGAGTTTGGGCAGAGGCATTCAGGGTCCCTCCAGTAATATTAAATGATCTTTCCCCTTGAACTAAATGGCATCCTCCTACTTGCTTAAGAAAACCACCTGGGAGTCACCTTGTTTACCACCTTTCTTCACACCTGCACCTCAGGAAAATATCCTGAGATCCTTCAACTTCTGTTTCTATAGCAACCGCCTTAATCCAGGTCACCATCATATATTGCATGGACTTGTCCAATAGCTCTCTATCATCCTCTGGCTTCTCCCTGTTCCATTTCTAACCCCCTGCAAGTCATTCTCTACAAAATAGGTTGACTTATACAACAAGACAAGACATAACTTAACAAACAAAAAATCCAAACAACAGGATTAGCCTTCTGCTTAACTGGCCAACCTCAGTCTCATACCCTCCACACAAGGTGTTTCAGGCCTCCTGGCCTTCTGTTCCTCAAACAAGCCAACGTTGTTCAGCATTAGCACTTCCGCACCCATGTCCTCGGTCGAGAATGCTCTTCTTCCCCATAATTGGCATAGCTGGCTCCTCCTCATTTAAGGCTTAGTTCAGATCATCTCCTCAAAAAGTCCTTTCTTGACCACTCTTTTGTTTTCTTAACACATCACTACCTGCTATTATTTTATTTACTTTTTTAAAAAAGTTATCTTTTCCACTAGAAATATAAGCATCTAAGTGCTGGGCTTCTGTTATATTCACTCCTGTACCCCTAGCACCAAGAACAAAACACAATATTTTTTGAATGAATAAACGAAACAAGGGGAAAAAATGAGCCTTTTTAGTATGTGTATATAGTGGTGAGCAGTCTTAAAGAAAGGAGTCCCTGTGTTCCTACTACTCTTAAACTGGTAGGAGGCGAGAGGTGATGTATCAGATCCTATTGTCATCCAGGTGGCAGAATTAGCAATCACAACTGTAGAAGAGGTAAACTGGGTGTGCCTGCCAATGACTGCCAGTCCTGAATTGACTGAAGGCTGAAGCCAGGTTCTGCTTCGAGGTGAACAATGCTGGGTGCTCTGGGCGGCCAGGGGAACTTATACAAATCTCTTTGTTAAAAGGTCCACCGAGAGTAGTCAGTTTAGGTAACCTCGATCCATTTGTTCAGGGCAGCCTGACCGGGTCATGGGTGGCCATCTCAACCTGATACTGTAGGGTTGGATTGACTGGACAGGCTAGGTTAGCTCGTACTGGTTTGCAGGCTGAGAGTGTGGCCCTTCAGTCCCTGTTGCCCACATCGTTCCCTTTTCACCTACCTTTGCCTACGTATTGGCCTTCATAAAATCTAAGCGATCTAAACAGATACAATCTAATTGTATCTAATGTCCTAATCTCTCTGCATCATTATTTTCTCTTTAATTGTGAAGTCCCCTTTTAAATTACTTCATTGCCCCGGTATTTCACTTACCTTACTGTCTCTTTATCTAGTTCGCTGAAGGACACAGTTGAGAACAATTTTCAAAGCATTAAAGCATCCCATGACAAACGCTTCTGGCTAGCGCTTCTAGTTGTCCTAGGGGGTCAGTTCAAACTGCAATAATCCACAGTTCTATAGGCGCATTCTGCGAGTCTCTGGAAGAGGCACTAGACTCGTCAGTTCTGCGCTACCATGCAGGGCTCCTTTTCGGACAGGCAGCAAGTTGCCTCGGTCCCATTTCTGCAGAACATTGAATCGCTGGGGTAGAAATGGAAAGCAAGCTACTGTCGCGGGAATCAAGGTCTACTCGCGCAAAGCTTCCCGCTTAGTGGGCCAAGGCCAGCGTGGGTCTCTAGCCTGGGAACCCCGCGCACTCGGGGAGGGGCGGGGCGGCCGTGGGCGGTGGGCGGAGCCTGACGGCGGGCGGGAGCACCAATGAAAGCCTCAGCCGGCGCTGGCCGTGCGCATGACGCTGCGTAGCGGGCTGCGAGGCTGGGGGCGGAGGGGCTGGGGAGTCGGGCGCGTTACATTCGTTTGCTGTTGGGCTGGTGGCGTTGGCGGCCTGGGGCAGCCGGGAAGCGAGCGGCTAGGAGCCGACCTTCTTGCCAGCCGCGCTGTGACGGCTTCTCGGCTTTGCCCTCCTTGCTGAGGTCCCCGCTGCCAGGCTCCGGCCCCAGGTAATGCCCATGCTCCCCAGTCCCCTCCTCACTTCCTGCCAGGGTCCACCCGCCTCTGCCGGAGAAGAAGGGGAGAGAAGTGGCGGCTGCAACTCTGGCCCGGGGGCCTGGCCTTGTCCTGGGCTGAGGGGAGGGGGAGGCTCCGCGAGTCCTGGGCAGTTTGGGGGATGGGGCGGGCGGGAAAGTTACCTTCGGGCGCCGGTATGGCTGGCAGCCTTTTAAACCTTGGAGGTTTGTTTGGTGTCCCCCCCAAATCCTGTGACATCTCTCAAGCCAGTAGTAAAGAAAGTTATGAATTAGAATACATTTTATTCCTTAAAAAGCGAAACCAAAAACGCACTCAGAGTGTCAGCTTCTGACTGATTTTAGGGGAAAAAAGTGTGAAGGGATAGGTGGTACTTCAAGACATCGAAATCTGGATACCAAAACCTTCAATCAACTCATTTTATTTTGAAATATTAGGATGTGATTAAGTTTCTGTCATTCTTAAATGTTAATAGCCATGCAGTTTAAATGATATGTATGTTTAGAAGTTGTTTGTAAGCGAGAAACACCTATAAGCTCTCAGGTGGGTGCTGTTTAAACATTTTTTTCCAGAGTCCCTTGAATTCGAGTAGAATTCAACTCGAAGCATTCTTTTTTTTTTTCCCCTTGCTTTAAGTTGGGCGGTATTGATGTTAGGGAAGTTGTGTGTTGTTTAGGCATGAGGATGGATTTTGGAAGGAGCTCTGATGCATTCAAGACTATTCCTTTAAAAATGCACGTGTCTCATTGCATCATGTGCTGCGAACTCTCAAGATTTCACATTCTTAGGATAAAGATCAAAACACTGTTGCCACTCTTATCTCCAGTTCAGTTTGAGCTCTCTGGGCTCCAGCCACACCGGTTTTATTTTTGTTCTTCTAAGAAAGCCTCTTTCTCTTTACTATCTCCTGGTCTTTAGGGGTTTCCTTCACCTCTAATTGGCTCATTTCCTCTAATATCAGCCCTAATATCACTTTTTCAGGAAACCCATCCTGTGGGGAGTTAAACCCTCCTAGCGCTCTATTTTTCTTAGCTGCAGTTAATCATCAATTGTAATGAGCTGCGTTAGTTACTTAGATGCTTTGTTTCTTCTACTAGCATGTAAATTTCATGAAGGCTGGGCTAGTCCATCTTATTTAGGTCTTAGTTCGCAGTCTGGCCCAGCACCTGGCACAATGAGAGAATGAATGAGTTGGAGGACAGAGGAGGGAACTTCTTTTTTTTTTTTAATGATTGCTTTTATTTATTTTTGGCTGCACTGGGTCTTCGTTGCTGTGCGTGGGCTTTCCTTAGTTGGGTCGAGCGGGGGCTACTCTTCGTTGCGGTGTGCGGGCTTCTCATTGCGGTGGCTTCTCTTGTTGCGGAGCATGGGGTTTACGCACGCGGGCTTCAGTAGTTGTGGCACGCAGGCTCAGTAGTTGTGGCGCACGGGCTTAGTTGCTCCTCGGCATGTGGGATCTTCCCGAACCAGGGATCGAACCTGTGTCTCCCGCATTGGCAGGCGGATTCTTAACCACTGCACCACCAGGGAAGTCCCAAGGAGGGAACTTTTGAATGAAAAATATTAACTAGAGATTACCTGTTTCCTTTGGGAAGGAAAAGGAAAAAGTTTTTAACAAAGGCCAGTTAACAAAATTTATTTTTGGAATTTATCACATAGGATAAATGATTATAGTGACCATACAGGTGTAAATGAGAATTTGTGTTCTTTAGTTTTGCTAATTGATAAGCCAGTTCTTTGATATGTAAATATAGGGTTGTACTAGGGCAAACCTTTATTTGGAAAGAAGAAAGGGAACCTTTATGTTTTGAATTGTATCTGTAAAGTGTTTCTCTTTACCCCTACTGAACCTGGGAGTGATGTAACAAAGTCTTCTCCTAGAGTAGGTGTTCCTGTTCAATGTTTCTTCTTTTTTAAAAAATAGATTTAAATGTGCTTTTGAAAGCTTTATTAATAAAGGAACACTGCAGGCAGGCTAAAGTGAACACTTCTTTCCAACGTGATTCATTTTAGTGGTTCAATCCAATTCTTTTTGTTTCGCTTTCTTAAGGCAAGTTAGATACTACCACACTGAACGTTCCAAAACCAGTGAACTGGTTGGATTCTTAAGAAATAATTGTTCAGTGTGTTGTATTTTTAAAATAGCTAGTCAACTTTATGCCACTTTGGGTGTAAATGTTTCTGCTGCCACTTACTGTCATATGACTGAGTTTAGTAGTGTTTCCGAATCTTTTGCACCTTTTAAAATGGAAATTTTAAGTGAGGTATGTGATGCACTGACCCTGGCACCCAGCACTTTAAATGTTACTGACATGATAAACATGAGTGCCTATTTCCTTTATTGCTGCACCTCTTGTGAGACTAGTCTTATGATCATGATTTTCACTTCCTCAACTCATTTTACAACCCAGTTCAATGTTTCTTTCTCTCTCTTCCTGAAACTTCCTTCTTCCTGAAACTAATTATGCATGTAAATTGTAGCTACTAATGTCCCCAGATTGTGAAATATTCAGTGCCCCATGCTCTTTTTTTTTTTTCTTCCTGTATTTTTTTGGTCCTACCTGAATTTTCCATGGTATTGACCGTAGGTTACCTCTTGTATCTTCTAACTTGATTTGGAACATTGCTTGCTCCTGGTTCTCCTCTAATCTTTCCTAGGCCTTGTTTTTTTTCTTTACAGTTCTTTAATTGCCTTGTAATATTGGAAAATGTTAACCACTTCTAAAATGAGATAATAGTGGGAATTCCCTGGCGGTTCAGTGGTTAGGACTCTTTCACTGCTGTGGCCTGGGTTCAATCCCTGGTCAGGGAACTAAGATCCCTCAAGCCATGTGGCGTGGCCAAAAGAAAAAAGGGTTAATAGTATCTGCCACATAGATTGTTGTGAGGATTAAATGAGCCAAAGTAAGTACTAGGCAAATGTTAGCTTTGTTATTTCCTAAGTAATCTCTTTTCTTGACTTATGGCCTCTCCCTGAGACTTCCTTCCTGTGCTTGGCCTTAGCTGCTGCCTATACACCAATGAATCCCACATCTCTCTCTTTAGTCCAGATTTGTATATTCATTTGCCTGTTGGCGATAATCACTTGGCTGACTCACCGGTATATCATATTGAACTTATCTACTCATTTCTCTTCTCCTGTAGTTACTTAGCTTAATGGCACACCCGTAGGCTTAGTTGGGAAACTCGCTTGGGATCTGTATTTCCAACTGCCTTCTGGGTGTAGGCACCTGGATATCTCATAGATGCCTCAGCTTAATGTTTGTAAATTTATCCGATCTCTCTTATCTCTTCTTCATGAAATCATTTGTCCATTTAAGAAATACATGTCATTTGAGCCTTACTTTAGGCCCTTATCATTTGTGAGAGCTCATTGTTCTCCCTGTTATCCAGAAGGGCAAAATTTCCCCCTTTACCCCTCTTGAGTTCTCTTTTTTTCCCCCCCAGTATTTGCTTTTTTATTCTGATAAAATATACATATCATAAAATTCACCTTTTTAAAAACAATTTTATTTTGTACTGGAGTATAGTTGATTTAACCCCTCTTGAATTCTTGACACAAGGTAGATTAACAGGAGAAAAAAGAATCTTTGATTCGTGTGCATGGAGGTCTCAGAAACAAGACCTAAGAAGTGGCCAAAGTAGGCAGCTTTTATATGTTTTAGACCAACAATAAGTTAGAGGGGAATTGACAAGACAAAGAAGCTTAGGTTTGGGTGCTTAATTAGTAAGGAACTTAAGCAAAGTTTGGGCTTGGTTAGTAAATTAGCAAAGAAGTGGCAGGTGTTTCCTTATACAGGTCTCTGGGCCCTGAACTCCCCATCTCTGGTGATAAGGATGTCTTTCTACCTTCCATTACAGGGAGGGCACCTTTTACGTGGGAGATTTATTTCCTGTTTTCAGGGAGACAGAGAGGAGGGTCATAGTCTCCCCCTTGCAACCGCTGTTTCTTCAAAATAGTATGCCACTGAGGCATATTTTGGGGCAGCCCGCCCTGGGCCCCAGCACTGCCAATAGCACATCCTCCACATTGCTGCCTGAGTTCTTACTAAAAGACAAATATCAAGTCAGACAGATATAAGTCACCCTCTGTTTAAAAGCCTCTATCAACTCCTTGTTTTGTGTGTTAAGATCCAAACTCCTTAGAATTGCCCCTAAGGACCCTTGACCTTTTGTCCTTGCCCTTCCATTTACCCTGTGCTCCAGCCTTTTCCTTCTCTTCCTTTAAGATTTAACCTAGATTTTACCTACTTCTCGAAACCTTTCCTAATTGCCCCTAAGCTCTATTGGGCATCAGGCCTGTATTCCCTTCATGTACATATATCTAAATTACTGTTCTGTAATACTCCTATAATTATGTTTTTATATCTTTCTCTCAGTAGTTTTTCATTCCTTGAGGGCTCAGACTGTTTAATCATCTTTGTATCCCAGGGCCTGGCATGTAGTAGACGTCAATAAAATGTTTGAAATAATGGATGTCACCAAGGTCTGTACATGTTCATGTTTTCAGAGTGCTCTTCATCTGGTTCTGTTTTGATGCCTGGCAAACTTCTATGTCTTATCTGAACTCTGGCTCTAATTCACCTCCATGAGGACTTATGCAACTTCTCTAAGTGGTTGGTTATGCCTTTTCTTGACACCGTGTGTGCGTAAGTGTGTGAGAACAGTTAATGGGGTAGACCTCTGTATTATTTACAATACATCTAACATTGTAGAAAGAGGTGCTTAAAATACATGGATTTTCAGATAATTGACACGTACCTTTTAAGTGTCAAAACTTAAAAAAATTGTTTTTCAAGGCAAATTAAAATTTTTGTCTTTGCCTTCTATGTTTAAAGTACCATAGCCTTTTACAAGATGTGCCAGGGTCATTAAAGCATGAACTTCAGGGGAGTTCCATGGTAGTCTAGTGGTTAGGATTCCAGGCTTTCACTGCTTGGCCCAGGTTCAATCCCTGGTAGGGGAACTAATATCCTGCAAGCCGCGTGGCACGGCCCAAAAAACCAAAAACCGAAAAACAAAAAGCAGCATGAATTCAGCAGGTTTGCTTTTTTTTTTTTTTTCTTTTTGGCTGCGTCGGGTCTTAGTTGCAGCATGGGGGCTCTTTCATTGCCGTGCTCCGGCTTATCTCTAGTTGTGGCCCACGGGCTCCAGAGCGCATGGGCTCTGTAGTTGTGGTGGCGTGGGTTTAGTTGCTGCGTAGCATGTGGGATCTTAGTTCCCCAACCATGGATCGAACCCATGTCCCTTGCATTGGGGGGCAGATTCTTAACCACTGGACCACCAAGGAAGTCCCTGCAGGTCTGCTTTGATACAATAATGTGTTGGGGGACTCATAAGAAACATAAGCCCTTTAACCCTACGTGAAAAGACCTATGGTTGCTTTCTCTTTTTTGAAGTTGATTCCTACTTTTAAAGTTTTCTTTCTTTACAGTTGTCTATAATTATGCTTCTGGTTGTCACTACTTTTTTCTGTGTGAATTGGGGACAGGATTACCTACCTCACAGGGTTATTGTTAAGTTTAAAGGAGGTAATGTATACAAAGATCTTATCAGAAATTGTAGCCAGTGGTAAGTACACATTAAAAGGAACTTACCAGCAATTCTAATAATGTTTGTTCTAATTATTTGAATTGTTTCAGGAGAAAAATCTCTCAAGTTTGAGAGATTTAACAGGGAAGTAAAAGTCATGGCATTTGTTAGCAAACTGTTTCTCAAAGTCTGTTAGACAGCCTGAGTTTATAATTGGGTCCAGAATGGCAGATGCTGATGAAAAGTCTTAAGCTCTAGAACGGATCATTTTTATGTACGTCCATATAACTTAAACCCCAAACTGGGGTCTATGTTTATCTTTTAGTGTTAACAGGTAAAGTTAGAAATGAACATGAGTTCCAATTCTCATACTATCCTCTTGATGATTGTTGCATGAACATGTGAAGGGAAGTTGTTTTATTTCCTTACTGTGTATGAAAATGCTTGATAACCATTCATTCATGTATTAAGTACAGACTGTTCCAGGCAAAGTTCTAGATAGTTGGATAAAATGGTGAACAAGTCAAAATTCTGCTTTTCATGGGGATTAGTCTTGTGGGGTAGACAATTACAACTATAATGTATTGGGAAATAAGTGCACTGAAGAAAAATAAAGCAGGGTAAGGGATAAGACTAACAGGGTGTGAGAGTGTTTATTTTAGTTGGAGTAGATAGGGGAATCCCTGGGGAGGGGACATTTGAGATCTTGAATGAAGTGAGGGGGAAATCCTTGAGGGAGGGTGTCTGGGGGAGATAATCCAGATAGAGGAAATAGCGGACACCTTTAAGTGGGAGTGAACTTGGCTTGACCAAGAAACAGCAGAAGGCCAAAGTAATGAGAATGAGCAATGAGAATTGTAGTCGGAAGTGGAGGGTCGGGAGGTGGATGGCAGATCATGGAGGAGTTACTAGACAATGGTGAGGGCTTGGAACAGAATTCAGTGCCTGAAGGATTTTGAGCCAGGGGAATGACCTGCTCAGATTTACCTTTTAAAAGGGTACTCTGGGGCTTCTCTGGTGGCGCAGTGGTTGAGAGTCCGCCTGCCGATGCAGGGGACGCGGGTTCGTGACCCGGTCCGGGGGATTAAAAAAAAAAAAAAAAAAAAAATAAAAGGGTACTCTGGGCCCTGTGTGACCAGAAGGGAGAAGATGAGGCGAGACCAGTTAGGCTACTACAGTGAGAGGTGGCGGTGGCTTAGACTGTGGTGAAGGTGATGGATGTGGTGAAAAGTTTAGAATGTGATATATATTTTGAAGACAGAGTAAAATGGACTTGCTGTTGGATTGATTAAGGGAAAGTAGAGAATCAAGGATAACTTTGGGTTTTTTGTTTTTAATCTGGGCAAAGACTGACTGCTAGTTCCATTAACGGAATTAGGAAAGACAGAAGAATGGAATTGGAGGGAACATCAGTAGTTCAGTTTTGGTCATGTTAAAGTTTGAGATGCCTGTAAGACATCTACTTACATAAAGGTGTCCGGTGGGCCTTTGGATAGGAGTCTGGAGCTCAGGGAAGTCTGGACCTGCTGAGGAAAGGAGGGTATCACAGTAAGTGCACTGGTGGTGATCAGAGCGTTAGACACTAGAAATGAAAATTATGGACATGGTGCAGTTGTTGGTAACAGTAAGTTCTAGGGGAAGATGTGACTGGGACATAAGAACAGCTTTTTGGAGAAAGGAAGAAGTCAAGGAGCTTGGAGGCCAGGAGCTTGGATCTAGTACATAAATGTTGAAGTGAAAGAAGTGTGGAAGAATTGGTGGAAGGGAGAAAGGGGGAGTGAGTGAGGTGTTCACATCCTCAGTAAAGGAGGGGAGTGATCAGGAAGACAGAACATACAACAAAGAGAAGTATCAGGTGTAATAATCTGGCTGAGGTATTTAAGGAAGGGAACGAGGAACGGCGACCTGGAAGTAAGAGGAAACGAGGAGGATAACTTCCCCTCCTGTGTTAATAGGAGGGCAAGAAAAAACTATGGTACACCTCACATATAAGGGCAGTGATCCACGTCAGCACCTAGAAACCACTTAGAATTAATTACAGTTTGAATTTTTGACTTTGCAACAGCTAAAGTAGTCTGGCTAGCTAGTGTCTAGATTGGTAAGGGGGTGGATTCATAGTCCTGAATGAGTGGTCAGAACGTTCAGCTCTCCTTCATCTCACCTGGATGATTGCAGGAGTCTGCTAGGAGGATGATTGCCAGGGTGTCCCTTTCTTACGCTCTTGCCCTCCTTGTGGTCTGCTCTCCACACAGAGGCCAAAGTGATCCATTTGTGTAGAGAAGGAACAGTTGAACTGAGCATTTCTGTAATTTCCCTCCATTTTCTGCCACAACAGCCATGTACTGTTACTGACATGCATGGCAGGAGGAGCTCAATTCAGACATCATCTCATAATCTTATGATTTACATGATATGAGGATTTGGTTAAAATTGAGGTGAGGCATAAGTAATAGTTATCCTTCCTAACATCTGTATGTGTGACAATAACAAAATTTGTTAAGCTTTCTTAGAAGCCACGTGGTGTTTGAGCTGCATTTGAGAAAGTGTATAATTATGGAACTTTATTTACCCTCATCTAGCACATATTAAGAGCAAACACAAGTAGAATTTGAGGGATGATATGACTTTGTGTCATTTAGCGTACAGGGCATAGAAATGTAGGGATCAGGTTCACTTAATTTTTTAAGCTAGGTTGTTAATAGAATATTGGCACTCTAGTGTGTATTATCTTTGTGTGTGTGTGTGTGCAGTAGTATTTTAAACTTTCTAGATGAAGAAACATTGAGAGGTTGGAGGATTTACCTGAGGATGCAATATGATGGAGCAGAGATGTTAACTTACCTCTTGGTGTTGTGATACCAAATCTTGTGCTTTCCCCATTGTGTTATGGTTCTCTCTTCCTGCTAACGGAGGAAATTGAGGCCAAATACCATAGACTATGACATAAAGCTTTTTATGAAGAGTTAGTGTTTTCTTCTTTGGCTCACTTCTAAAATGTTGATGGATCTATGGCAGTGTAATTGTGCAAGCTCAGGACCTGTGCTTTAGCTTTTTTTTTTTTTTTTTTTTTTTGCGGTACGCGGGCCTCTCACTGTTGTGGCCTCTCCCGTTGCGGAGCACAGGCTCCGGACGCGCAGGCTCAGCGGCCATGGCTCACGGGCCCAGCCGCTCCGCGGCACGTGGGATCTTCCCGGACCGGGGCACGAACCCGTGTCGCCTGCATCGGCAGGCGGACTCTCAACCACTGCGCCACCAGGGAAGCCCTTTTTTCACCTTCTAATCAGCAAGAGAGAACTGATTTCTCACTGAGTTGATACAGTCTCAGCCAAAAGCAAAGTAACATTATTTTAGTTAGCCTGTATTGCTTGCTTTATGTGATAAATGTATAATTGTTTATTTCAGTTACTGAAATATTCAAAGTAGGTTTTGCATACCCTTAGTCTAGGGGGCCCCCGCACCCCCAATTAAGAGCGATTGTTGTAGGTCTTGTTGTTGAGTAGAAGGTATAAAGCTGTTAACAGTGAAGATGATGCTCATCGGCATTCTGCCAGCACACATTTTCCTCTGAGTTTAGAGAACTTATTACTCAGAATAATTGGTTGTGGTATTAACTGGTACATCACTTTCTGTACTAATATATACCTATCATATTCCAGATACGCCCCACTAGATTTTAGAAATTCAAAGAGAAGATACCATTTAGTCCCTGTTGTTAAGAAGCTTATGCTGAGTGTAAGAGGCAGATAGTATTGCTCACTGAGTATCTTAGTGTGACAGGATGTACTGGGTGCAGTTGGACCACAGAGGATGGTGAGGTGAGAGATGGTGGTCAAAGAAACCTTAGCAGAGGAGGTGAGTCAAGGCCATCTGGTGATTACAGTGTAGGCTGTGGAATCCAGTAGTTCTGGTTTTGAATCCCTGTTCTGCAGTTGGAGAATTATAGGATTTGGAGCAAATTAAATCACCTCCCTAACCTGTATTTTTCTCACTTGTAAAATGAGCTAATGCCTACCTCTGAAATTGTAAAGGTTGAATAAGAAAATTTAAAGGATTTAGCAGCACAGTGCCTGGTAGGGACAAAACAGCTGCTCATTAAGTCAAAACTGTTGTTATTACTGCTGCTGCTGGGACTGTTACTTTGAATGGTGAGTAAGATTCGCTAGAAAGGGCAGAGGAGAAACAGCTTTCTAGAGACAGGAAAGAGTGTATGGGAAGACATGGTGACCAAAGACAATATTGGGGGAATAACGTAGTAGTGCCTACTTTAAAGATTCTGTAGAGATTAAAATAATCATACACGTAAAGCACATAAGCGCTCAGAAGTAGAGTCCCTATTTTTAATTCCACACTCTTAACTCCTGTATAATTCCTTTTCGAAACATCTTTGTTCTTTTTGCATCTTTTATTTTTCTGTTTTTGTCCCTGATGTCTACTTCTTGTTGTCTTACTTGAGGGCATCCCTCAGAGTTTAGTTGTCAGTTCTCACTTCTCTAATCTTTTCTGTTGGAGAATTAGATGTTCTTCTGGCTTCCTCTGTCACTGTTACACAAATGATTTTAAAATTTACCGGTTGCCCTGACCTCTTTCCTAGGTTCCTCTTTTTAATTGGATCTTATTGGTCTCCTAAAATTTCTACTTGATATATTCATTTACTGTTCCATAATTCTGTTTCATTTGATTTCGGAAAACAATAGAAGGAAACTGATCTAGATTTGTCAGATTTTTACTTTGCCAAGCAGTGATATTTAAGAAGACAATCAAGCTCACCGTGTACTCCATTGTATACAGAAAAGGACATTTAAACATAACCATTTAAAAAGACCATAATCTTAGAATTTTAAAAGTAATGTAGTGAGTACTTCATTATGTTTTGCTTTCAGACTGCTGAAAACTTCTACAGAGTAAAACACTGCTTTGGAGTAAACCTTGTATTGTCCCGATATTGATCTGCCTAAAATTTGATTTTGATCATATTTTTCAGGACTTTAAAATGTCTCACTACTACCTAACTGAAAAAACTCCTAATTTTTAGGCCTTTACAGTTTGACCCCAGTTCTTTTTTTCAAGTCTTTTTCCCTCACCACTTTTCTGTTACCAACTTAAAAAAAAAAAAAAAAAAAATCCAAATAGTGGGTGGTGTTTGTAGTTTGGATCTGACCCAGGTTCAAATCTGACCCTGCCATTAGCTTTGTGGACTTGGGCAAGTTACTGTAATGAGAAGAAGCAAACAGCCCTTGGTGTCCTGGAGCTGCCCTGGTACAGTCAGCTAGGCCGTGGTGTTGCTGTGACCTAGCCTGGAACTTGAGAGCTAGTCCTTCTGGGTGTTCTGTTGAACACAGACGGTTTCACTGAACATCAACATCACACAAAGCCATTCTTTGAATATGATGGGTCAAGACCAGCAAAAGACCATGTTATAATCATGTCTTAACACAGGTAAAGACATGCATGTTGCCCAAGTCACAAAATATCCAACATTCCCCTCTCCAGGCTACTGGGAATGATTGTTGATGCTTTACCAATTACAGCTCTAGCCTCCCTCTGGTCTGCCTCCCTACAGAGATTTGTTGGTATACCCAATCATCACATTGTCCTCGCTTTCGGCCAGCACTCAAGCCAGAGTGAACCCCTGCCTCTTTGGGCTCTCCCCCAAAATCACGTAGTCAAATCCAAATCCTAAATAAATCCTTTCCAATATTCTCTTACCAAGATGCCCCACAGTTTCCCATGATGTGCTTGTTCAAACTCAGCTTGTTCATCCATTGGTATGCTCCTGGTGTGTGGGTGGAAGGCATTGGCAGTAACTACCTGGAACCTTATTTTTCCTCATATAGGAACCAGGAGTAATAACAAGTTTTCTGCAGAGTTTTGAAGATTAGATGAGAAAACTTAAAGCACCTAGCAGAGTCCTGGTAGTTAGTAATTACTCGACGAAAGCTTGTTTCTTGTCCTCTGGTGAAGTAGTCTGATCAGTCATGGTCCCCTGAACAGGGCTTACAAGGACCTTGTTTTCATCCTTTCTCACCCATGAAGTGCTCCATTCTCGTCCTTCAAGACTCAGGTCACATACCTTCTGTTCTGTGAAACCTTTGCACCTCTTAATGATCTCTTCTGTCTCTGCACTTCAGGTATGTATTGTTTTTACTATTAACTTGACTATTGATTGTGCTCTACCTTGTGGCATCTTTGTACTTAACTTTTATTTAATTCTTAATTTTTCATGTACTTACGCCTTGTTTGTTCAACTACATTTTCTTTAAGAATGGGGGCTGTGTTTTGAAACCAGCCAATTACTTTATAAAGACCAATTTCTTCGTATTTGTTATAGTATCTGGTACTCGGAAAATGCTTAAATGTGATTAAAGTAAAACAAAAGGAAGAGAATATATCATTTGTTGCCTCCCCTAAAAATATGGTGATATTGTGAAATTTGCCTAAGCCGGATACTTAAAGCTTTTTATATCTTCTTTCCTAGACAACACGATGTTGGGCGAAGAGAAGATGTCTGTAAGAAAACGGCTGTCGAAGTCCAGTAAACATGCTGAGGAAAAGGAAGAAGGCCAGAGAGACTGTACAGAGGAGTGCCAAGAGACACCTAGTAACGGTGAGGCTTTTACTGTTTCTGAGGTGAATTAATGAAATAGGCAACAAATTCAGTGTTCTAGAGCAAGGATTGCCATCTCTTTAGCTCTCTTATAAATGGATATGTTGGTAGGCACTGTAAAGTGCAGGGGAGAAAAATAAATTGATGAAAAGAATAGAAAGGAACAAATTGGTTTAGTTGCCAGTCACAGCTGCTTTAGATACTGCTGGTGACACTGGTGTGTAAGTTGCTGCACCTCTCATAGAGGTGAGCTTTATTGATGTAAGTGGAGTTTGCAATGTATGCTTTAATTTAGTTTTATATATCTGGTAACGAAGAAACTAGAAAGTAAGCCCTTTTAAATTAACTCATTGAACATTTTTGGGGTATCTACTGTGTTTTAGACATCATTCATTCATTTATTCATTCCTTCAACTACCTAACCTCTCGATAATTATTGGTGTCCTGCTAGGTGTTGGGGCTACAGCAGTGATTGATACAGATGTGTTTGCCCTCATGGAGCTCCAAGTTAAGTGAATGAGAACCCCTCTCCTGCCGTTAGCATAATTAGATTGTTATAAATAAGTGCTACTAATTACTCTTTTAATAGGTGTAATGAGCATAATGAGAGTAATTAGCAGGGTACCTAACTTAGTTAGTTCAATACTAGGTTATAAATCTTGGGGGAATTTTGTTAGTTCTCATGTCCAAGTTTGCTTAACATGAATACAAAGAAGACTATGACACAATACTTGTTAAGGTCAAGATTTGTGCTTAAGATTGATAGACCTGTAAACACAACTTCAACTGATGTCATCTGTTGAATCAGGCTATTTATTTTTGTGGTGACATTTGTATAGGTTTGATTTCAATGAAGATTTGAAATTTGAGGCTTGTTTGGTTAACAAATAGGTGTGGAACTTTCTGAGACAGGTTGTCTTTGGCATCCTGAGACTTCTTTCATAAAGAAAAGCTTTTGCTTTTCCTACTTAAATTTAATTGTAAATTAAATACAGCAGCTGGATCCAGGAATATAAATGTTGCTGCTTAAGTTTGCATAATGTAGTTTATTGATTGTTGGACTCTTAATTAGCTATTTATGAAATATTTATATTGTCATATGGACTAGTTTTAGTGTGATATAAAATGTGAAATTTGTGCAAAAGGATAAGCCAACATTGGGTAGAAAATTTCCCCTTCCTTGATTTAGGGACTGGGTGCTAATTCACATTTTTTTATTGAAACTTTCTGTTACCAGTATGATTTTCTCACTATGTCCCATTTTTTAAAGAAAAGCTTTTAGACTATTCTAAGTTCTACATGTTTTCAGTACTCCTTATAGCCTCAGTTCATTAAGTTTTAATCATTCCAGGTTTTAATGCAGATAATAAAAATTGAATTGTTTAGCCTAAAACAAGAAGTCTGACCTCCTCCTTGGTTTAATGTAACTAACGCTGATCTGAAAATTGCATGTGTTTCTCCACTTACTTTAACATTGGTTCACTTTGGGGGAGTAAGCAGATGGGTAAAATGTGACCTTTGAGTAGTGAAGGGCTTAAAGGACACCACGCCATGCCAGTCATCATGGCCTACCAGCCAGGCCCAGGGGCATCTGCACCACCTGGGGCCTGTTAGAAATGCCCCACCTCACACTTAATTGAACAAAAATTTCATTTTAATAAGTTCTCAGGGGATTCATATGCAGGTTAAAGTTTGAGACACAGCTCTTAGAGTGGCAGTTCTCATTTGGTGTGTGTATTAGTCAGAGTTCTCCAGAGAAGCAGAACCAATAGGATATATATAGATATATAAAAAGATTTATTATGAAGGGTTGGCTCAGATGGAGGCCGAGAAGTCCCACAGTTTTACTGTTTCTGTGCTGGATGCCCACGTACTTCTGAGTACCTTGGCTTTCACCTCTTGGCTACTGTGAATACTGCTGCTGCTATGAACACAGGTATTCAACTATCTCTTCAAGACTCTGCTTTCCATTCTTCGGGATCTATACCCAGAAGTAGGATTGCTGGATTCTGTGGTTGTTCTATTTTTAATTTTTTGAGGAACTGACATCATGTTTTTGATTGCGGCTGCACCATTTTACAGTTTCACCAGTGGCACACAAGGGTTCCAATTTAACCACATCCTCACCAGTGCTTGTTATTTTCTGTTTTTGTTGTTGGTGGTTGGTTTGTCTTTTTAATAGTAGCCATCCTAACGGGTGTAGGGTGATACCTCATTGTGGTTTTGATTTGCGTTTCCCTAGTGATTAGTGGTGTTGAGCACTTTTTCACATACCTGTTGGCCATTTGTATATCTTCCTTGGAGAAACATCTATTCATAACCTTTGGCCATTTTGTTTTGTTGGGTTATATGCTTTTTTGTTGTTGAGTTGTAGGAGTTTCATAATATAATATTCTGAATATTAACCCTTCATCAGATATGATTTGCAGATATTTTCTGCCGTTCCATAGGTTGCTTTTTCACTTTGTTGACTGTTCTTTGCACAGAAGTTTTTAAGTTTGATATGATTCCATTTGTCTATTTTTGTGTTTATTGCCTGTGCTTCTGGTATCATATCCAGGAATCTTTGCTAAGCCCAGTGTCACGAAGGTTTTGTCGTATGTTTTCTTCTAGTTTTAGAGTTTTGGGTCTTACATTTAGGTCAATAATCCGTTTCGAGTTATTTTTTATACTGTATAAGTTAAGGGTTCAACTTCTTTCTTGGGCATGTGGATATCCACATCAGTTTCGGGAGTATTGCCATATGTGGTAGGCCGGAAAATGCCCCCTCTCCCAAAAGGTCCTAAAACCTGGAACCTGTGAATGCTGCTTTATATGGCAGGAAAAGGGGGCAGAGGGGTCTTTGATATAATTTAGTTGGGAATCTTGAGATTATCTTGAATAGCCACCTGGGCCCTGAATGCAGTCCTGTATATTATAAGTGGGAGGCAGAGGGAGATTTGATGACACACAGAGGAGAAGGTGATTTGAAGATGGAGCAGAGAGAGATTTGTAGATGCTGGCTTTGAAGATTGGAGTGCAATGACCAAAAGCCAAGGAATGCTGCTAGCTACCAGAAGCTGCAGAGCCAGGACTGGATTCTAGAGCCTCCAAGGGGAGTGGGGCCCTGCTGTGACACCTTGATTTCAGCTTGGCCTCCAGAACTGAGAGAATTTCGGTTGTTTTAATCCACCTAGTTCATGGTAATTTGTTACAGCAGGTGCAAGAAACTAATACACTATCTTAACAATATTAAGTCTTTCAACCCATGAACATGGGATGTCTTTCTATTTACAGACATACCTCGGAGATATTGTGGGTTCGGTTCGAGACCACCACAATAAAATGGGTATCACGATAAAGTGAGTCCACATGAATTTTTTGGTTTCCCAGTGCACATAAAAGTTATGTTTATGCTATACTGTAAACTATTAAGTGTGCATTATGTCTAAAAAAAGACAGTGTACATACCTTAATTAAAAAATACTTTATTGTTAAAAGAATGCTCACCATCATCTGAGTCTTCCTCAAGTTGTAACCTTTTTGCAATAGTAACAATAGTAATAGAACAGAGATCACTGATCACAGATCACCATAACAAATATAATAATGAAAAGTTTGAAATACTGTGAGAATTACCAAAATATGACAGAGACATGAAGTGAGCAGATGCTGTTTGAAAAATGGTGTCGATAGCCTTGCTCAGTGCACGGTTGCTACAAACCTTCAATTTGTAAAAACAAAAAACAAAAAATCCTGCAATATCTTCAAAGTGCAATAAAACGAGGTATGCCTGTATTTAGGTCTTTGATTTCTTTCAACAATGTTTTATAGTTCTAAGTTGGTGAGTTTTACACTTTTTTTGTTAAATTTATTTCTAAATATTTTGTTCCTTTTGCTGCTGTCGTAAGTGGAATTTTCTTAATTTCATTTTCCAATCATTTGTTGCTAATGTGTAGAAATGCAGCTGGTTTTTGTATATTGTTATTGTATCCTGCAACCTTGCTGAGCTCATTTATTAGCTCTAAGAGTTTTTTGTGTGTGTGTTTTGTAGTATTTTCTATATACAAAATCATGCCATCTGCACATAAGAATTCGTCTTATTTCTTCATTTTCAATCAACATGCCTTTTATTTCATTGTCTTGCCTAATTGCCCTTGCTAGAATTTCCAGTAAAATGTTGAACAGAATTGGCAAGAGTGGACATTAGGCATTCTTGTGTTGTTTCTGATCTTAGGGAGAAAATTTTCAGTTTTTCTGTTAATTATGTTAGCTGTGGATTTTTGTAGGTGCCCTTTATCAGGTTGGGGACATTCTCTACCTTTCTCTTAATTTACAGGTAATGCCTATGCTTGACTACCATTTATTTTGCTGCATTGTTCATTTGATAGCTAATTAATGAGTAAATATGATAATGACCGCTAACAGTTTATCATGTGCCAGGCACTGTTTTAAGTGTTTAACAAATATTAACTTGGTTAATATACTTCTAATTCTATTCAATTTCAGTGTTCTTTGAGATATGTACATAAGTATTTGAACAGAGAGAACAACCTGCCTTTTGTAAAGATTGAGAGTCCCTTGGCAAAAATATATGAAAAAAAGTTAATATCATTGTTATTCTGTAATTTAGCCCCTTCATCCAATTTATGCATCTAATCATAAAACTGGCCAGTCCACATAGAGCTTTGATCAACTGAGTAGGTTGAGAACACATTTTTTTCCCCCTTAGAATAAAAGCAAAACATATTTGTTTTAGAAAGTGCAGATAAGCAAACGTTCAAGTGTTTATGATTTTTCCTTGGCTACATTCCAAGAAATTGTTTTTGGGTCATAAGATTTATTGGGTGGGTATTGCCAAATTGCCCTCTGGAAATATTGCACTCCCAGTAGCCATATGAGAGTGCCTGTTTCTTCAACCTTCTTCAGTCATGGATGATGTGACCTTTTGAATAAACTCTATGGCATTTTGAGAGACGACAGATGTCCACTTTGCTTGAAAAAGGTTTTGTACAATGAGACATAGTTAAAAGCAGCAGTAAAGTTATTGAATATTAATTAGTACCTTTTGTACTTTTTAAGGTCAAAAGAATGAGTTTGGATATCTTGGTCCATTTTAGGAAGATTAGTTAAAAGAAATGGGAGTTACTAGCTGATAATTTGATAACTTAAAAAAATGTTTTTTAATTAATTTATTTTATTTTATTTATTTTATTTTTGGCTGTGTTGGGTCCTTGTTGCTGCACGCGGGCTTTCTCTAGTTGTGGCGAGCGGGAGCTACTCTTCCTTGCAGTGCACATGCTTCTCATTGCAGGGGCTTCTCTTGTTGCGGTGCATGGGATCTAGGTGCGTGGGCTTCAGTAGTTGTGGCTCGTGGGCTTGAGTAGTTGTGGCACATGGGCTCTAGAGCTCAGGCTCAGTAGTTGTGGCGCACGGGCTTAGTTGCTCTGCGGCATGTGAGATCTTCCTGGACCAGGGATCGAACCCATGTCGCCTGCATTTTCAGGTGGATTCTTAACCACTGTGCCACCAGGGAAGCCCTGGGTTTTTTAAGATTCAAATATTTGATCCATCTGAAATTTATTTTGAATAATAAGTGAGCTAGGGATCTAATTTGACAGGTTTTCAAAATGGCCAGCCAGTTGTTTCAACATTATCTATTAAATCTCATTTTCTGTATGATATTTATATACTGACCCTCATTTCTAGTTCAGGTTCCTTTCTCTGTAGCAGTGTAGACATGTGATTAATAGACAATTTTGAAAGGTTTTTGAGGTCGATGGAGCAATAGAGGATTTAGATGTATTATACCTTTTTTAAAAAAATTTATTTTTGGCTGTGTCAGGTCTTCGTTGCTGTGCACAGGCTTCACATTGCAGTGGCTTCTCTTGTTGCGGAGCATGAGCTCTAGGCGCGCGGGCTTCAGTAGTTGTGGCGCACGGGCTTAGTTGCTCAGTGGCACGTGGGATCTTCCTGGACCAGGATCGAACCTGCGTCCCCTGCATTGGCAGGCGGATTCTTAACCACTGCACCCCTAGGGAAGTCCCTGTAGATGGATTATACTTTTTTTTTTTTGTATCTCCCCTTTTGCTTCTAAGATTGATAAATGATTGGTTCTTTCAAGGACTACTCCTAAACCCAACCATCCTTAGACATAAAGATGGCTTTCACATGACTCTTTTGGATTACTTATATCTCTATGGAGAGCAAGGTGAAGCTGGGATGAAGATCTTCTAAGGCATGGTCAATGAGAGTTTTTTAGAAAATTATCAGGATTTCAAAATGAGTTTGAACTTCTCTAGGCAGTAAAAACCTGCTAGTCAGTGCCTACACATTAGCTAATTCTGTACTTACCACAAGGAGACAAAGAAAATGCTAGTTAAAAGAAGTGAAACTAAAAGAAGTGGAACTTGAAAAATGGTGATTCATCACTGCCTAGTAGGCCTTAGTCATCGTTAGGAATTTAGTCACTATAAGTAGGCCTTGATTTTTAAAATTTAATAAATTAATTAATTTAAAAATCTTTTATTGAAGTACAATTGATTTACAATGTTGTGTTTCTGGTGTACAGCAAAGTGGTTCAGTTATATATATGTATATTCTTTTTCATATTCTTTTCTATTATGATTTATTACAGGATATTGAATATAGTTCCCTTTGGTATACAGTAGGACCTTGTTTATCTTTTTTTTTTTCTCATTTTAAAAAAATTCTTGGCTGCACTGCACAGCTTGCAGAATCTTAGTTCCCCAACCACTGATTGAACCTGGGCCTACACCAGTGAAAGCCCCCGAGTCCTAACCACTGGACCTCCAGGGAATTCCCTATCTATTTTATATATAATTGTTTGTATCTGCTAATCCCAAACTCCTGATTTATCCCTCCCTAACCCCCTTTTCCCTTTGGTAACCAGAAGTTTGTTCTCTATGTCTGTGAGTCTGTTTCTGTTTTGTAAATAAGTTCATTTGTATCACATTTTAGATTCTACATACAAGCGATATATGATATCATCCCGCATGGCTTGCGGGATCTCAGTTCCCTGACCAGGGATTGAACTGGGGGCCTGTCATTGAAAGCCTGGAATCCTAACCACTAGGCCACCAAGGGAACTCCTTGCAGCAAGTTTAATGAGGATGAGAATTTAGAAATTTGGAGGCCATAGTGACTCCAGAAAAGGAAGAGTTGCAGAAACATGTTGGGGATGAATTGCTAGTGAGACAGTGAAGATAGGAAGTACGAACCACTTTTCCAGGGCATTTTATATTAAAAGGAAAAGACAGCATGAGTTGGGTCTTGAAAGATAAGAGGTTCATTGGAAAGGGCTGTTGTTTGTTTCCAAAGGACATTGTTTCCAAAATTTCAGTTATTTATAATTTTGCCACTATCTCTGTACCATATTTATTATTATGTAATTTAAAGAAATTTTCACTAAAAAGAAGAATCTTCATCCTAAGCAGTAAATTCTATGAAGTGATAGTTTGTTTCCGTTACATATTTGTTTCTAAAACGTTAAGTAAATATGTAATACTTCACAGATAAATTTTGAGTACCACTTATGACATCCATATCATAATTTCAGAAAATTTTTAAAGACTACTTTGGTGCTGAATGTAATGTGGACAAAATAAATAGCTCAGTGTGTTGAATTATTTGAACAGTTTCTCAAAGGACATATAAAGGATCAAGGCAATATAGTTTAAAGGGGTAGTCTTGAAAAAGAGATGGGCTACCCCTTCCTCTGACAAAGGAACAGTGGAGAAGAGGATTAAAGATAGTGAAAATTAAGATAGAAGACTTTTCAGGAGTTGGTCCCCAAAATGATCAACTGAAGTTTGCTTTGTAAGGCTGGGACTTGAAGGTGGAAAATGTTTGGAACTACGCTTGGGAGGAATGTTATAGAAATTCATCAAGAGGCAGAGACAAAGATTTCATTTTTATTGCAGGCCTGGTTAACGCTAGACAGCAACAGTTTATAGTGGGCCCATTTTCTGTATTATATTTCTGCAGTGCATGGCAGTTTGAAATCAGAGAAAGCAGATAGCAAGCAATATCTGGGATTGGGATGTGGCTAGGTGGGTCCAAGAAATTAGTGGCGTTGATGAGGGAAGGATAGAAATAATGACAGAGGGTTAGTGACTCTAGGCTGGGTAAGAAAACTGGGAAAGCAAAAGAATAATTTCCATCAGAAGGAACACCGTTTCCCTGTACCTCTCTTTAGAGCAATGAAATCTTTCCTAGAAATTGCCCAACAGACTTCTCATGTCTCACTGGCCAGAACTAGATTACAAGTTATGCTGTCTTCCTTTTACCTCTTTACTCTTTTCTACCCTACTTAGAGTCCAGAGCATCAGCCTCCCCGGGCACAATCAAATGGCTTCCATGCCCTCTCCTCTGGTTTCTGGTAGGGTTCGGTCATGGTTGGGGTGGGTGGCATTGATAGGAGGTCCAAGGGCAGAGAGTAAGGTGTGTGTTTATAACATAGGTTCCCTCTGGGCTGAGTAACCATCTCTTCTATCTAATAGTTCTCTCCAGGGAGTTCTCTTTGGGTTTCCTAAACCATTTCTCTCCTTTGCCCTTTCAGGATAGTAACATCTTTCCTGTTGCTTGTTACTAGCCCTAGAATGCTATGCCATCCTTTGTTGCTTTTCTTAAATTTGCCCACACATTTATAAGATAGTTCCTTTACACTCTTCTCAGTTAAACCTGAGTGGGCCATACCTGACTGGTGCTCGTGCCCATTCTTAAATCAGTCTCTGGCAAGGGGAATGAAACACACGCCCTTGTGGCGGAAGCAACCAGCGTTGTTCACCACAGTCAGGTGAGATTATAAAAAATAACTGTGCATACCTGTCAGTTTTGTCAGCCAGACTCACAGTAAATTCAGCCATATAGAACAGGAGTTGTCATACACAGCCACTTTCATTCATTTCTGGCTGTATAGTGCTTTTGGACCATATGGCCCCCAAAGCCTGAAATACTTACTCTCTGGCCCATTACAGAAAAAAATTGCTGACCCCTGATTTAGAACTACACTGTTCAGTCTGGTCCGGTTGAGCCCTTGAACTGTGACTAGTCTGAATTGAGATAACACCAAAGTTGTAAAATACATAACACATTTCAAAGACTCGCTTTGCACCTGTTTTTAGTTTTTCATGTGGTTCCCAGGAAATTTTAAATTACATAATGTGGTTCACATTATGTTTCTGTTGGGCAGCACTGATCTAGAAAGTAACTGGTAACCTAGAAGGTAAGGAGTTAAAAGCTGCCCTTAGGCAAAAGCCTATATTAAGTACAGTATTATAAAGCAAAGAGAGCTTGGCACTTAGAGGCATTTGACTCAGGGTCAAGTCCCAGAAAACCCAAGTCCTTACAAGTCTTCATGCTGTTTCTATTGCCTGAAATAATCTTTCTAATACCTTGTGCACTGTGATTTTTCTTTATCAGTTGAGTCAGCTCAAATATTGACTTGCTCTGCAAAAGCTCTCTCCACCCTGATGATCCCACAGCCCTTCCGTGTATTGTAATTATCTATGTTTGCATACTTCTATTGAGATCCTAAAGGAGGGGTTTGGAATACATGCCTAGTACCCCGTATGTATTGGGTTCTCAGAGGGTTTTTATTAAGTGAGTGAGTATATAATTGAATGAATAAGTGCGTTACTAATTTAATAAGCTTGGTTATTTATCTTTTCCTTCTGGGTAACATTGGCAGTAAATTTGGCGTAGTAGCATAAGTATAGGATTGTTACAGGAATCAGATTTGGTGAAGAGCCGTGAAGAAGCAACCCTAGTAGAAAGGCACAACTTTCTGGAGCTGTTTAGTGTGGGCTCCGTTGCTCTCATTTCAGTCCTACTAAAGGTGTCACTATAATAGCACAGTGCAATAAATGATCTTTTATTCGACATAAAGATTATGTACAGTCTCTCTCTTTTTTTTAAGGTGGTAAAGCATGTAATAATTTTAGGAAGGTCTTTATCAAAACTGGTTCAAATTAGATTTTTGATACTTCAAGGAGTAAATTTTTAAATACTCAATTCAATGTTGTAGACTTTACAAGTGTGAGGTAGTGTTCATGAAGATAAATGTCTGCAAGCCTGACTTCTTAGAGATAAGAGGGTTAGGAAAAAACAAAATCTAGAGGAGCTTTCTTTAAGGATTTATCTTTGGGTCTACTAATAGGTATTATCAGTTAATGATCAGTTATCAGTTAGTGATATTAATAGATCTAGGCAGGTATTTCAGAAATTGCATGACCCTCAGTCCTGGCTTATCCCTATTTCATGGTCAATGTTTTAGAAATTTAGAAACCTTGAGTTGATTTATGTGGTTGGGTGTCTGTACATAGTTCTTTATTTTTTAATTTTTATTTTATTTTTATATATTTTAAACATTTATTTATTTATGGCTGTGTTGGGTCTTTGTTGCTGTGCACGGGCTTTCTCTAGTTGCGGCCAGTGCGGGCTACTCTTCGTTGCGGTGCACGGGCTTCTCATTGCAGTGGCTTCTCTTGTTGTGGAGCATGGGCTCTAGGTGCATGGGCTTCAGTATTTGTGGCACGCGGGCTCAGTAGTTGTGGTGCAGGGGCTTAGTTGCTCTGCAGCTTGTGGGATCTTCCCAGACCAGGGATGGAACCCATGTCCCCTGCATTGGCAGGTGGATTCTTAACCATTGTGCCACCAGGGAATTCCCTGTATCTAGTTCTTTAAATCACTGGATGTTAGCTTTTAGAGTATTATTCTTTTGATTTTTATGACATTTAAGTTTGGGTGGGTAGCAAGAAAGTAATTTTGAATATTGTGTGAGGTTAGTTTTAAGGTGAAAGAAAATGAATTGAATTGGATTTTTAATATATTTTTCTTTGACTTTATATAACTTTACTGTCACTTGGAGCAGGGCCTTTAGAGATTCTCGTCTAAGTGAGAAAAAACTCTTTCCCTGCTTTCCAGACCCTGACTCCTCAAAGCCAGTTTGAATGGTGGTTAGGTTATTTATGGATAGACATTCCTTTTGGGAATGATGCACAGGTAGTGAGAATTAATCTTTGGCATCTTCTTCCCCATCCCCCTATGGTAATTAGTTGAAGGGAAGAAGTTTCTGTATTCATTTATTTATGAAGTAAATAGCTTATTTATGAATCCATGGTCTGATCATAGATGGTAGAGAACTAAATAAAAGTATTTTTACAGCTGATGGAAAAATCAAATGGATATTTGTTTTACCTTCATATTTCTTACCTAATAAGTTACCAATTTGGGAATATTTTCAAAAGTTATCCTCTCCTGTCCATTCTCAGCGCTAATGTTTTGGCTTATGGCGACATCATTTCTTGTCAGGATTTATTGCATTTCTCTTATGTGGTCCTTTCTTCCTCTCCTGCCAGAGAGTGGGGTTTTCCAATATCAGATCAGTTACTCTTCTGCTTAAAATTCTTAGTTTCCTCAAAGCCCTTGTTGTGATACGCACAGGCTCTCCGTGATATGACCTCTAGCCTCCTTCCCAGTCATAAACTTCACTATTATCAACAGTTGAAGATATTATTTCACTGTTTGCCAGCTTCTGTTGTTGGTGTTGATGAGTCAGACACTCAGCATAATGGCAATTCTCTTGAAGGTGATATTTTCTTCCTGGGTGCTTTTAAGAGTCCTTTTGTTTTGTGTTTTGTTTTTAAATAAACCTCTATGTTACACAGTTTCACTATGATGTATCTTTACCCTGCTTGGGATTCTTTGATCTTCCTTTGAGGATTGGCTTTTTTTTAACACTTCCAGAAAGTTCTCGGCCATTATTACTTCAAATTTTTCCTCTCCTTATAGAGCTTTCATTAGGTGCATTTTGGACCTTCACATTCTCCATGCCTTTTTTCCAAGTGGAATATTGTGAAACGATATAAAGAATCAAAATGTCCAATAGAGGATTAAATAAATTCTATTTCAGGCATAAAAATAGAATAGTAGACCAATAAAAATGATGTGGAAGAATATATAATGATATGCAAAGATACTAACAATATGTTAAATGAAAACAGGTTACCAAACAGTATTCATAATGACTCTGTTTTTATAGTATGTATATTTATAATATTATATTTAATATTATTATTTAATTTTTGCCAAAGTAAAAGGACAAATAATATTTACCAAAATGTTAAAATTAGTTGCTTGAATATCATAGGATAATGAGTGATCTTATTAGCTCGTTTTTTGGAGGCTTGGATTTTTAATTTTCTATAAATGGGAGGGGGGTTTTCATTTCTCTTGTGTATTTACCTAGGGGTGCAATTTCTGGGTTAAATGGTACCTCTGTGTTTACCTTTTGAGGAACTTCCAGACTTTTTCAAAAGCGTTGTGTCATTTTACATTCTCACCAGCAATGTAGGAGGGTTTTAATTTCTCCATGTTCTGGTCAAAGCTTTTTTCTCCTCACTTAAAAAACTGTTTTGGGACTTCCCTGGTGGCGCAGTGGTTAAGAATCCTCCTGCCAATGCAGGGGACGTGGGTTCGATCCCTGGTCCAGGAAGATCCCACAACTTCTCAGTTGCTTCCAGGTCTCTGGAGCAACTGAGCCCGTGGGCCACAACTACTGAGACTGTGCTCTAGACCCTATGAGCCACAACTACTGAGCCCATGGTGCTGCAACTACTGAAGCCTGCGCACTCTAGAGCCTGCGTGCCGCAACTACTGAAGCCTGTGCGCCTACAGCCTGTGCTCCGCAGCAAGAGGAGCCACCGCAATGAGAAGCCCGTGCACCACAACGAAGGGTACCTCCTACTCACCACAACTGGAGAAAGCCCACACACAGCAACGAAGACCCAACACAAACAAAAAAATTTTTTAAATAGTAAATAATAAACTCTATTTTATTTGTACCAAGCTTATAAACATCATTGTTACAAGTGTTTATTAACACTCTCTAATTGTATTACAGAAAAGCTATCACATCCAATCCCTGAAATAATGCTCTTCTCAAAATTTCCTGCTTGTACAACTCTTTTTCTAGCTTTATTGAGATAATTGACACATACCATTGTATTAGCTTAAGGTGTACAATGGCCAACACTTATGTGTTTTGATTATAACCATCCTAGTGTGTATGAAATGATATTTCTTTGTGGTTTTGATTTGCATTTCCCTGATGGCCAGTGATATTGAGCATCTTTTCAGATGGTATTGACCATTTGTATATCTTTTTTGGAGACATGTCTTTTCAGATGCTTAAGTTGGACTATTCATCTTTACCATTGAGTTGTAGGAGTTCTTTACATATTCTGGATGCAGGTTCCGGATCAGATTTGCAAGTGTTTTTCTCCGTTTTGCGTCTTTTTACTTCTTTGGAGCAGAAACTTTTTTTTTTTTTAATTTTTGACCAAGTCCGATTTATTTAGTTTTTCTATTGTTGCTTGTACATTTTACTACTCATAGTTGCAGGATCCATTCACAGAAACTAATTTCCTCTACTGTCAGAATTTCCTATACTGTCAGCATCCTATGATTAATATAGTTGTAAGTACTGTGTGTACATATAGTAGTTTTGGTTTTTTTCAACTTAGCATTTTTATGTATAAATTTCCTTCTATTTATATTGCCCATGCTTCATTTTTAAGAGTTGTGTCATGTTTTGTGGTTGTACCATAGTTTACATAGTCGTCATTTTTCGCTTGTTTTTCAACTTCACGATTTAAATAATGTTGATAGGTAACTATCTCCATCAACTTAAAAGTTATATTTTTTTCTTTCCTTAGGTCGGATTGATTTAAAACAGCTGATAGCAAAGAAGATACAGTTGACAGCAGAGGCAGAGGTAAGTAACTCCCTCTTCCAGAAACAAAAATGTAGAGTTTTAGGGTAAAGAGTTTTATTCAGTACAATTTTTAATGCTAAACTGTGTAAAGAGTTATTTACGTTTCTTAGCAGTCGACATGAAACAGGAAAATAAGGTCTGCCATCTCATCATCCTATGTAAGAACCAGATTGTTTTTTGTTTTTTTTTCTGTACTATCATCCATCACTCTCATTTTCTGGCTTTTAACAGTAAAACTCAATTTTAGCAAACATGATACAGTTGAATGCTTGTGTAAGTGCTTGTGTAGGTGCTTTATGAAAGTATCTATCATGTTTCATAGTAAATAATAGGCCTTCAATAAACATTGAATCTGAATTTAGAAGTAGATTCCCTGTTATAGATGTAGAAGAAATAGAAATATCAACTCACAAACAACATCAAGACATTTCAGGGAATTCCTGGCGGTCCAGCAGTTAGGACTTGACGCTTTCACTGTGGTGGCCCGAGTCCAGTCCCTGGTTGGGAAACTAAGATCCTGGAAGCTGTGCAGCACAGCCAAAAAATAACTAAATAACAGACGTTTCAAGCAGGGCAAACAGTTCTACAAGTTAGAATTCAGCAGTGACCTCAGGAAATTCTGGAGGACAAAGAACACTTAAAAAAAAACAGCAAAAAAAACTGGGACTTCCCTGGTGGCACAGTGGTTAGGAGTCCTCCTGCCAATGCAGGGGACACGGGTTTGCGACCTCATCTGGAAGATCCCACGTGCCATGGAGCAACTAAGCCCATGCGCCTCAGCTACTGAGCCTGCGCTCTACAGCCCGCGAGCCACAACTACTGAGCCTGCACGCCTAGGGCCTGTGGTCTGCAGTGGGAGAGGCCACCACAGTGAGAGGCCCACACACTGCAGTGAGGAGTGACCCCCACTTGCCGCAACTAGAGAGAGCCCGCACGCAGTGACGAGGACCCAATGCAGCCAAAAATAAATTTAAAAAATAATTTTATATAAAAACAATCTAATACTCTGTGTGCCAAATGTAAGTTGACTTCAAATCCAAGGCAGCCTCTCGTTTTCCCAATAAGATCACTTCCAAAATTTCTAAGGTTTTTAAGAGTCCTTTGAAATACATGTCTGTTATTCTTTTTAAAAATTTATTTCAGTGAATGGTTTCCTCCAAGCATGTGAATAACTTGTACTAACATAGGCTTAGTGGAAATGCTTGGGTTTTGGAGTCAGACAGACCCACCTCTATAACCTACCTTGTGAACTTAGGCAATTTGCTTATCAGTTTATTCATTCCCTGACACTGTTTTGAACACCTTCTACATGTCAGGCTCTGTTATTAGCCCTGGGATACATAACTAATCAAAATAAAGGGCCCTTTCTTCAGGAAGCTCACATTCTAACACAGGAGATTAGTCAATAAATAATAAACCTGAAAAGCAAATGACCTATATGGTACAAAAATACATAAGTGCTCAGCAAAAGAAAAAAAATTATTGGCCAACTTGAATATATAAACATCCAATGATGTGGATGAAATAGCCCTGTTTTTATTAATTTAGTTACGTATGCATGCATGCATATATGCATTTATATAGAATACTGTAAATATCGATATTTTTATCCTGTTTCATAAAACAGTATATGCAAGATTGTTTGCATTCACTTTGATATTAGTGTCTTTGTAATTGTGAGAGCTAGTTTTTCAGTTATTTCCAGTCCTGGGGTATTTTCACTGTCATCTCGTTTGTTGGAGATCCAGCACTTTTTGAGTCCAGGGATGGTGCTCTCACTAGACATTTTACTACAAGTACCTATTTGCTTAACATTGTGATATCTCCCTGCCCCGCCCCCCGCCCCTGCCAATTCCGGAGGTATATATGTGTTTTCTACAATATAAGCACTTTACATTGCTTTATAAAGTGGTATTCAAAAGGTATATTGACTATACTTGAAACTGAGAGTCTAGACTTCTAGTTAATAGTGTGTTACATTTTATTTTTCCTGATTCCATTAGGTTACCTGTGTAAGCCTTTAAAACTACAGTGATCAAGGCCATTTCTGGTGAATGTCTTTTCCAGTTAAAAATTTGTTGTCCCATTATAAGAGATTGAAGACTTGATGATTTGGTAACTTGCACTTCTCTGAGGGCTAATTTATAATTTTGGCTAACAAAAGAAAACTCTTTAGTTTGTAGGCATATGTGCTATTTTTAAGGGCCCATTCTTGCAAATTTAGTCATTACAATGAAGAAATTTTGTTTTTATGGCTTACCAGAGTATTCCTGACCTTTATTCCTCTAGACGGGCTGGACACCTTCCATTCCTTTTCAGATTCCCCTTCTGTTCCTCTTCTGCTTCTTGTCCCCTTCCCAGAAAGAACACAAAGCCCTTATTGTGCTCTGCTTGTGAGGGAACGTTTTCACATTCGTGAAAGCGCAGTCCATACCTGCTGTCATTGCTTTTTATTTTAAAAATCTGAGGTGGGAGGGAATTTAAAAAAAAATATAGCATCAGTAACCCAAAGAGGAAAGGGAATGTAGAGTGAGAAGAAAAAGGAGAGGGGAGAGGGGGAATGGAGGGAATGTTTCAAGGATTTAAGTTGAAACTTTGTTTTTAAAGAGAATATTCTACTTCTCTACTTTATATATGAATCAGTGAATAATATTATTCTTCAGTTTGGTCAGTTGGAAAGATTTGAAGGAGAGAGAAAGAAATGGATGAAGTAAGGGAATAGAAGCGGAGGGAAAGGTAGAGGTTAGTTTAGCTAGTATTATTTATTACTCTGTGTTGTGCAAGACTTGTTCCCGGTCATTGAAGGAGGGCATGGCTTGAACAGAGGTATGGAGGAAAGAAACTTAAACTGTGTCTTGGAAATTACACTTGATTAGCATCTGTGCCCCTGGTGGAGCATGACAGAAAGAAAAATAAAATTTGGGCTAGATTGTAAGCCTTTTTTTTCCTATCTTCATGCCCTTGTTCATGAAGCTCTTCCTACTTGAAATTTCCTTTAACTTCCTACCTTCACCAATCAAAATACTGTATATCCTTCAAATTCTCACTCAAATGCTGCTGCTTCTAAAGTTTTCTAGGGCTTCCCTGGTGGCGCAGTGGTTGAGAATCTGCCTGCCAATGCAGGGGACACGGGTTCGAGCCCTGGTCTGGGAAGATCCCACATGCTGTGGAGCGGCTGGGCCCGTGGGCCACAACTACTGAGCCTGCGCGTCTGGAGCCTGTGCTCCGCAACAAGAGAGGCCATGATAGTGAGAGGCCCGCACACCGCGATGAAGAGTGGCCCCTGCTTGCCGCAACTAGAGAAAGCCCTCGCACAGAAGCAAAGACCCAACACAGCTATAAATAAATAAATTAATTAAATTTTTTAAAATTTAAAGTTTTCTAAATACCCCAGCTTGAAATGATGTCCTCCCTTTTATACTTCTAAGGTCTTAGCATATACTCTATTTGTTATACACTGCTTGTTCTGAGTGAATCACCAAAATTCCTTTGGGGAACTTATGGACAATTTGACTTAGGAGTGTTTTAATTGGCAGTTTGGTATCTGAAGAGATTGAACATCTTGCCATTATTAATTGCAGCGTTTTTGCGGGAGATACATTAGGAATGCTATACTGATATCAAAGTTGAAGATACTCTATAGAGTTTGGAAACACTGAGACCAGATTGGAAGCTACTGTAATATTTTAGTATTCTAGACTGAGTAAATAGGGACAGGGAGGAGAAGGGAACTGCATTTAGAAGTCCTGTTATGGGCTAGGCCTTATATTAGGTAGGTGCTTTATGTATGTAATCTTATTTACTTAAATTATCCCATTCATAACAGTGATGTCTAACTGGTTATGTTTTTTTGTTGTTTTGCTTTATTAGTAACATTTACTAATATGCAATGACCATTGAGGTGGCAGGTATGTGAATATTGTTCAGAGCCATGAAATTTACTTGTTCTTTTCCCTTGTGGGTTTTTAGAAATAATTTTAGAGACAAGTGAAAATGAACAATCTTTCTAGTCATTTGTAATTTGGTGTCATGTTCCAACCCAGCTGGCCACTCTTACCCTAATGTTTAAAGTAAGAACACTGGACTAGTTATCTCCGGGGTCCCCTTCAGCTCTAACAATCTGTGTCATCATTGTGTAGCTAACTTAAACTTTTGCTCCTAATTCTCTACTTCCTGTTGTAAAGGGAATAAATAGCCTATAGCTCTTACTGGGCAACTCTTTCGGCTCCATGGCACTAGAGTTGTTAGATAAAATCCAGTATGCCTAGTTAAATTTGAATTTCAGGCAAACCACAGATAGTTTGTTGGTCATCATGCAATATTCGGGACATACCTAGACTAAAAAAGTTAGTTGTTTATCAAATTCAAATTTAACCAACTGTCCTAAATATATATATTGGGGGGTGTCTCCTATATTTTTATTTGCTAAATATGGCAACTTGCAAAGAATTCAGTGAAAATTTATATGTACAGATAGAGGAGCTCCTATTAAGGAAAGGCGTGAAGAAGGTTGTCAAGTACTGAGCAAGCTCTTTAGTCCTAAGGGAAGAGAAATGAGAGAGGTGATGACATTAGTGGGTTGAACTGATTGAATTTTTTAAGGTCACTTCTAGGTCTAAATGCTGTCATAAAAAAAACTTTGAAGTACTTAATTAAAAAAATATGGTGCTAGTGGGGTCATAGAGCACTGTGTAACTCTGAATCGTGACCTTTTGAAATCCTTAGAATTGTGTTGTAACAAGCCTTTAAAGATCTTGGAACAGTCCAAGGGAGATTCAAATGATTAGGTTCCAACCAGCTACATCAGAGCTACATTATCTACATTAGTAGAGAAATTAGCTTTGTTTAACATTGTTTTATGTTTTTTCTGTTGGTTGCAGATAACAGAAACCTACTTTGCCTTATTTAAGCATAAAAGGAAGTGTATTTGAAAGATTAATGTATCTCATAGAATCCTAGGAGAAGTCAAACACACTCAGGCTTTGGAAAGGATATTTATTTTAATGGCAAGAGTTCAGCTATTTCTGAATTTTTCAGTTAGTAAGGTTTCCAGTCATGCTTTCTAAGCTCAGAGTTTCAGGTCTATGAGAGAGAGAATTGAATTTTGTTCAGAAGGGCAGGGCCATATAGTACAGCCCCAAACTGGACATGGGGTGCCTGTTCTCACCTTTGAGGACAGTTTCCAGAGGAAAGTGAGTATGTTGAGAAGAGAAAAGAGGATATCTTTACTATTGATGTTTGTAGAACTTTTATTAAGGTACACAATTTTATGGAGGAAATGTTAGGTCTAGTGTGAAAATTGAAGGGATGAAAATTTACTTTCTATTCTTCTTAAAAATAAATATTTATATTTCGCTTGCTTCTTATATAGCATTTCTAGTGTTGTTTTTCATATTAGTATCTAGTGCAGCTGCCTGACCATTAAATGAGCAATCTGTAATGAGTACGACTCAAATGGCATGTCTGCAAACGAGGCCTCCTCTTCATGGCTTATCACTTGTTCAAGTAAAGTAAGAAGTTTCTGGATAGTGCCAACTTATTTGATTTGTTGACAGACTGCTGGAAAGACAAGTCGAAGGGTTTTCTGCCCAGAAATTCTTTGATCATTTGTATAAGTTGAGATTAGCTTGTGCTGTAATAGCAACACAAGATGAACACAAGTAATTGTGGCTTAAACAAGATGGAAGTGCATTTTCCTCTTGTATAAATGATCCAGAGGTGAGAGGTCCACAGCTGGTATGGACCTGGTCCATACCAGGACCAGGTGACTCTGGTCCTCAGCGACTCCTCCTTCTACCTCCCTGCCTCACCATTTGTAGGCTGTGATTTGTCTTCTCATTGTCCAAGTGGCTTCAGCCATTTCATCTGAGTTTCAAAGAGCAGAATTGATGTAGGGGAAGAAAGGGGGCAAGGAACAGGTACCAGCTGTCTTTTTTTTTTTTTTGCGGTATGCGGGCCTCTCACTGTTATGGCCTCTCCCGTTGTGGAGCACAGGCTCCGGACGTGCAGGCTCAGCGGCCATGGCTCACGGGCCCAGCCACTCCGCGGCATGTGGGATCTTCCCGGACTGGGGCACGAACCCATGTCCCCTGCATCGGCAGGCGGACTCTCAACCACTGCGCCACCAGGGAAGCCCCCCAGCTGTCTTTTAAGGAAGTTTTTCTGGAGGTTTTGTCAAACCGATTCTGCTTGTACCTCATTGGCAAGAACTTAGTCACCTGGCCACACCTAGGTGCAAAGGGAGACTGGGACATTTATTGATTCTGGGCATTTAGGTGCCCAGGTAAAAATTAGGGGTTCTAGTACTAAGGAAGGGGGTGAGAAACGATAGGTTGACAACTAACAGTCACTATAATAACTATCCATTGTAGTTTACTACCCCTGATCTTCTGGTCAAATTTTACCTTCTTTTGGCTGTGTAAGTGTGACTGCATTCTTCTATTTCCCTTTCTGCCTTTTCTCATTTTACTTAAATACATAAATAAATGTATTAGTCTCTAGTCTGCTTTGATGAACCTTGGGAAAGTCAGTTCATTGTTCTTTATGATTTCATCACTTATTTACAAAATGAAGAAATGTACCTGCCGCATTGCCCCTTAGGAACGTTCAGTAATTTAGTTGCATGAACACCACTTACTTGGTTCCTTTGTCTGTCAGGCACTACGTTAGGTGCTGAGATTTTGAAGACGTCGTTTCTTTTCTCGTGCTAGCCGAGAATACTATGTATAAAATGGATAAGCAAGAGGAACAGCAATTGAGTTAGATACCTTTAAAAGGTTCATTGAAAGCTATAAGGTGATGTCACTGTAAGTTGGTATTCTTGGTAAGAAAATACATGATTTTAGAGCTCTGTTGAAGATCTTACAGGTGATGGTTACCCTCTGTTTTGTAATGTCTCTGGAAACAAGAAAACACTGTGCTGTGTAGTGGAATTCACTTGGCAGCTTTTTTTTTCCGTAGTGCCAAACAAAGATCAGTGGCATCTTAGATAAGGTACTTTCTTTTAGGAAAAAAGTGCAAGGTTTAAAAGATTTTATTTTAATGTTATGATACCATATCACAGCAGGAGGATTGTTTCAAGAACAGGAGGAATATATTTTCTTAATTAATGTAGTTTTTTTTTTCTAATTATAGAAGTAGTATAGGCTCATTGCAGAAAATTTATGAGACAAAGTATAAAAAGGAAACACTCACCACCCATATGTCCACCACTTGGAGATAATATTTTGGTTTATTTTCTCCCGTAATTTGTTTTCCTTCTTATATCGTATGCACAGATCCAAGTAGACACATGCAGGCATGTGTGTCAGATACATTAGCGAAATCAGCATCCATTTATATATTCAGTTATATATTTTTCTTAACATCATTTTGTGGCTTTTTTTGGGGTTAAAATATTCTTTGAAAATGTGATTTTTAAAAAATTATTTCATGATAGTCGTTTGTACAGATGTATCATATGGTAACTACTGGGAATGTAATATTTTTACTCCTTTCTGGTTTTCTAGCATTTAATAATGGCTAATGAAGTGAAGGAGGTAGGCCGTGATGATGAGAAACTGTAATATATACCATTTGGATAGTTAAGATGCAGGAGCTACCTAAGTAGATTAAGGTAAATAAATGTGTTTCAGCTCAGTTTAGACTGATAACAATATGATATCAAGAATATTGTAGTCTAACTTAAGTTGGGAAATAGCCCAGGACGAATTTTATTTTAAATAAAAAGGGATTAAAATTCAGAGCTCTAATTTGATTAGTTCCTGGTTTGTCTTGAACCTTTGGCTTCCTGTATTAAGGATTATGTAAGTTATACTCAAGACTTTTTCTGACTGTGTAGGAGGAATTCATTACAGTGCACTGTTTAGGACTTTAAACCTCTTCTACATTGATGCCTGCAAATGAAACGTTTGTAATAGAACTAAGCCAAACAGCACCTTTTTACTAGATTACCTACCATTTTCAGGCTACATGTATGTACATCATTGACTTTTTAGGTTTTACTTTTTTGGCTTATGGTGCTAATCATATAGAAACTATTTTATATAAAGTACAGTGGAAAGCAATATAATATAATGCGAACTCTGAGGTCAGATAGACTGGAGTTCTGATCCTAGTTCTATAGCCTACAAGTGGTGACCTTGGGTAAGTCACATCACTTGACTTGTTCACGCTTCGATCTCTCATATGTAAAATAGGAATTCTATTGCCTACTTCAAAGACTGTTTTAAGACTAGAAATAATATTTAAAAGGCCCTAAGAGAGTATCTAGCATAAAGCAGTCATTCAATTATTAACAGCCATTATCAACAATAAGAACAGTAGTGATTTTTAGTCCCTTTCCCTTTATATTTTCCACAGAGAAATCAGGGCTATGTAGTTTTGTTTTGTTTGAGATATCTACTTTCTGCTCTATAATAGATACTGAATAAAGCAAGCAGTGGTATGAGTAGGGGTTTCGGCGGCAGGAGTTGATATCAAAAGCTGTTTGGAAATATATTTAACACCTATAGTCTTGGCAGTTGTTTTGCTGAGAGGTGACTGTAGAGTGGTTAACAAATAGACATGGTTTTAAAGTCAGGTGGGGGAGATAGACATTAAGACACCAAAAAATAGAAATATAAAGCATTTTAGATTGTGTTAAGTACAATGATGGAAAAGAATAAGATGCAGTATACGTTAGAGTGAATTGTTAGGGGAGCCCTCTCTTGGGGATTCAATTTAAACACTGTATTACCTGCTCTGTTGTGTTACTTGCTTTGCCTGAAAAGGTCAGGTTTCTGGTTCCATGCCACTGTGAGGTTAAAAGATTCTCTGTGCAAAGCCAGGCGGTAAATCAGAGAAACAAGTAATTCATGAACTAGTGATATGACCTTGTGGAGTCAGAGTATAATATATGTATATATTTAATTTATTTAATTTATTTATTTTTGGCTGCGTTGGGTCTTCGTTGCTGCACGTGGGCTTTCTCAAGTTGCGGCAAGCGGGGGCTACCCTTCGTTGCAGTGCTCGGGCTTCTCATTGCGGTGGCTTCTCTTGTTGTGGAGCACAGGCTCTAGGCACGCGGGCTTCAGTAGTTGTGGCTCGAGGGCTCAGTAGTTGTGGCTTGCGGGCTTAGTTGCTCCGCGGCATGTGGGATCTTCCCGGACTGGGGCACAAACCCGTGTCCCCTGCATCGGCAGCCGGACTCTCAACCACTGCGCCACCAGGGAAGCCCCGGCAGGCGGATTCTTAAGCACTGTGCCACAAGGGAAGCTCAGAGTATAATATTTTGTTTTTTAATTTTTTTTTACTTACTAGATCACCAGTTTATTATAAAAGGATATAATAGCTCAGGAACAGCCAGGTGGAAGAGATGCACAGGGCAAGTATGGGGAAAGGGTGCGGAGCTTCCATGCTCTCTGAGTGAGCCATTCTCCCTACGTCACCATGGGTTCACCAACCCGGAAGTTCCAGAGTATAATATTTTATACTCTCTACTCAGAGTATACATGTTTATTTTGTGTTTCTTTCTCTCAGCCTACTTTATAATTTTTTCATGCCTCTGTAAGGGTTACTTTATCCATAAACGACCCTGCTCTTTTCACATTTTAAGACTCAGTCCAAAGCAACCTCTGTTTGGAAGGCTTTTTAGAAGTGTTCTCTTTCTGAAGTGCAAATCTGAATATGTTTATAAACCTTGTGCTTAAAACATTATTGGTTTTCAGTTGCCCTTAGGATAAAATGAAAAATTCTTAAAATGGGGGAATTCCCTGGCGGTCCAGTGGTTAGGACTCCTCCTTGCTTTCACTGCCGAGGGCCCAGGTTCAATCCCCGGTTGGGGGAACTTCCCTGGTGGTCAGATGGGTAAGACTCCATGCTCCCAATGCAGGGGTCTCGGGTTCAATCCCTGGTCGGGGAACTAGATCCCACATGCATGCCATAGCTAAGGAGTCTGCATGCTGCAACTGAAGATCCCGTGTGCCGCAACTAAGGCACGGTGTGGCCTAAATCAATCAATCAATTAATCAATCAATCCCCGATTGGGGAACTAAGATCCCACAAGCTGAGTGACATGGCAAAAAATCCAACAGAAA
Source organism: Neophocaena asiaeorientalis asiaeorientalis (assembly GCF_003031525.2). Taxonomy (NCBI): domain Eukaryota; kingdom Metazoa; phylum Chordata; class Mammalia; order Artiodactyla; family Phocoenidae; genus Neophocaena; species Neophocaena asiaeorientalis. Next base: position 1,662,377 of record NW_020174648.1, on the reverse strand, counting down.
AACCTTAAAAGACCTGCATGAACTGTAGACCCTGTTTGCTTCTCCAGCCTCGTCTCTGATCACTTGTAGTGCCTTCACTGCATTCCACCCGTAGAACCTTTGCTTCTTGGTGGTTGTTCCCCATTCTTAGAATCTTAGAGGTTGTCTCCTTTAGCTGCTTGTTTTAAAAATGAGGTTCTTTGATAGATTATCTAAGCACCTTGCTTTTCTAGTTTCTAGTTAACTGCCTGCTTCCTTCCTTCTGTTGTCCTTCTGTCTATCTGTTGTGCTGGGACAATCACATAGTCCATGGGCTGGATGAAGTTAATGTTAATAGAGATGAGATTGAGAAGATAAGTAAATTAGAAAGCCTATAAGCTTGTCTCCTTTTCAGGTTACTGATAGAAATTTTTAGACAGATTTGTTGTCCCGTTTTGAAATTCTAATTAACACGAGTTTCATGCAATAGAAGAACTCATTAGAAGGCAGAAGTGGAGCACTTCTTGTACTGTGTTTCCCTCTGACAAAGGGAATGACAGTAATAAGCAGTCACTCTTTATTTCTATCAGTACTTGGATACATGAAACGAGGAGGCTAAGGAAACTTAATAGTGTCCACAATAGAGTTCTTCCTTGCGTCCCAGTGGCAGCAGCTTCAATCAACTTTAATTCCTAATAGAGAAAGAAGACAAAGGCATCGTTGATGAAAAAAATTAGTAAGTCCTTCTAAGAAAGAAGTGGAAAATTTTATTCGCACCAAATTGAGGATTATAACCTGAGAACAGCCTCTCAGAAAGCTCCAAGAACTGTCTGCCTGTGAGAGGTCATAGACAGTTATATTAAGCTTTTGAGATAGAGGGCTATACTTTAAATGACAGATTATTGACAGTTTACGCAATCCAGATCTAGAGGTATAAAGCAGGTAGTAGGTCATGGTTTTTGGGGCCCCAGACAAGATTAAGAAGGAAGGTTATCTCCTAAGGAGTTGTGACCCTTGATGAGATTAGAAGGAAGGTTATCTCCTAAGGAGGTCTGGTTAATGCACATGCACCACACACACTAAAGGGGAGGGAGGAGGTCCAAACAGGCAAAGAAAAATATTATGTTTAAATCTTTCTCGGCTTGCCATAAAATGTGAATTTTATATCATCAGCATTAAGAAATGCCTTCATGCTGTTGTCATCAAACCCAAGTTTGTGTGCCTGGCGCAGTGTGAAACCAAACAACCAAAACATCAGAGTTTGGAGCAGAGAAAAGTTTATTGCAAGGACCAAGCAAGTGTTACGCGAAAAACTGGGTTCACTGCTTGGTGGGTGTCAAGCCAAAAGACACAACCAAGGCAGAAAGCGGGAGGATTTATTCCTTTGAGAACACTGGGGATCTTTCCCAAAGCCGTGTCTCCCCAACAGCAAAATTGGGGAAGTTTTAAGCTAAGGGTACATGCATGTTCATGAAGGGGCTTGAGCTGAGAAGCATAGAATTGGGCCAAAGGTCCACAGAGTCTAAGCTTTAGTTGAAGTCATGAGGGTCAACGTCATTATTCCATCCTCCACCCGAGTGAGGGCCTTAGTTTCTGCTGAACTCAAAGATATTATGTATATCCCTTGAGGAGGAACTAAGACTATTGTTTCTTGACTCCTTTTCCTTTGTTCTGCATTCCCTTACTTCCCTTAAGATCATGAATTATGAGATCTGTTCAAGGGCAAGCATTGTGACCAGGCTTAGATCACAATATTACTCAGGCCAAAAATGGCTTCTCATATGTCAAGAAAGCCATGCCCAGTTTTCTTTCTCCGGGGACCCCCTACCCTATCTGCTTACACAAGGAGAATGGGTGGCTCATGCTCAGAAGACATGAACTCCGGGTGGTTTTCAGGGAAGAGTTCTTAAAGGCAGCATTTGGGGTGGCGGCTGTAGGGTGTATGACTTTCTTCTGATTGGTTGGTGGTGAGGTAACAGGGTGCTGTTCCAGGAATCTCAAATCACCCTTCTGGTTGAGACCAGTCTGGGGTCTGAGCCTGCAGTTACCATCTTCCACCTGGAATTGTTCCTTTAGAACAATTCGAAGATATGTATCAGATTGTTATGTATATCCCTTGAGGAGGATCTAGGATTCTGTTTTATTGTTGAACTGTCTTTCTTGACTGCTTTTCCTTTGTTTCTGCATTCCCTAATTAGTAACTCTAGGAATCTGCCCTTTAGAACTCTGGGAAGGTCTAGGAGGCTCAAGCTTTTTTCCTACAAACAAGAAACAGGAAACACGAAGGCTTTTATACCTGGAAGGACCCCGCAGGTTCCCGCTCAGTTTCACTGTCCACTGAAAGAACAACTCAAAAGGGAAAAGTTGTGAGTTAAGTTTTATTCAGGAACCTTATTCAGGGACCTCATAGCCCAAGAAATAGCCTCTTAGTGGCTCTGAGGAGACTGTTCAAAAGAGGCAGGAGAGGAGCCAGGATATATATGAGATTTTTGCCTGGGAAAAACATGTAGTCAAGCATAGAAGGATTACTGCTAATCACAAAGAATAGACATCTCAAATTAATGATTTGAGTGCTCTTCTATGTATAGGAGGATGCAAGAATCTGGGGCCATTTGAAAATTTTCCTTAGTGTGCAGTTTACTGTCTAGGGGTCAGTATATCCAAAGCACAGAATGCTTCCTTGTTTTCTCCATCCTGAATTCCCCTCAAGGGTGGGTGACTGCAGTAGCAGTGGCTTGATCCTTGTAGAACTGGAATGGTGGGCAACATTCTTTGCTTACAGTAGGAGTTTTGGAATATGGGGAGAAAAAGAAGGGGAAAAGAGAATGGTTCGATTGACGAGGAGGGTGAGGATAAGGAGGTTGCTGTAGGCTTTGGAAATTGCAAGTGTTGGGGCATGTATGGCAGTGGCTCATCTGTGGGCGAGTAGTGAGTAAGGCACAAGAACTTGTGCCGTGAGAAGTTGAGTATTTTTAATTTGAGTTGGGTAGATAAATATCAACTTTTACTGATTTTTTTATAACAATCATTATGGCTTGTTTTTTTTCCCGTGCTTCTGGTCTACTTGACCCGATACTTAATTGGGAAGGGTGCTAGTTCCAGAGTATGAGGAATCCTAGTTAAAAGATTCCAGGCTTCTTTTTCAGTGTTGAATAAAATTTCAGCGGACTAATGTGAAAAGGGGGTATAGTGTTAAGACCTTACATGGTTTAGCCCCTCTCCTGCCACCCTCCCCCTTCTTTTCTGTCCTCAACTCTTATCACTCTTTTGCTTCAACTATAATGTCCTATTTCCTTGCTATTACTCAAACAGGTCAAGGGTGTTCCTGCCTCAGGGCTTTTCACCCTTACGCTTCTTCTGTTACTTTTCCCACAGGTATGGACTAACTTGCCCTCTTACTTTCTTCAGATCTTATCAAATGTCATCTTATTTTTGAGGCTTTCTCTGACCTCTCTATGAAAAATAGCACCCTCTTTCCCCCAGACCCTTCTCTTTATTTCTTTCCCTAACACCATGTGGCATACTGTATGTCCTGTTTACCCCGACTGGAATTTTAAGTTCCATGAGGACAGGCACTAGGTTTTGTTCATTGTTGTATCTCCAGTGCCTGCAGCAGTGCCCTGAACTACACCTAGCACTTAGTGGAATGAACAAATTCTTTCCCTTCTTCTCTTTTAGTATATTTCTACGTGAGACGGCATTTTTGTACCTGAAAAAAACCTTCATTTATTAAGCAGTCCAGTGCTAGAGCTTAATGAGAAAATAACCACCACCACCTCCCGCTCCTTTTTTTTCGAGTGCCACTTTTTTGGGTGTTTGTTTTGTTTTTGGTTAGGGAAGCATTGTAACAGGGAAGAGCCAATTTTGACTCCACATTGGATCTGTTTCTTTTACTTTAACCTTTGCTTTTCGTTGCTTTTGTTATTATACATAATGGCCTGACTCAGGGAACCCTGCCCCTCTGCCTAAATGTTAAACTAAAGTTCCCCTGTTCAGCTCATAGGGAGACAATCTGACCCTGCCCACCTGTGAATGGCTACAGAAAAGAAGAAATTAACACAACCCCTCATATTTTGCAAGACGAATGTCCTTTTTACTTTACTTCCTCACCTCCTCCCCATCTCTTCTATAAAAGAAACTGGCATCCAGACCCCGATAAGATGATTTTTTGGAGACCCCAGTCCTCCATCTTCCTGGTCTGCCAGCTTTCCGAATAAAGTCGTATTCTTTGCCTCAACACCTCATCTCCCGATTTATTGGCCTGTTGTGCGGCGAGCAGAGCGAGCTTGGACTCGGTAACAGCATCATGCCTATTGAAAAATTTCAGAATGAAGGTGGGTAGGGTCAGAATGTCTCTCTGTGAGCTGAACGAAGGCCTTTTAGTTTAACAGACAGAGGGACAGGGTTCCCTGTGGCAGGCTATTATGTATGCTTACAGCTATAGACAGTGATTATAATAACAAAAGCAACGAAACACAAAGGTTAAAGTAAAAGAAACAGATCCAACTTGGAGTCAGAATTGGCTGTTCCTTGTTAAAGTTTGGGGGTAGAAGTTTTTATAAGCAAAATTTGGGGTGAGGGCTGTAGGGTGTATGGCTTCCTTCTGGTTGGTTGGTGGTGAGGTAACAGGGCAGTGCTCCAGGAATCTTGCACTCAGCCTAAGGTTGCCATCCTCCATCTGGGTGGGGGCCTTTGTTCTACAGAAGAGCTCAAAGATAAAGTATCTTCCTTGAGGAGGAGCCAGGACCCTGTCCCAAGGCTTGCACTATTGTTTCTTGACTGCTCTGCCCTTGTTTCTGCATCCTCTCCCTTCCCTGATAAGCAGCTGTTTGAACCTTCCCTGTGAAACTCAGGGAAGGTCAAGGAGGCTGAATGAAGGCCTATTTCCTACAAACAAGAAATGGGGAACAGAGAAAGGCTTTTGTGCCCAGTTCTCACTGCCCGGGACCCCAAAAACATTTGGGAACTCTGGAAGGAGTAGTTTGAAAAACCCTTATATAGTTCCATTAGATACATTAATATTTTCAGGCTTTACTTTTTTTTTTGCGGTACGCGGGCCTCTTACTGTTGTGGCCTCTCCCGTTGCAGAGCACAGGCTCCGGACGCGTAGGCTCAGTGGCCATGGCTCACAGGCCCAGCCACTCCGCGGCGTGTGGGATCCCCCCGGACCGGGGCACGAACCCGTGTCACGAACTGCGCCACCAGGAAAGCCCCTGCCAATTTTAAAATACCCCAATTTACAATTTGAGCATCCACAGTAGGTGGCCCATTATAATTTGAAGAAAAAAATTTTTTTTGCCTCATACTTTTCAAAAACTAAGTTTTAAAGTTAAAATGTATAATAATTCTGTGTTATGAAAGTGTGTGTTGTAGTTAGATAAATATGTAGCTGTGGAGGTAGGAGTATACATTATTGTATAAATGTTGGTATCACAGAGAAATGGCATGACTTAGAGTATTCAATATAAACACTGGACACTTGGCACTGGAGGGGTTGCTTGAGAAGAAAGGGGACTTAAGATTATATAATGGTGACATAATATTGATTTTTGTTTTCCATATAAAAATTTGAAGAGAAAAAAATACTGTCATTTTTAGCATTTCTGTTATTTTGTTTTTGTATACCATTCGTAGGAGTTCATTTAGTAGGTGATTACTTTGATTTATGCCTAAAAGGGTATACATGCTTTTTTAAATTTTTTATTTTATTTATTTTAATTTTTGTGGCTGCGTTGGGTCTTCGTTGCTGCGCGTGGGCTTTCTCTAGTTGTGGCAAGTGGGGGCTACTCTTCGTTGCGGTGCGTGGGCTTCTCATCATAGTGGCTTCTCTTGTTGCAGAGCATGGGCTCCAGGTGCATGGGCTTCAGTAGTTGTGGCTCGTGGGCTCTAGAGTGCAGGCTCAGCAGCTGTGGCACACGGGCTTAGTTGCTCCGTGGCATGTGGGATCTTCCCGGACCAGGGTTCGAACCCGTGTCCCCTGTATTGGCAGGTGGATTCTTAACCACTGTGCCACCAGGGAAGTCCAAAGGGTATACATTCTTAAAAAGACAAATCATCATGTTGCTTTTTCAGTAGCGGTTTCTGAAACTACAGGTCAGCTATAGAAATCACTTTTCTGTTTTTATTCCTGTGAATTCACTTATCATGGATTTCTTTTGATCCAGCTCTATTTAGGAGAACCCTTTAAAAAATGTCAACAACTCATAAGCTAGTTAGCTCCTAATGCTTTCCTTTATTTGTCTTAAAATTCTAGGAATTGAAGCCCTTTTTTATGAAGGAAGTTGGTAGTCACTTTGATGATTTTGTGACCAATCTCATTGAAAAATCCGCATCATTAGACAATGGTGGTTGTACCCTCACATCCTTTTCTGTTCTTGAAGGAGAGAACAGCCACAGAGCTAAGTAAGTACGAGTAAGTTTCTTTTAATGCACAAGTCAACTCTAGCACAGCTCAGTGGTCTCAATGTGGATTGCACTAAAAAAGCCTGGATTCACACCGCACTACCTTTTATTAGCCATGTATTGCTATTTTAAACAGTTGAAGGGTGGGTTTCTTCATCTTAATACGTGGATTATAACAAACATGCATACCTCATTTAAGACCATGCTGACTTATAAAATAACATAGCTAACACTTGTTGAATGCTTTACATTTAAACCAAACAATGACCCTGTGAGGCACATAATATAACTGCATATTACAGGTTAGGAAACTGAAGCATGAAGCAGTTAAATGTTGTCCAAGATTACACAGTGGGGATTTGAACCCAGTGTCCGTGCTCTTCACTATGTCTCATACTGCCTCTCTATTGTACCCTATACAGTACTTGTAATAAAGTACAGTGCAATTAGTATACGTTATTTTAATTGGTCAGTCATCCAGAGCAGTAGAGGGAAGGCTATCAAAGGCCAGTGTGTGCTAATTTGCCATTTTGTGCTTTCCTTGGTTTTATGCCTCTTTGGTCTCTGTCAGTCTCCTGTTCTGGAGAACTGTTTTGACCAGAATAGCTAACCATAGCAGAAGTGCTAATGGTACTGCAAGAAGCCCTAAAGAAGGTGATAATGTTAGATGTTAAAATGTGAGGTTTTAGTAACTGGAGGTAACCTATTAGATCAGGAGGCTGTTGGGGATTGTTGGAAGACCTTAGGGGAGGGTATCATAAACATCAGTGCAGTTTTGGAGGACAGACCAAAATAGTATGTGAACTGAGTAAAGTATGGCTGGAGGCTTGTCCTTAGAGGTGTTTGGGAGAAGGAAGAGTGGTTGTCAGCCTGTGATGCCAGGGATGCATCTCCATAGGGGCTGGGCTGTGGGGTCTTTTTGAGTACTGCTCTAGTTAGGTTTGTCTGACATCTCTTCCTTCCTAATCAGATATGTCTGCACCTACCTCACAGCATTGTTCAGAAGAAGCAAATGACAAAACATGCATAAAACCCTAACACAGTACCTGGGTCATAGTGAGAAGGCAGTTAATATTATAAGCTGTAGCTGGTAATATTGCTTTTCTTATCCATAGGTTTACATTTCTTGTAATACTTGAAGTACTCATATTTTAATTTTTTGCTCTTCCCAGAGATCTGAGAGCACCTCCAGAACATGGAAAGATTTTTGTTATAAGGCGATCTCTCTTAGAGTGAGTATTTTTAGTTGCTTTTGTTAATTATTTGCATTTAAAAAATCAAACTATTCTGATGGTTAGAATCACTGAGTACTCTATGAATGTTTAATAGGTTTGTTCTGTATTCATGTAATACATTGGTTTTGATACTTCTTCTTGTACATTTGCCATCTCTTGCTCCTCCTTTCTGAACTTTTGGTTCTGTATCTAGTTTCAAGGGAGGAGTTGGAGGTAAGAATGGTTATTGGTCCTCTGATAAATTCCTTGAAGTTGTGCTGCTAGAACAGAAATTTTCTAATTAGGTAAACCACTTCAAGAGAGTTTCGGTGGTGCTGTCTTCTTGATACATAAATTTTTTTCATCTCTTCTTTGGCTAGCCAACTTTGAGACTTGATAGTTTTCTCAGATTTACTTACTTTAGAACCCCGATTGTGTAGATTTTATGGGGGAAAAAATAGGAAGTGTAAATTAATTGTGGCAACTTCATTTGTGAACTGAAAATTAAAGGTGCATTTTGAGTAGGTAATGAATGTGTCTTTTGAAATGTTGTCTGAGTTGATTATTTATCATTGATTTCTTCATTAGAATACTGATATTCATGAGTAATGTTCTGTGATTACTGTTTGAGATGTTTTTGGAGTGTGGATTAAGCATCTTCTGAACTGCTTTGAAGTAAAGTCTTTGATATATGGTGTTTTAAAATTAAATATCGATTAATTTTATTGGAACTACGTTTACAGTGAGCTGTTTGAGGTGGACCACATCAGAACGATATATCACATGTTCATTGCCCTCCTCATTCTCTTCATTCTCAGCACACTTGTAGTAGATTACATTGATGAAGGAAGGTAAGACAGTATACCTGTTTGCTTAGTTGATGCATGGGGTGTTGGGAGTTTTCACTATATTTAAATTTTGAAAAAAGATGGTTTGGTTAAATTGCTTCAGAAAAATCCCAAAGCAGCTGATTTGAGGGTGAGAGTTCTCCCTCCTGAAAAGTACAACTATAAAGCATATTAGAAATCTTATGACTTTTATTTTTAAAATGGTCTATTTTAAAAGACCATCTTAGTAGTTTCTAGGTAGTTTTCCTAAATGAGAGAATATCGTATATATGAGTTACCAATTTTTCTGCTATGGTATGCATTTTAGGTTGTTTCTAAAAATAGGTAGTTATTGGAATTTAACGTTTGAAAAACATGATGTTTTTAATATAAAAATCAAATTATAACTAAAGATGACAGTGTGATAATCATACATTGAATTATGTGCTTTATTAGTAAATTAAAATTTGAGATAATCATAATAGTATATTAGATTTTCGAATTGTACTATTTCATTCTGCAAAATCATCTTTTGTACATAAATTATTGCTATTTAAATATTTTAAGTATTTACCTTGCCATAGCATATTTTAGAGTTTAAAATGTATTAATGTGAGAATCTAATCTTTGAGAAATTCAGAGTCTTGTTACCTTAGGTTAGTAGTTTAGGTATCTTATGTTCAAAGACCATATTATCCTAGAGCTTTTAGAAAATAGATAAATAAGTTGTGAAGCTGAGGCTTAGGAGCACATGTGTTACATCCATGACTTCTGCGTGTTAGTGTTGTTGTGTCTCCTAAAGTTGAAAGTTTTGGGTCTGAAAGTTTTTAATTTTATAAATCAGTGCTTATTAAAAATTTACTTCTGTGTTCTTTCTCTGTGCTTTTTCCCCCCAGGCTAGTGCTTGAGTTCAATCTCATGTCTTACGCTTTTGGCAAACTTACTGTTGCTATGTGGACGTGGTGCACCATGTTCTTATGTACACTTACAGTTCCCTATTTCCTGTTTCAACGCTGGGCCAGAGGCTATCACAGGAGTTCTCATCCAGTAGTCCATTCTCTCTTGCATTGCTTCCTTTTTGTGGTCTTCCAGATTGGAGTTCTAGGTTTGGGACCACTTTATGTTGTATTAGTGTATACACTACCACCAGCTTCCCGATTCATTGTTATACTCGAACAGGTAAGGTTTTGAGTGTTGCTCAATACAATGCTATGCTTAGTTAATAATAATAATAATAATTGTTATTTTTTGTTGTATTAGTTGGATAAATTTTCATATCTGGTTCTTTGTGCTATTATCTATAAAATTAAAGTGTTAAACTACATCATCTTGTCTTTTTTTTTTGCGGTACGCGGGCCTCTCACTGTTGTGGCCTCTCCCGTTGCGGAGCACAGGCTCAGCGGCCATGGCTCATGGGCCTAGCTCCTCCGCGGCATGTGGGATCCTCCTGGACCGGGGCACGAACCCGTGTCCCCTGCATCGGCAGGTGGACTCTCAACCACTGCGCCACTAGGGAAGCTCCATCATCTTGTCTTTTAAAATTCATTCTACCTTCAGTGTTCTCTGATTCTTGATAATTGAAATAAATTACACTGAACTGTTCTGGATGAATTCAAATTTTGTTCTTGAACACTTTTTGTAGAAGCCATCTAAAGTATAAAATATTTTTGTAATTAAAAACTCTACTTTTGAAGTGTCAGATTCATTGTTTTGTCATATAGCCATCTAAAAGATTTATTTTGTTTGTACGCCCTTCAGAATTTTCTGACTTTTATTGGCTATCTGTAATGCTCGGTTTGGCTGTCTGTAATGCTCTGTTTGACTGATGGAAAGGACCGTTTCAGGAGACTTTCTTTGAACAGGCTTTTAATTTCTTAATTTGTAATATACCTGTAACAGATGGTGCTGTTAGTTGCAAAATAATTTGAGTAATAACATGTCTCTCTTTAGAGTTTGTTTTTCATTTATTTTAGTCCATAAAAGTGAGTTTGAGTTGGTATATACAAAATTAAGTTCTTTGTGTGTTTATAATCTAGTGCTGTTCTGTGGTTGCTTATAAGAGACAAGACAGTGAAAGAAAATTCATCTTTTTCCCCCACTCCTTTGTAGATTCGTTTGATAATGAAGGCGCACTCATTTGTCAGAGAGAATGTGCCTCGGGTACTCAGTTCAGCCAAGGAGAAATCAAGTATGTAATTCCATAAGTCAAAGGATTATTCACAGGGTATTTCAACCTTTGGTGTTTACTGGGATGGCATATTACATTCTGTAGACATTTATGTTTGATTTTAAATACAAGGATCCAAAAAAAAAAAAGAAACCTGTTGGGAGGGGAGGAAAAACATGTATATATGATCTGAAAGACCTTCTCACTGTTTCCTGATTGTTCCTGTTTTACCTTTGGTCCCCCAAATTTAAAACATTGATCATTAGACTCTTGCAACTTCTGCGTTATTTGTATAGAATGTTAATAGAGTCATTACACCCCGTGTGCTTACTTTTCTTGAATTGCTGCTTCAAACTCTAGAAGTTATGTCTAAGTCACAGGAGTAACTTAGTTTAGAGGGATTGGTAATATTCAATTAATTTAGGAATAAGAAGTCATCATTTTGGGAGAGCAGGAAGAAACAACATGAGCTAAGGAGAGGTAGCTTTTTGTCTTCCCTATTCTGTGCTTATTTTCCTCTTTCAGTTTTGCTGAAAGAAATTGAAGAGCCTCCAGTCTAAGCATAGTTTTCCTTTTCCAGGCACTGTTCCAGTACCCACAGTCAACCAGTACTTGTACTTCTTATTTGCTCCTACCCTCATCTACCGTGACAACTATCCCAGGTAATGGCATTATGAAGCAGAAATGGGGTAGCACCAGGAGTGTGCCAGGAAGGAGGTGGGGTAGGTAGACCAGTTCATGTAGGGCTACAGAGCCGTTGGAATGGGTTTTAATTTTCTTGCTGGCATGGGAAACCCCAAATCGTGATTCTAGCCATCTGATTTTATTTCAGTCATTCTTGACAGAATTGTACAAGTATTTCCTATGTCAAAAATGATGTTCTGGGGGCTTCCCTGGTGGCGCAGTGGTTGAGGGTCCACCTGCCGATGCAGGGGACACGGGTTCGTGCCCCGGTCTGGAAAGATCCCACATGCCGCGGAGCGGCTAGGCCCGTGAACCATGGCCGCTGAGCCTGCGCGTCCGGAGCCTGTGCTCCCCAACGGGAGAGGCCACAGCAGTGAGAGGCCCGCGTACCGCAAAAAAAATAACAGAAAAAAAAAAAAAAGATATTCTGTGTGGGAAGATACTGTGAGGACCTTTTTAAAAGTTCATTTATTTACTTTATTTAGAAAGTAATTTTGTTTCTTCCGTTTTAGGACTCCCACTGTAAGATGGGGTTATGTGGCTATGCAGTTTGCACAGGTAAATTTTTTTTTGTGCCTAAGGTTTGTTGGCTGGTGGGAGATGGGGATTTGAATATAATAATAATTTAATATATTTAAAGTGTTGTTTAATTCATGTCTCCTGGGAGCTCTAGAACTCTTTTTTTAAAAAATTTATTTATTATTTATTTTTGGCTGTGTTGGGTCTTCGTTTCTGTGCGAGGGCTTTCTCTAGTTGTGGCGAGCGGGGGCCGCTTTTTCATCACAATGTGCGGGCGTCTCACTATCGTGGCCTCTCTTGTTGCGGAGCACAGGCTCCAGACGCGCAGGCTCAGTAGTTGTGGCTCATGGGCCTAGTTGCTACTAGGGATGTAGTGGGATCGCAGCATGTGGGATCTTCCCAGACCAGCGCTCGAACCCGTGTCCCCTGCATTGGCAGGCAGATCCTCAACCACTGCACCACCAGGGAAGCCCTAGAACTCTTACTGAAGTCTTTAAACTATTCCCAGTTCGGTAAATGGTGTTTGCTTTGCCAATACATCAAAACTAATTTTCTACAATTAAAAAAAAATTTTTTTTAAAGTAAAATAATTCCATTTGGTTACTTCAGTATGCATCTACATTAAATTCCCCCTCCCGTTCTGTTTTTTATTTTATTTTTGGATGTATATCTGTGTGGATGTGGTATGACACTCCCTCAACCCCTTATCAGAATCATAAATCCCAGAAGATCCCATTTTAAAATCTTGTGTCAATCAAATACCCCTTTATGAAATAGGTTCTTTTGTTATGAGTTTCATGTAGCAGGAAAAAGAGATTCCAGAGTCTGATCTTTTAAAAATGCCATCTGGTAAAGGGTTGGGAATAGGTATGGTAGAAATTAGGCTTGAGTACTATCTCTGAAGGATTACAGTTCAACAATCTTATATACTAGTGTTAAATGGAATATATGTGTAAAGGTTAGTTTACAGGTCACATATATATGTTCTTTTGAAGGAAAAAAAATCACTTTTTATCGTTCCTGATCAAGCTGTCTTTATTATAATTATCTTTGTTGTGTTCCAGGTTTTTGGTTGCTTTTTTTATGTGTACTACGTCTTTGAAAGGCTCTGCACCCCCTTGTTTCGGAATATCAAACAGGAGCCCTTCAGCGCTCGTGTTCTGGTCTTATGTATATTTAACTCCATCTTGCCAGGTAACGTGGGTACTGGTTAATTTGGCTGTTCATAAAGTTGCAAGGAAAATAGAAAGCCATTGCGTGTGAGCACCTTTGATTTACCTGCTTTTCGCTATCAACTCATCTATGCATCTATACCCATCTTTAACCTCTTTCCATCTATCTGACAGAGGAAGCATCCTTCCAGTCCCTGGCCAATCTTTCCATTTGTCTTCTTTCACTCAAGTTTTGCTTTCTCTGACTGTGGATAGTCTGTGTTCATGCTTTATCTTCCCGTTCACTATTCACTGTAATCTTGCTCCTAATCTGACCAGGCCATTGAAATGGCCTTTATTAAAATCTCTAATCTCCTCCAGTAGTTGGCTTAGCCCTTATTCTGTTTGATCTCCATGAAGCACTGGGTGCTGTTGACCACATTTTGAAGTCTGTCTTGCCGCTGTCTTATTCTCCTGTCTTTCTGGCCATACCATACATAGCAGTGAACCAGACATACATACTCTTTATTCTCTGGAAGCTTGCAGTTTAGTTATATTTACAGTTTCCCTTACTTACTCTTTCTCTTTCCTCTACCCATTATATGTTGGTATTGTTTTCTGCCATGACGTTCTTTCTTCCTCTCCCTCTCTCCCAGACATCTGCTAGTAATCCTCCCTGATTGCCCCTCAAGATTTACTCCAATAAATTATTTTATCTGTCCCTCTGATGGGATATGTGTTACATATGTGTGTCTTCTTCACTAAGCTGCAAATTCCATAAGCTTAAGCATTGTATCTTGTAGCCAGTCATAGTCTCTCCTACATTGTCTTATACATAGTAGGCTAATATTTTTTGAAAAAACAAGTGAATGAAAAGGATGGGCATGTAAATGGGTATTTTAAAATATAGTGTAATATATAATATACTAAGGTGCTGTTGAACTTTGTCTCATAGTGGAGATGACATTTAACATTGGGTATTGAAAAATAAATAGGCATTTGCTGGGCAGAGGGGTGGTGGAAAGTTGCTTCCAGGTAGTGGGGTGGATTCAAAGGCATGGAGTATTTTGGAATGGCAGAAGTTCAGTTGCGGATGATGTTTGCTACATTGGGAGTAGAGGCAGAGATGAGTTAACCTTGTCACTATTGACATTTTGGGCTGGATAATTCTTTCTTTGGGGGGCTGTCACGTGCATTGTAGGATATTAGCCACATCCTGGCCTCTAACAACTGGATATCATAGCACAAGGCCCGCTTCTTGAATTGTGATAACCAAAAATGTCTCCAGAATTGCCAGCCATCTCCTGGGGGCAAAATCTCTCCCAGTTTTAAACAGCTGGTTTAGAGGAATACATGGCCAGATTTTAAAGGGCTTTTACCACCAAGTTAAGCCATACATCTAGGCATTTCCATTAAAAACAGGCTGGGTCATTTTTGTCTATAAAACCCACTTGGAAGAAAGTTATTTCTTTATTAGATTAAAATAATTAACTTTCAAAATACACTGTATCATTTCTGAAATGGGTAAGCTGGAATAATAGCTTTTATTTTACAAAATGATTCCAGCTAAGCAAATGACGACATATAATGAACTGATTGGTATGTGAGCTGTTTGGAAGGAGTCTTAATATTGTTCCTCTTATTTTTAGCTGTGCTGATACTGTTCCTTAGTTTTTTTGCCTTTTTGCACTGCTGGCTCAATGCCTTTGCTGAGATGTTACGCTTTGGTGACAGGATGTTTTATAAGGTAATGTGTACTTGGACTCATCTTCCTTTTCACATTTTATTTGTGTACTCATTGTTAAGTATTTGAGCATTGTTAGCTACTAGCTTTTTAACATAAATGTTGTGAAATCGTTTTCTTCCACAGGTTTTACCAATATTAAGTCTGAAATTCTATTACTGATTTAAGTGGCGTAGTCTTGTCTTTTCTTCTACCTCTAAATCTGCTCCCTTAGTACCGCATTTGGTTCCTGCTGGATCCTGTATTGGTGATTACAGTGGGAAAGCAGGTGTCCAGAGGGCATTCTGAGACTTTGCTGACTTTTTATTCATTTGAAATCGGCTGTCTGGTGCTGTAGGAGTGATCTCAGCAAATTATTCTATTTAAGATTGTTGAACAGTTCATGAAGGAAGTAACTTTTCCCTCCTTTATTTTGAAAGGCATTAATTCTGCTTCAGATAGTATTCTTACACTTCCAAAGTTGGAATTAAGTTGTAGAGTAGGGGCAGAGTGGTTCACAGTGTTCTGTAATCCCACCTGAAGCCCTCTAGAAATTTGTCTGTTCATGTTTTGGCAACACTCCAAGCCTACCCCTCCTTTCTCAAAGAAGCAGCGAGTGCGTGTTGCAAATTTTATGTCTTATTCCATTGGTCTGATCTTAGAGTAAGAAACAGGATATATATAAAGGAGCACCGGGACTTGGAGGTAGCCACCATCTCACTCGTGGTACAACTTAAATTTTGCTGTCTATGATACCAGCAAACTGCTCTTGAGGGTTATCACCCTATCTAAGTCTGTGTGACCTTAGAATTCTCTCATTGTGTTTTAGCAAGGTAAGGGGGATTTACTGATTGTTATTTAGATGAACATTAGATTTAATGATTATGTTGTGTATCTTCCATCATAACTTGTGTGATAAAGAGATAGTGAACCTGGGAACTTAATCATCCATAAAACTAGGATTAATGTCACATTGAACACTAATAACCAAAATGCCTTTGAAGATTTTTCTGACATCAGTGTATGGACTAACAATTTATCATAACACACTCTAGGTGTTATATTATGTGTGTATATTCCCTGGGAGTAGGTTTTGCTTTGGTTCTGTGTACATGTATACCTTTGCTTTTTTCCTTAGGATTGGTGGAACTCCACATCATACTCTAACTATTACAGGACCTGGAATGTGGTGGTCCATGATTGGCTATATTACTATGCTTACAAGGACTTTCTCTGGGTAAGCAGCGAGATTTAGTTAATGTTGTTTAAGAAATGGAGATTCTTTTCCAGAAAGTATTACTATTGTGCAGCTGGAGGAAGTTATACTTAGTTGTCTTCAATTCTCTTGTGAGCCGTTAATGTCTTAAGAAACCTTCTGCTTTGAATAGCACTGCTTAGAGACCAGTATCTACAGTTACCAGGACTAAGACCATGTTTTTGCTCTGGATTTTGATTTTACATGACTACAAAGTAAGAATGCGTGCAGGCATTTGGAGAAGTTGAAATGATCCACCAGTAATGGATCATTTTGTTGGAGTCTCATTGCCAGCAAATAATCTCCCCTAGCTTTTTCCATTTGTTTTTTTGTTTTTCTTCCTTTGTTAGAAGTGGAGAAACCACCTATGTTTGGATTTACAGCTCTCCGATATAGATTATTAATATATGTCTTTGAGACATTCTTTAGAGCATCGCTTATTTAGACTGAAGAAACGTAGTCTTGAGTCTCATGGTTGATTAACGTTGGTATCTCTGGATTGCAGGTTTGAATTGTTAAATAAGGGCACTATTTGGCTAAATGACAGTGTGTTGTGGTGCAAATAGCACAGTATTCGAATGTTCTTTCATTCATAAATGTAATTTGACTTATGGAGGCAAGTCCCTTGTTTCTAAATCTTAGTTTTGTTACCTGTAAAAATGGTACCTGCCCAATCTACCGTACAGTGCTACTCTAGATTTGATGTGTCCGTTTAGCAATGAAAACTATGTTTTGTCAACCATAGTGAGTTACAAATATAAGTTATTAGTGTTTTTGAAAATATGCTCGATCTTTCAACATTAATGGTTTTGAAAATATGTCATTTAGTAAAGTAAGGATTTTTAAGCATAGATGTTTTTGTCATTATTTTAGTACATTGGATTACTCCAAGTAGACTTAGAAAATCAAATATGAATATAATAGGTGCCTTTAGTGTGTGTTAATTATAAGTCTTATGTACTTCATGTTTAATTACTTACTTTCTGAAAATTGCCTCTAATATTTTCCTTTTACCCTAGTTTTTCACAAAGAAGTTCAAGTCAGCTGCCATGTTAGCTGTCTTTGCTGTGTCTGCTGTAGTGCACGAATATGCCTTGGCTGTTTGCTTGAACTTTTTCTATCCAGTGCTTTTCGTGCTCTTCATGTTCTTTGGAAGTAAGTATCTTGGCATCTCCTGAGTACTGAGTATTATGCTAAAAGAAATTTAGAAAATAAAATATAAAATCAAAGTAGAAAACTAGATAGTAATACCATTTCAAGGCAATGTTTGTTTATCAGATGGTAAGAACATTAATTTTGAGTAATTATGTACAACTCTGTTGCAGGATGCTTACACTTTGATGTAGAGAAATGAACTAAATAAGCTCTTGAAGACTGTTGATAACACTGACTTGGTAGCTCATGAAAACTATAAACAACCTCGCCATTCTTAAACTCTGTTCAGTGTTCACTCTCTGAAAAAAACTAACCCTTTTTTGGGTGGGGTGGAGAGGGACAAGTTAGAATAGGAATGCGTCCATGAAATATGTTTTCACCTGTTCTGAATACTGATTGCTTTCCAAATAATCACTGATTAATAAATTTAAACAGTGAAGCTTCATTTGTACTTTATGGGACCAATGGCCAGCATAGAACGTGTATATACACAGTTGATGCTGTTTATGATAACTAAATGATTGTAGCAGATATCTGAGGCCCCTCATCTCCTGGTAGATTCTGTTTTGATGACTATATATATTTTTTGTTGTTTTCCTAACTTCAGTGGCTTTCAACTTCATTGCCAATGATAGTCGGAAAAGGCCAATTTGGAATGTTCTGATGTGGACTTCCCTTTTCGCGGGCAATGGAGTCCTCCTGTGCTTTTATTCTCAAGAGTGGTATGCACGACAACACTGCCCCTTGAAAAATGTGAGTCATCAATCAGGCTGGAGTGGTGAAGTAACCTATTTGTTCCCTGATTGTGAGGGTTGGTGGGCAGTGTTAAGGGGAAGGGAGTAGTGGAGATGGTGATAAATTAATGTTAAGGGGAGGGAAATGTGGAGTAAAAGCAGTAACGTATCTTACTGCACTGTCCTTGAACTTTTTCTTTTCTTTGGTTTTCTTCCCATTGAACTCTCCTAGTTCTTGGTTCTCTCTCTCTTTTTTTTTCTCTTTATCTGATTTTTCTTTAGCTCCTTCTAATATTCTTCCTGTGCCCTGAAAATGTAGGTCTTCTCCAAGGTTTTCCCAGTGGCATGTGTATCCACCCCCACCCCCAAATATGCATCTTTTACCTCTTCCTTCCCGAAGTAATAAACTCTATAAAAATGTCCAGCTAGACTCATATGCCTAGGAGCCCATTTCCCTGTTTTTGTTGTATTTTTCTTGTTTGTAATTTTGTAAGAGTCTCATTCTTAGAGCTTTAGTTTTCGGCTGCTTGTAGAAAACTCCCAAATATTTGGGGTGGGGGGCTTCTTGATACATCTGCTTGGGTATTTCTCATGGATACCTATAACTGAAGATGTTTAAAATCAAATTAATCAGTTTCTCTCCCAAAGCTTCTGTCCACCCTGATTTTGCTATGCTGCCCTCGCATCCCCTCCTTATTTCCTGTGAGTCCCCTTTGTGCATTTGAACTAACTGCTCTGGACTCTGGACTCTGTCTCTGGTCACTCTGCTCTTTGCACTCAGATTTCACCTGTCAGATTTTATCAAGATCTGATTTGGATGCAGTGTCGTCCATGAAGCTTATTTATTTATTTATTTGGTTGGTTGGTTGCGCTGGGTCTTAGTTGCGGCTTGCCGGCTCCTTAGTTGTGGCACATGGGCTCCTTGCTTGTGTCATGCGAACTCTTAGTTGCGGCATGCCTGTGGGATCTAGTTCCCTGACCAGGGATCGAACCCAGGCCCCCTGCGTGGAGTCTTAACCACTGCACCACCAGGGAAGTCCCCATGAAGCTTTTTAAAATTCCTGCTCTAGTCTCTTTTCTATTTCTGAACTTTCATAGTATTTCATCTGTTCCTCGTTTAGATGATTCAGTAATTTAAGCTTTGTATTATAGTAATTTGTGTATATTATCATCCTTAACCTACCACCATTTAGATTTAGGGCTACTAAAAATAGGACTGTGCTAAAACAAAATGCAAGATACAGAAAAAAGGTAGTGCCTCTTTAGAATTTGGTCAGGAGTCCATGCAGTTGTGTAGAGTTTACTGGACTTAGCTTCATGTAAAGCTTCTAAATCAAGTAAATCTGTGCTATAGATAAAAATGATGAACATCTTTTGAATTAGTGAGCTGCTTGTAGCTTGAAGGTTACTGAAATGCTGGGAGGCATTTTAGAGATGTGCCATGTGTAACATCAACACCCCCTATCTACCCCATATCTCATACGTACAGTGTACACAGATAAACTACTCTTCCATTCTTTTTTTTCCCCTCAAAGCCCACATTTCTGGATTACATCCGGCCACGTTCCTGGACTTGTCGTTATGTGTTTTAGAAGCTTGGACTTTGTTTCCTTCCTTGACTGAAGATTGGGTATTCTACCTGATTTGGGGCCACCATCTGTTTCCAGCCGTTACTGAAGTTATCTGTGTTATTTGGACCACTCCAGGCTTTACAGATGGCTCACTCCATTACTAGGTCACCTGAAGCTGAGCTGTTAGAAGTTTCCTGGAAGCTTGTACACTTTTAAGCAGTTCTTAATTTTTTCCTTTTTGGGAGAAGGGAGACTTGTAGCTGATATAATGACAGATTTTTGCTGGGCCATATCAGCTTAAACCTCAGAAATTCTGTTTTGTTTCTTGATTGCATCTAATTAGAGACTAAACATCATGTTTTCTTGGCCACTGAATTAGCCAAAACATTGATGAAGAAATCATTTAAGTACCCCTGGCTTAGAAATTTTTTCATGTGCATTGTTGGAATGTATGCTCATTAACCATGCAACTGGGAAAGAAAATAATGTGGAATGTTTTGCTATTTCTAGTAAAGAGAAAATATCTATTTTTCCAAAGATAATCTTGTTATATATCCTAATTTGTATTTTTTTTTTAAAGTTCAGTTCTATTTTTATCTTGTTTTTGCTATACAGTGTAGGTCGTGATATCTGTGAAGCAAAATTATCCCTTTCACCTTGAATTCTTGAGTTTGCATCCATAATATTATATATTGAGGGGAACAGAAGTAGGAAGGGAAAAAGAAGTGGCACAGGACAAAGAAAAATGTTTCCTCTTTTAATTTCTAAAGTAATTTTTAAAAAGAACTTGCAGAGTCAATAATGTGTTTAAATTATTTTATTGTGGAACTTATGTGGAAGATAACTTTTGTTGTTTAAACTTTCAGGTAATAACTTCTTTGAAGTTATTTAGAAGTAACCTTTGGTACAGTTATTTTATCTAATAAATACTGACATGAATTATTTTTCAGACTAGTAAGTCTGTTACATAAGTATTAATCACCACCATTAATATTAAAGGGAATATTAAAGATCCAGAAGCTGGCTTCTGCATTTGCTCAATTATTATACTTTTTTTTCAATTATTATGCTTCTAATGGTAGTGTACTTTAGTTGCAATAAATTAATATGTGATCATTTTCAAGAAAATGTACTTTATTGTATGATGTTCCATGTTATCAGATGCCTATAGCTAATACAGTGTGGTGTGTAGGAATTATTTTGGTTGTTTGAATGACATATGATTATGTTGGTAAAGACTGAGCTTTGGAAGGGTTTTTGAAGACCATGTAGGTTCAACCCAAAGAAGGGAGGCTTATGAATTACCCAAAATTTGAGAAGCAGCCAACTTGAGAAACTATCTTGGTATTCTAGCAGCCCTACTGCTATCTAGAAAGTTTGAGAAATCTTTTTCAAATTGTTTTCAAAAAGTTAGTTTGAATCTCACAAGAAGGTAAGTAAAGTTTCTTAATAGTCACAGCTTAATTTGTACCGCAAGTTCTCAGCTAAGTTTCCCATACCTTTGGTCCAGTTGAGTTTGGGCAAATCCAACCTCAACAGACAAAAGTGTACCTCAAAGAAGGTTATTTTTAAAAGGGTATTCCAGGACTTCCCTCGTGGCGCAGTGGTTAAGACTCCACCTGTCAATGCAGGAGACACAGGTTCGAGCCCTTGTCCAGGAAGATCCCACATGCTGCGGAGCAACTAAGCCCGTGCACCACAACTACTGAGCCTGCTCTCTAGAGCCCAGAGCCACAACTACTGAGTCCGCGTGCCACAACTACCGAAGACCGCGTGCCACAACTACGCACGCCTAGAGCCTGTGCTCCACAACAAGAAAAGCCACCACAGTGAGAAGCCCGCACACCACAACCAAGAGTAGCCCCCGCTTGCCGCAACTAGAGAAAGCCCGCACACGGCAACAAAGACCCAATGCAGCCCAAAATAAAATAATAAATAAATAAATAATTTTTTTTTAAAAAAGAAAAGTAATGAGTTTAAAATTTCTTTCCTATAAAGTATTAATGATAGTAACCATTAGTTTGGGTGTGTTATCTAAGAGAACAACTAATATCTCTAACTTTGTCATAAATTTGTTAGACGTTCTTATTCTCAATTCTGGGTAGTGAGGAAAAATGGAGGGGTTTTTTGTTTGTTTTTGGTGGATTAATTACTGCAATTGCCTAGGTAAAGTTGCTTCCTCATGTTAGAGCTTAATTAGAAAATTGAGGCTGCTTTTACCCCTCTCGGTAACCACAACATTTGGAAGCAAAAGGAGTAGTGGAAATGTTTTTTCCGTTTTCAATAGTTACAGGGTGAAAGTGGATGATATTTGCAGGTTAAGAAAGTACAGTGTGTAAAGTAAGTATTCTATTTTTGCATACACAGATTATGTTGTAGAAGTAATTCATTTAGTATAGGCAATTTTTATCATAGTTTAAAAATTATACTTACCTGAAAAATTGAATCCTGAAGTCTTTATAGGAAACCTAACAACATTTATGTTTTAGAAGTTGGTCATGTGGGCTACATAGCATGAATTATTGAAGTCTTTTATGCAAAAATATTTTTGTTTTGTGCAGTCATAAGTAATTTTGAGTAAAGTTCATTGTTTTCTTTGGAGGAAAATAACGGAGATGAACTAACATAGCTGTAGTAAGCAGGTGGCCTGGTGTAGTATAGTAATTTATACATGTTACTTTTGAAACCTTTAAAAAAGAATTGTTAGGCTTAAGCCCAGCATGTAAATCATGCTGCTTCTGGTTGAGATAGGGATGCAGGGCTGGAGCCCTTGTTTGGTTATATCCATTTCCTCTTACCCCCAAATACCCAGTTTGAAAACCACTGGTGTGGTGAAAAAAGTCCATGCACAGCCTTGTGATTAAGATAGCCCCATACTTACTAGCAGTGGCACCCAAAGTTGCTTAATTTATCAGAGCCACAGTTTTCCTCATCTGTAAAATGGGGATTAATAACTACCTCATTCGCTTGCTGCAAACCACTAGCCCAGGCAGAAATAGGGCCTCGTTATTTTCTTACTCTCCATAAATTCCAAACCTAAATCCTTACTATTATTTCATTGGAATCCTTAAAAAAAGACCTGGGATGGCGGGGGGGTGTTTCAAATGCTGCACACTCCCAAGAATATATACTTTTAAATAGACTCTCAGGCTGATGGTGAATTGGCTTTGCACCTTGATAGATACAGGCTCTCACATAATAGAATTGGTAAGAATTCAACAGGATTGCTAAAAGCATTCTTGTTTCCAGCTCTCCAAAATTATTGATACTTTCAGATTTATCTGTTTAGCATTAGGGTAGAGTGGCAAGCTTCTGAAAAGAAATGCTTTTACCTAAGTATTAAATCATGTTTAGAACTAGTGTGTATACTTTATACTTAAGTTTTAGAAATTATGGAGAGGACGGAAGCTAATGAGGCCTTACTTCTGCCAGTGTAAGGATGCTTCTAGTCTTGGAAGGCAGAATGAATTTCTTAATGGAAGATAGTTCAGTGACTTGCTTGCTGATGCAAAATTTCATGTAACTTATGTAGTTTATATGATAGTTATATATGTGTGTGTGTATATATTTACTATCAAAGAAAGACCTGCCTTGGACATTCTTTCACATATCTTATCTCTAGGCTTTATGATTATGGTTCAGAAGTGGAGGGAACTGGGACGTAAATGTTTTGAGGAATAGAATGAATATTGTTAGTGAAGCTTATGTAAGTATTTGATTAGTTTCTAACATCACTAAAGTCTCTATCAGGTCACAGAGTGTTGGAAGCCAGTTTATAAAGGAGGTAGAATACAGCTACTCTGGTTGCAGTGGAGAGGAGTCCTTACTTGGTACACCTGTGCTTTTCCCCACCCTGAATTTAATGTCCAGTGTGAAAATCGGTAGATACTGATAAAATTCATAAGCTTTAGGTTAGTAGGAAAGCTGTACAATCTGTAAAATCCTTAATAAAGTTTCCTTCTTTTCTTGTGAAGTATAAAGACTTTCAAATAGCTAATTTGGATTTTAGAAAAATAAAGGCTTAATTTCAGAAGTTATGCAGTTTTTAAAAAAATCTAAAACTGTCTCCGTACTCTTTTTCTAAATGCTTTCTTCTAGCCTTTATGCTAGCAGATACTTCACCATGCTTTGTGGTGTTCTTTTAGTTTGTCTTGATGAGATGGTAGGTGTATTTCTCTTCTCTTAGGGATACAGTTTGAATTCCCATGTACAAACATGCCACTTGGGTGGGAAGAGAGCTGAAGCCCTAGCCAAGGCTCTGCCATTGGGGCCAGTAAGGCAGCTTCCTTCCTGTGTTAGTACCTTTCCAGCATGTGCAACCCATAGTGTTTTAAGAGCTGCAGAAAAGTCCCGGGAATCTGAAGTTGTTATAAGGGTTATCCTACAATTAACGATGTTTTTTCTAATTCGTTCTTGTTTGCTCTTTTCCTGAATTACAATTCCTCCTCCCCCCACCCCCTATATCTTTGTCTAATCACTGGTATCATCACTTTGTTTAGCACACATTGTATTAGCATTAACATTTTTTAAACTTTAAAAAGAATACATACAAAAGGGCAAAATAATTGCATATGTGAAGAATGTGGTAAATAAATTTGGAAAAACACCATGTCTCATTTTAAAAGTAACTCAAGTTTGATATTAACCCTATGTTAACTATGTATTTCATGTTCATAAATGGTTTTCACCTTAATAGCACACAGCTTTATATGCTGAATATAGCCAATAATTTTTATTGGAGTATAGTTGATTTACAATGTTGTTAGAATTTTCTTTTTCAGGATAATGGAGGGAGCCACGTTACAGATTACAAAGAAATAATGGGGCCCAGTTGTGATTTTGTATTTGCATCAAGAAAAGCAGTGACCCTGGTTCTTGAGCCTCCTTTCTTTCTGTGGTCATTATTTGTTGCTTGACTTCTTTTCCTGTTGGCCTTTTAAAACTTGTGAATGGGTATTTCTAAAAGTGTACTGCCCACCCCGCTCCCCAGTGGGTAGACATGGATTTAGGTTTCTAATGAAAAGAGAAAATCTGTTGACTGGGAAGTGTGCCTTTTCAAACAAGACTTGGGAAAACTAATTTTGAAGCAAGATAGGTTGCTTCCCTTCCCTCCAAAGAATCTCCTTATAATAGGAAACTACTATGAGTAGGATTTGACATCACAACGTTCTATACATAGAAGCATATATCATAGTAACAGCCAAGAAGTACTGAGTTAGCCTCCATGGTCTGGCTCTACCCACCTGCCTCTGCAGTGCCAGAGGAGTGGGAAGGGGGAAGTCCTTTCGGAAATTAGATGTGCCCCTGATTCTTGGACCAAGTGACTATTCTTTGCCACTGGGGGTGAAGCCACAGTGTGGCAATTTTCCTTGATGAATTTACTAAAGTTTAGGATCTTGTCCTTTTAGGCTGAGCTTGTGTTTGGACCCAAGTTAACTGCATTCATGAATCTGACTTATAGAACTGGAACACCAGTTTGTAAATGCAGCATGAGAAATTGCACTTGGGGTGGCATACTCAGGTTGGCCATGGTCACTAAATTTACTCTCTTGCAGAAGCCCAGCTTACTGTACAATGAGAAAGATGAATTTTTTGGCCTAGATGGCATCAACACCATGTGATGCGCACTGAAGATAGGCTGTGAACCAGACAAAAAGCCTATTTCTTCCTCAAGGCACAGCCATGTTGTTACCGAAACGCAACTGTGTTCCTGACGCACAGTGAGGCCAAACACCACCAAAACGCTGGAGTTTGGGACACAGAAATGTTTATTGCAGGGCCATGCAGGGAGATGGGTGGCTCATGCCTTAAAAAAAAACTCCAAATTCCCTGAAATCTTTCAGCAAAGCCCTTTTACAGGAAAGATGAGGGAGGAGCATGGTTAGTTGTTGCAAACTTCTTGGTGTCAGATCCTTTGTTCTTGAGGTCCGGTCATGGTCAGGTCACGATGTTCCTGTAACATCGTGGGACTTAACAGGGACAGGTTTACAGGGACATAACAAATAAACGTTATCCTTTGTTCTGACAGGAAAGGGCAAAGTTCCAAGGCTCAACTTTCGCCCTCCGAGGTCCAGGCCTGGCTAAGAGAAGGGAGTCCCTGCGAGGTGGGGCGCGGGGAGGGTGGGTGGTTACCGTGCCCCGGAGCATTTGTCTAGCACCCAGTCTGGGTCCTCCCGCCAGTGCCCAGGCCTGGCTGAAGAGGCAGATCTCAGTTGGTGGCTCCCTCAGGGCCAGGTCCCCAGACGCTGCCCAGCTGTCATGGCTGAGGGAGCCAGGCGCCCAGGACCCAGCTGGCCCTCAGGCTCCTCAGGCTGCCCAGACGGTGGGGGCCAGATGCCCCAGGCTGTGTCCCATGCAGATGGCCGCTGCCATTAGGCTGCAGAGGCACGGATGGGGGAGAGGTTCACTGCCGCCTCAGAGCCTGGGCCCGGCCAGTGGGCGGTCCTGGTGAGGCCTCTGTGGAGCCCGAAGCTGGGTGAGCTGGAGGGCCCCAGGGAGAAGGCTGGGATCTGCCTCTTACTCTCCACCTGACGACCACCACTCTGCCAGCCCATCTAAGGGTCGCCCATTGGCGCTGCTTTGCTTGGGGGAGGGGCCTACTGCGGCACCGGCCAATGGCTGAAGGGGGCCCCCTGTGGCGCCGACCAATGGCTGAGCAGGAGCCTCTATCGCTGGTCTAACCCTCCCGCCTTAACGGTCTCTCTATTATAAGGTGAAATCCGAAGGAGGGTACTTGGGTGAATTGCATGACATAAAAACTAAGACAGGGCTTCCCTGGTGGCGCAGTGGTTGAGAGTCCGCCTGCCGATGCAGGGGACACGGGTTCGTGCCCCAGTCCGGGAAGATCCCACATGCCGCGGAGCGGCTGGGCCCGTGAGCCATGGCCGCTGAGCCTGAGCGTCCGGAGCCTGTGCTCCGCAACGGGAGAGGCCACAACAGTGAGAGGCCCGTTTACCGCAAAAAAAAAAAAAAAAAAAAAACTAAGACAGACTGAAGCATCATTTCAGTTTTACAGATGCCATTGTTTTATGGAAGCAATACTGTTCCATACTACTCTTCCCCTGGGTAGTGTTTGCTGAGCAGTGTCCAGGTTTCTTTCTCAGTGTCTCCTTTTAAACATTTGTGATTGATACATTCATTTTTCTGTTATGTTAAATACAGATACTGGCCTACTTCCCACTCAGACTCCAGGGAGCTTTGCGTGCTGTATTTAAGCACCTATGGATGTATCACCCTTGTTCACACTTAGGAAATGAGTTGGTAAAAAGATCGGTGCATAAGCACACGCTGTGTTTCTTTGGTCCTAGTTCAGGGTACGTTTGGTGATTTCACTGACTGCCTCTCTTCCGAGATATTGTTTTGTCCACCGGAAGCCCTGGAAGACCCTACTGCTGAGTGGGTATAAAGCTGCCACAGAAGTCAGCCAACATCAAGAAGCACAGTTAGCCCTGTTTATAACTGTGTCACTTTTACTATGTCTTGAAATTTTCTATTTAGGAAAATTATTATCTGCTTGCATTTTGCTATGGTATTTTCCATCAAAGACCTCAGTAATACTTTATCTTAACAACATTTTTAGCATTCATCATTGTGTATAATTCACAATGATGAGAGGAGTTTCCCAAGAGTAGCAATTGTATTCTTCAATAGTTACGGTCTTATTGTAATGTTCTTATGTTATCTTTTCTTGTACTTATATTTCACATACTTCTACAACTTTAACCCAGACCTTTGGTCAGGAACTGGTATGTGTAATCACCACACCATTGCACAGGATAGAAAATGAGAAGTAACATTTGATGTCTTTTTCTTCACACCATAGATCCAATCACTTCCCCAATCCTATAGATTTTACTTTCTTTCTTTCTTTTTTTTTTTTTTTGGCTGTGTTTGGGGCTTCGTTGCCGCATGCATGCTTTCTCTAGTTGCAGTGAGCAGGGTCTACTCTTCATTGCAGTGCGAGGGCTTCTCATTGCGGTGGCTTCTCTTGTTGCGGAGCACAGGCTCCAGGCGCGCGGGCCTCAGTAGTGGTGGCACGAGGGCTCTAGAGCACAGGCTCAGTTGCTCCGCGGCATGTGGGATCTTTCCCGGACGTGGCTCGATCCCGTGCCCCCTGCATTGGCAGGTGGATTCCTAAGCACTGTGCCACCTGGGAAGTCCCTAGATTTTACTTTCTATGTATCTCTTGAATCTGTTCACTTTTCCCCATCTTATCAATGCGCTACTTTAGATTTTTTAAAACTTAAGAATGTGAAAGATGAATTACTTTGTTCTTCTAATATGTAAAAGCTTGATAAACCATGTATAAACTGATGCTGGAGTTTTGGGACCTCTGAAGTTCAGTATCCTGGTTATGGTTCCAAACTAATGTAGAGTCAGGACAGCAGTGAGGAGGGAGGAAGACAAACTTTGGAGGAAAATTACCTTCCACCTGCTTGTGCATTGCTTCTGCCCCCTCACCTGTTTTGATGGTTGCCAGTCCTTAAGGTGAAATATGTGTGTGCTATGTGTATTTTAATTCTTGGAAAATCTAGAAAAAACCTAGGATGATGGGAGATAGGGCTAAAGGCTAAAATGTTTAGATACCCAAGGTGTTTAGAAGAATTAAAAGGGGCATAGAGATTGTACTGTTTTTGTTTTCAACACTTTGCTCATATTTCTGTGAGCTATTATGAGTCTCCCAAAACCCAGAGACTTAAGCATATAAACACAAAAGCATTAGAACTGTCCAGCTGATTTTCAAACATCATGTATTGAAGGTGCTTGTGCCAGGCACTATGCTTGGTACTAAGGAATATGATGACTGAACAAGAGAAGTTTTCTTCCCTCCTGAAATTTATTTTTCAGACTAGAGGCATCTAGATGCTGGGAATCCACCAGCATTACTTGGCATTAAGGTTTCATCCTAATACAAAATGATCCTGAAACCAAGCAGCAGGACCCTGTGAAGCCTTCCGGGGGAAAGACACTGCCCCACACCCCCATCCCCTGCCTCTTGTTTGCAGAAAAGCTTCAGCCTCCTAGGCCTTCCCCAAGTTCCAAAGAGCAAATTCAGAGAAGTGAGAAAATGCAGAAAGAAAGGAAAACAGTCAAGTAAAATAATAGTTTAGCTATAAAGCAAAAGTCAATGACCCTTAGTTCCTACCCAAGGGCTATAGATAATATTCTGAGCCATATCCGTGAGTTTTTTACATATACTAACTCCCCCACCAGATGGAAGAAGTTGACTGCATGCTAACAAAAGCACATAGACCCCAGACCGTTTGGAACCATAAGGCTGATGATGTTGCCTCCCGAAATACCACCTGGTTATCTCCCCACCAACCAGAAATCAATCAGAAAAATGTCCACAAGCTGATCAGGCACCTGCGACTCTCTCCTTTAAAAACCCTGCCTTTAAAAACCCTTCCCTGAAAGCCACTGGGGAGTTCATGTCTTTTGAGCCTATTCTCCTTGCTTAGCACCTTGCAATAAACTCTGTATTTTCCTTCACCACACCTGGTAATAAACTCTATTTTCCTTCATCACAACCAGGCTATGCTTTGGGCGAGCAGACCCAAGTTTGGTTGGCTAATCCTGGTGGTGGTAAGAGGCGGGCTCTCAGCTCCTCCTTTCTAATGTGTTTATCCCATTACTTCCTGAGAACAGGTTTTTAAGCAGTAAGACCCAACGATTTGACTTGGGTTGGCTCTGCCTGAAGTGCAGTCTTCTTACCTGCCTCCAGCCAAAAAAAGTCTAGACCTAGGAATGCCTTCCCGCTGCACGGAAAGTTAAGAGTAGAATGGGGAGGGGGGCGCGGGCGGTGCTTAATAATCCAAGGAAGACTCGATGGAAATGCCAAGGACAGGAGCAGCTTCTGCAATAATACCTCAACTGATGGGAACACAGAGTTTTTGTTTACCCAATTTCCCCCCGAATGTGGCTTTTAGAAAAACAGAGGAAACAACAAAAAGTGGGATAGAGTGATGCGAGAAACTTGCTCGAGTCCTACCTCGCCTTTGGTCACAAGCCTAAGAAGTCTTCCCGGGGCAGGGGGAGAGCGACCGCCTGCCGCGGAAGCGCCTGGATCCAGACACTTTCTGACTCCGTGAGAACGGCCCGATTAAACATTTTTATTCTTCATTGCTGTTGAATCTATGTTGAGATTTAAAACACATGGGATCCCCGAGAGACTGTTTCTTAGCCGTCTCAGTCCTCCGCAGGCACCGCCGAAGGCAGCCGCCATTGAGGGTTGCTAAGGCCCGGGGTCCTGGGTTTCTATGACGACACGCAGGCGTTTGAGAAAAGGTGCGGCTACAAGACGTCTGGCGAGAAGCATAGTTTACACGTACGGGCTGCAAGTGTCGGTTTCCCATCACTTCTGATGCAGAAACGGTGCGAACTCTGCCCGACCGCGAGTCGGTGGGGCTGCGTGCGCCAGGCGCTGCCTGTGGGGAGGCCGGGACCTCGAGCGAGGGGCGCCTTCAGGTGGTGCCGGTGGTCGGAGGGGTGGGCCGAGCGTGTACTTCCCGACCCGGGCCCAGACTGATCCACCCACAGGCTTCTTAGTCGCCTCCGAGGACTTTAGAGCCCGGAAGTCTCCTCAAAGAAAACCCATGCTAGATGAATTGTAAACTCCAATTTTAACATAAACAGTTAACGGGTTTCTCTCTCTCTCTCTCATTCTCTCTTTCTCTCTCTTTCCTGCAGGTCAATGTGGCAGCCCTGCCAAATCCCAGTAATGCCGCTGATTTGTTTCTAGGTTAGCTTTCTGGAGGGGTATTTCAAATTACTAGAGAGTGATAGGAGGCATTGCTTACTATGTCGCTCCCGAAAACGCCCTCAACGTCAACACCTGAGGGCAAAAATGTGAAAATCTCTGCATCCAAGGAAGAGACAGGTAAAGTTCTTCAAGGCATAAATAATCATGGCCATAGTCAGAAATCACAATACGTTCACTATTTTCCTTAATCTGAGATTTCAGGATACTTTAATTAGTTTCGTTTTTCCAATACACTTGTTTCAATAAAATCAAAAGCCATTCCTTTTATAGTATTTTTCACTACTCTGCGTAAGGACTGTGTTTGTAATTTTTTTCAGATGCTAATGAGTTTTATATTGTTCTAAATTCAACCTATTTTAAATACCAATGGTTGTATGAAACAGTACTTTTTTGGGGTATTTGTTAAGGAACCAGTTTGTATCAGGTTTTAGTAATTATTCTGAATGAAAGTAATTATTTGTATAAGATTTTCATTCATATATAGCTAAATGCAGATCTGTACTGGAATAAGAATCTGCTAGTGACTTCCCTGGCGGTCCAGTGGTTAAGACTCCGCGCTTCCATTTCAGGGGGCTCGGGTTCGATCCCTGGTCTGGGAACTAAGATCCTGCATGCCCAAAAAAAAGAATCTGCTAGACTCATTCCTACCCCTCATTATGTTAAAGCTTCCTCCAACTCACCTACATCTTGTTTTTAGGGGAGATTCTGCTAAAGTCCCACCTAACTTTTTTTTTTTTTCCTTATTTCCTCTGATATTCTGACTCCATCCCAAACTTTCAAGAGATAGACTTTTGGTAATGTGAACCTCAGAGGTTTTGATGGTGATCAAAGCATGATACATCCGTACAGAAATTAACATAAACCATTCTATGTGAGGGGCATAGATTAGTTGAGAGTTCTTTAAGAAGATTGACAAACTAACCCTCCTTGCTGACTGCATAGGAGACCTTTTCCTATATTAGGCCGACTCCCCTATCTTTATAACTCCTCTGCCCTAGTCAAGCTGAGTAGAACACTCTTTATACTGAGTTTTACTGCACTAATTTGCTCAGATTATTCCACTCTCTTCATTTCTAAGGATCCCAATTCTACATTTAAATCCAACTCAGATACCTTTCACTCTATAAATATTCCAATTTAATTTTCACCTTTAAACTTATATAGAAAAAATTACTAAATAATTTGACAGTTTTGAGGAGAGGAGATTTCTTTTGTCATTTTCACATCAAAGGGAAAATAGACATTCCCATCATCTTCATGCTATCTCGGTTAGTTTGATCAAGTGAAGTGAGTTTAATTTTCAACTTTGAATTTGGAATAATGGAGGTTCATCTCTGTACCTGAGTTTTTGAACTCATGTCTGATGTAAGTGTGAGTAGGGCAGACAATGTGAGTTTCTTTTTCTTGACTAGTTGATTTTCAGTGTTTTAAATATTGCTGCTATTCTTGGCAACCGGAAGCAATGTTTCTCTCTGTTAGCAACATATATATGGGATTGATGAGGTAGCCTGGGAATCTCTAATTAACTCTCAAAAAAACTACAGTAAGCTTTTCTTTCCCATTATTTTCGTAGGACTTCCTAAACTAAGGGAGAAAAAAAGTCTGGTGGATCCGTCGAAACCGTTTCTTACTTCCCTTCAGAATGAGTTCATCCCTCAGGAAGTTCTACTTTCTCTGACCTATACAGCCAATGCTGGTTCTTGTCCTGAAAACTTACTGCCTCCTAAGAAAATTAAAACCCCAAAGGTGTGTATATACATATATAAAGTACTTGGGAACATTTATCTTTTGGTATCCGGTTCATTAAGTATTTATTTAGCATATGTTATGTATTCCAGATTGTCTTAAGAATATTTTAAAATTAATTTCCTAGATTGAAAACGAAACTCTTTTGCATATTTTCAAGGAAATACTTGAGTATTTCCATTAACCTGTTTTTATGTGATTTACCTAAATGATCATTACTACTCTTAGTCTTGATATTTTTCTTTCACTATTGAATTGTCCTAGTTTCAGTCTTTCTCCTTGGTATTAAATAAGAATTCTGCTCTCTTTTTCCATAGAATATTCAAATGCCTTTAATGTAAATACTCAAAAATGATTAAGAATAGATTTCACTTGACTAGAGCGCCCTCTGCTGTGTATTCATGTTTTTCTTTTTCCCAGGGTACTCTTCCACGCCCTGTTGACCACGTCTGGCATAACCCTATTAGAAGAAATAAGTTCAAATATCTGATTGACCATCCCGTTTCCCTAACGGGAGCTGGAAGGTAAAGAAGGAAGATAGTTGGGTAGATGCAGATGAATAGAATCATTATCTCATTTTGTATGATTTCCTTGGGAGGAGCAGAATCGGAAAAACTGTAAAATCATAGAATCATCGATTTTAAATCAGAGAATAAAATCATAGAATCTAGATTTCAAAGCTTGAAGTATCTGTTTTTAAAAAAATACATTTATTTATTTATTTATTTATTTATTTATTTATTTATTTATTTATTTATTCTTGGCTGCATTGGGTCTCTGTTGCTGTGCGCGGGCTTTCTCTAGTTGTGGCGAGCGGGAGCTTCTCTTCGTTGCGGTGGGCTTCTCATTGCTTCTCATTGCGGTGGCTTCTTTTGTTGCGGGCTCTAGGCGCACGGATGTTGCGGTGGGCTTCTCATTGCTTCTCATTGCGGTGGCTTCTCTTGTTGCGGGCTCTAGGCGCACGGGCTTCAGTAATTGTGGAGCATGGGCTCAGTAGTTGTGGCTTGTGGGCTCTAGAGCGCAGGCTCAGTAGTTGTGGCGCACAGGCTTAGTTGCTCCGTGGCATGTGGGATCTTCCCAGACCAGGGCTTGAACTGGTGTCCTCTGCTTTGGCAAGCAGATTCTTAACCACTGTGCCACCAGGGAAGCCCGCTTGAAGTATCTTTAATGAACCAGTATACAATCTGAAGAGGACATGGGTCTACCTTTTTGTGTATGATTATTATCAAGAGGATGGCAATACGTGCTGGCTCTGTTGACTTTTCACTTGTTTTAAATTTGCTTTTGCATGCCTTCATGTACTTGTCCCCTTACTCTCCTATTCTTTGTTGTACCCTAGTAGAAGGGAAAATATCGGGCAGAAGGCCTTTAGGGCCTCTTTTATTTGCACATCTGAGAAGAGCTAGGTAACATAGCTTCATGACCTGCAAAACCTTGAAAAACAAGTGCTTAATCCCTGCTTTTCCTCAAAGCGAACCCTTAACCTTTACACTGTTTTAGATCAAATCAGCAAATTATATTTGTTGTTTTTATATCATTCCTAAAAATATCCAAAATTACAACATTTTCCCTGTGAAGATTGTAATCTGCTAATTTTCTGTGTATGGTTAATTTATTAATTTACTCCCTCCAAAAAAAAATTTACTCCCTCCATGCTCCTTACTGAAATATCACTTAATAGTAAGTTTACAGTTACTAATACTTGGGTAGGTTATTTAGTCTTTCTGAGTTCCATTTTCTCACTTGTAAAAAGGGAATAATAGACTTGCTCCATTTTGTGTACCTTCCAGGGTTATAGAAAGCACAAATGAGATAATGAATGCAAGAGCACTTGTAAAACTATACACTGCTATGTAAATATAAGGTGTTATTACTCAGCTATGTCTCAGTGCTAGAAAAAGTGGTAGAAATTTAGGCTATTCATTTCTGTGTCCTGGGGCTTTGGTGTCATAAGTATTGGTACTTTATTTTATGCCATCAGACCATGGCTATAATTATTACTATATAATAATTAGTAGTTATGAGATGTTTGAAGTACTTTGAAAAAATAATTAGCTATATCTGAATGTAGCAATAAACTGACATTAAAGTTTTAATGTCAAATGACATCTGAGTTGGAACTTTTTAAAATGTGAAGATCTGTAGTGTGATAGATAGGATAATGACCTCCCTGAAATGTCCTCACTGCAGTCCTTGGAACCTGTGGATACATATCTTACATGGCAAAAGTTACCTTGATTTGGCATTGGCAAGAGACAAGAGGAGGGTGACTGTAAAATTAATAAGTGTTAGTGATAGATATTGAGGACAAAGGGTGGGATGGAATCAATTATGGATGCTGAGATTTTTGATGAGTAGAGTGGTGGTGCTGACAGAATTAGTGAATATAGAAGGGTGAAAAGTGAGAATGAAGGAGAATTATTCAGTCATATCTAGAGGTAACAAATATGATAAGGTGAGATTTGATAGCATTGCCAAGGGAGAAAGTATAGGGAGAGCACAGAAGGATGAGGACAGGAGGTTGTGGAGCATTTCCATTTGGTAGGCAGGAGGTCACAGAGATGTTCAAGAAGGGGTAGGTAGGATGAGAGAACCAGGAGAGTCCAGTCATACAGAGGACAGAGGAGAGGAGAGTGTTTTAAAGAAGAGA
Organism: Neophocaena asiaeorientalis asiaeorientalis; assembly: GCF_003031525.2. Lineage (NCBI taxonomy): Eukaryota > Metazoa > Chordata > Mammalia > Artiodactyla > Phocoenidae > Neophocaena > Neophocaena asiaeorientalis. Next base: position 1,627,859 of record NW_020174648.1, on the reverse strand, counting down.
GGTGATCAACCCTGGAAAATATTCCAGGAAAATAGTGGAAGATGAGAACTGATGACTTAGCTGTAGAAAGTCATCCTCAGCTTTCTGGAGAATGATTTCCCAACTGCAGGGAAATTTTAAGAAGTCTGATGTTTAGCAGAAAGTGAGAGATAGACAGATCAAGGTAACTTGACAACAATGTATGGTCAAGGGAAGATTTTTAGAAGGGGAGAAGACTTGAGTTATAGACCAGGGGGAATGTTCCAAGAGAGAAGGAAATACACAGAAATTAGGATTGATGGAATGAGGTCCCCAAGGATGTGGGCAAAGATGAAATGAAGGACTTAAGTGGAGGAAATAACCCTGGGGAAGAGAATACATCTTAACATGAGGCTGAAGGAAAGGCGAATGAGAAATTTGACATGGAGAAGAGGAAGAGTGCGGGGCGGGGGGGAACCCTAATGCCTCAGCCTTCTTAGTAAAGTATGAGGTAAGGAGACCAGTTTTGTGTCCCTTTGTGTGAAGGATGTGTGTGGACTTTACCCATTCTTATCCAGTAACCAGACAAAATTTATTTTGTAAATATATTTTTCTTATCTTTTAGGGATATTTCTTTTCTGTACGATGTTAAATATGTTAAAGGAGAGACTAGGGAGAACGCAGTTTGTCCCCCACAAATGAACCGTTCCTTACAGTCACGTGATGGTGTCCTTGTGCCTCATAAGGTAAATAAAGTATTTGACAAATAATTTCCTCTCCCTCTCTCTACTTAAAAAAAAATTTCCCCCAAATATAAAGCCATGTCATACTATAACAACCTGCATTGTTTATGTTTTCATAGCACTTTCTAATTATTTCTAGAAAAGGGCATTTAGTGGGAGATGATCAAACATATCTTATTTTAAGCCATTTTCCAAACTACAGTTATTTCCTTTAATCTGGATAATACAGTGTAGGAGACTAGATTTTTTTTAAAAGAAACCAACAGCTTAAAGTTGTAGAATTCTTGAAAGTAACACAACATCGTAAATCAACTGTACTTCAATTTTAAAAAAGGCAGAAAAAAGAATTGTAGAATTCTTATTTTTGGCTTGTTGCTAAGGTAAATTTTACATTCCTATTGAATTTTAAAGTCAATAGATTTTTGTGTAATTAATACTAAAACCAAGATTGTTCTTTAATTCATGGCTAATTTTTAATATTATTTATTTATTTATTTTAAACATTTATTTTTGGCTGCGTTGGGTCTTCTTTGCTGTGCATGGGCTTTCTCTAGTTGCAGTGAGCGGGGGCCACTCTTTGTTGTGGTGCATGGGCTTCTTATTGTGGTAGCTTCTCTTGTTGTGGAGCACGGACTCTAGGTGTGCAGGCTTCAGTATTCATGGCACATGGGCTCAGTATTTGTGGCTTGTGGGCTCTAGAGCACAGGCTCAGTAGTTGTGGCGCACGGGCTTAGCTGCTCGGTGGCATGTGGCATCTTCCCGGACCAGGGGTCGAACTCATGTCCCCGGCATTGGCAGGCGGATTCTTAACCACTGAGCCACAAGGGAAACCCCTTGGCTAATTTTTTAATTTGTGCTCTGCTAAAAGTTTATTACTCCTTGCCATGACCCATATTACTACTATTGTTATTTCTCTGATCAAAATCTCTTAATAAATAGTATCCCTTTGGTATAGAAATTAGGATTTGTGAAACTCAATTTTTTTCATCTGCTTGTTTTCATTCTTGTTCTTTCTTTCTTTTTAAGCCAAAGAAACTAACAGATACTTTGATTCCTGAAGAATTTCATATCGTGTCAAATACAGGAGTTTCAGGTTTGGAGTGTTATGATGAGTGAGTACTGTGGTATATACTGAATATCTGACAAGTTGAACTGTTTCCTACTTCCCAGACATAGAGGAACCTGAGCAGTTCACTCATGTTCCCAAGCAATATCTACACTGAAGTGAGTAAACATCTGGCTTACCATCCTTAATACAATTTAAGAAAGGTATCAAAATACAATTTAAGAAAGGTATCAAAAAGTAATGAAAACAGTCTTACTTAAAAGAGTTTGAAGCAACAAGAATTTACTGTATAGCACAGGGAACTGTGCTATTACAAGATATTGAATATCTTGTAATAACCTATAATGGAAAAAAATCTGAAAAAATATATAACTGAATCATTTTGCTGTATACCTAAAACTAACATAATATTGTAGATCAGTTATATTTCAATTTAAAAAGAGAGTTTGAGATTTTAGTTTAGATTAAATCGTTCTCTGTCTTTTCCTACTGTTTAATTTTGAATTAAAAAAAAATAGATCTTTGTTCTGAATGCTTGCTATGCCTCTTTGGGAATGGTTTTGAGCAATGACAAAGGAAAGTAGCCCTCTAAGTTGGAATCTCATAATGCACACTCTAGGGCTTAGCTCCAGACTTCAGACTAGTCATTTCAAGTTTTCTTTGATTTCTGCTAATGGGATTGAAAATGGGATCTTGCTTTTATTTTCTGAAACAACACTTGAATGTTCCATAGTTTAAAATTACTAGAACTTTGGATTAGGTTTTATAGTAAAATACCCAGAAGCTGTCACTCTTTTTATCTTATCCAATAAATATGTTAAATGGCATTTCCTTATGATGGTGGGTTTCAGAACAATATTTTGCCAAAGGGAACTAAACGGAACTCATTTTTTGGGTAACTTTTAATTCGTATATAATTTCAAAATTATAAAAAAGTTACAAAAATGGGACAGGGAACTCCTGTATACCCTCTATCCTGACTCACTAAGTGTTTACATTTTGCCTTATTTGCTTTAATACACACACACACTTAAACTATTCAAGAGTAAGTTGGAGGCCCTCATGACCCTTTGCCACCAAATACTTTTGTGTATTTCCTTGTAACCCACTACTTATAGATCTTTTTGATGACTTTTTTAGCTCCATCATTCTTGTATATATTAGTTACCATTTTACATTATAGACTCATAGATTTCTGTTTTTTTCAGTGAGTTATAATTCTTTGCTATAATTGATGTTCAAATTTTTCCTGATTTTGCTAATGCCAGATCCTTTGAGCTGGCTCTTGTGTTCTTTAGGCATGTCCCCATCATTCTTTGAATGTTCTCTTATTTTCTGGCTCAATAAGATTTTCAGGTTCATCTTGTATTTCCCAGCTCCAGCTTTGGAGTGAGCTATGAGCTACTTCTCCACGGAGTACTGTTTGCCTTTTAGTGGAGAAGGGTTCTTAGAAACCAAGATCTGGGTGCTAGGTGTACTCATTGCTCCTGGAGTATCATTGCTTCTAGTCCCTTTCACATACTCATTTTTGAAACGTTTTTGAGTCTTTATATTCCCTGAATATTTTTCACTAATCTAAATTCTGAAAGTGGACCTTATTAACCAACTGTATTCCAGTAGGGGGCAGAACCAAAGGAAGTGTTTTTTAACTAAGGGAAGAAAAAAGATATATAAATAATAATGAATTTGAAGAATTACCATGAGATTCTCGTTGTGATACGCATTTAGGTGTAAGCAAGTACTTCCAGAGGACAGATAAATATGCTGGGCATCAGGAAGCTTGGCTTCTAGTTTCAGCTCTGCTTATTAATTTTATAACCTGTTTAGTCACTTAACTTTGTTGACTTCAGTGATCTTAAAACATTCTTCCACCTTTGAAATGTCATTTTTCTTAATGAATCAAAGAAATTTTTGTATTGTGATACACTGAGGAACGTGATTAAAGCTCTTTTACTTAAAATTTTTAAAAATATGATAAGTATCATTATATCTGTGTCTGTAGATGTCTAAGGCTATTTAAGTATCCTCTTGTGTGTAAAACGATGGACCTTTCTGATTGTCTCCAAGCTTCTCAATTCTGTGAGGTCTTAAGTTTTTCATGTCTTGTTATGTGATAAATAGGCCAGACAGTTTTCTTACAATAATATTTACCTGTCTTGTTTATTGCAGCAAATATACTACTCTCCTCACAGACAGTGAAAATAGACTATTGCTCTTCCCATCCATGTAAGTATTGTTTATTTTTGAGAGTGTTTCTAAGAAGGAATAACTATATACACATATTTTTCTTTTTATTGGTACTTTATTACACAAAAATATTAAAATGACCGCAGAAAGCCAAGACAATAATTGCCTACAATTCTATCATTTAATCAGTGTTTTCATTTGTCCTACCACTGCGCCACCAGGGAAGCCCTGCATATTGTTTTCTTACATATTTATAATAATATCAAAGTGCTAAAAACACTTTTTTTTTTTTACCATTTTAAATGGGTTTTTTTGGGTTTGTTTTTAAATTTTACTTTACTGTGGTAAGAATACTTAACATGAGCTCTATCCTCTTAAAATTTTAAGTGTGCAATACGATATTGTAATTATAGGCACAGTGTTGTACAGCAGAACTGTAGAACCTTGCATAACTGAAATATCATGCCCATTGATGAGCAACTTTCCATTTCCTTCTCCCCTCAGCCCCTGCAAACCACCATTCCACTTTCTGATTCTATGAGTTTGACTATTTTAGATACCCCATGTAAGTGGAATCACACAGTATTTGTTTTTCTGTGACTGGCTTATTTCACTTAGCATAATGTCCTCTAGGGACATTCGTGTTGTTGCATATTGCAGAATTTCCTTCTTTTTTTAAGGCTGAACAATATTCCAGTATGTATGTATGTATGTATGTATGTGTGTGTGTGTGTAGACATATATATATATATGTCTACACACACACCACATTTCCTTTATCCATTCATCAATGGATCGAGGGTTGTTTCCACATCTTGGCTGTTGTGAATAGTGCTTCAGTGAACTTGGGAGTGTTAATGTCTCTTCAAGATCCTTTTTTTTTTTTTTTCTTTTGGCCACACCATGCAGCATGCAGTATCATAAGTCCCCTGCAGGGATCAAATCCGTGCCCCCTGCAGTGGAAGCATGGATTCTTAACCCCTGGATATCCGGGGAAGTCCCTCTCTTCAAGATCCTGATTTCAAGTGGGATTGCTGGATCATATTTAAAATACTTTTATATTCTAAATATAACCATTAGTGTTTCTCCATTTTGCTATAGGCTTCTTTTCTTATCTATCCCTTGTCCCTTTTCTTTTATATTGTGAAGTAGCGGATCTTAGCAGCTTGGTGTTTATTACTCCACATTTTTCCGTGTTCTTACAATCTTACACAATAGGGGTATAGAGTTTTTTTGGGAGGTGGAACATTATTTTCTTTTATGAAAAAGAGGGTCATACTATTTGCATTTTTGTTGGTTTTTGTTTTGTTTTGTTTTTGTATTTTGTTTTACTGTATTATTGATATCCCACTAGATTAGTATTGTACATATAGGTATAACGCTTTAAAATACCATTAATATTCCATAGTATGTACATTTTCTTTATACATATTATGTTCCTTTTGCCATCTGAGCATGACCTATTGTAACACTAATTATATATGTCTGCCATCTTAATCTTTTAGGAAACCTAATAAAAGAATAGAAGTGGTCCAGCTGAATGATGTGATGGATGCTATGCTAGAGAGGGCTGGTGTGGAAAATCAGGCATATACAGGGCCAACCAAGGTAATTACAAAGATCAATGTAAACCAGTGGTTAAGAGCATGCACTCTGGAGGAAGAATGCCTGGATTGGACTCCTGACCCTGCCGTTTATTAGCTGACGACCTTGGGCAGGTCATTTAATGTATTTGTACCTTGATTTCCTCATCTGTAAATTACAGATAATAATATTATTTACCTCATAGGGTTGTTGTAGAGATTAAATGACATAATGAATGTAGATTGCTTAGGACAGTGCTTGGCATGTGGTAAACATTGTATAATTAATTTTTAGTCATTATTATTGTATTTAATTGAATATAAGGCACCACTGATTATAAGACCCTTATTATTTTATGTACCACTAAAAACATTGCCAATTAAACCATGCTTTCTTATCACTTATACTTTTTATTTTGCACCTAATGAAAGAGCTCTTTCAGTCTTACATAGATACAGATGTTTTCCTTTATGGGGCTGTTTCTCTTTTGTTTTATAAGTTTTTATTTTTATAGAATTTGGAACTTATAGACAAGTTCAATATAAGGCACTCCTATGTAACCTTTACCCAGGTTTGGTAATTGTTTACACTGTGCCCTGTTGGCTTTGTCATTCTCTTTCCCTCTCTATGTATCTCTATGTGTATGGTTTTTTTCTGAACCATTTTAGAGTAAGCTGGCAACCTCATGCCTCTTTATCACCAAACATTTTAGGGTATATTTCCTATAAATAAGGACAATCTCATGTATCCATAATGTAGTTATCAAAAGCAGGAAATTTAACATTGTTATGATAGTATTATCTAATATAGTTCATATTCAGGTTTCAAATTTTATTAATTGTCCCTGTAATGGCTTTTATAGCTATTTTCCCCTCCATTTCGGGATCCTAGGATCACACAGTGCTTTTAGTTGTCATGTTCCTTTAGACAGCTATAACCTGAAACCGTTCTTTGTTTTTCTTGACCTCAATATCTATAGAATGTTCCTTAATTTTGGTTTGTCTGATGTGTACTTATTCAATTCAGGTTTTGTAGTTTTGACAGGTATAACATAGTGGTGATATTGTGACTTTCTCAGTGCATCATATAAAGAGGTGCATGATTAGGCATAGATTTTTTTTTAATATATCATTTTTTATATATGTTTATAAAGGAAAATGTAAGTGAACAAATTAATCAAGGTGTTTCTAAAACTTATTCACGTTGAGTGCTTACCTCCTAAGATGTTTTTTACTGGCAAGACTGTAATAAATACTGATTATCTTACTTATCTTTTGCCAGATGCACAAACTACTTCATATATTGAAGAAGGAACAGACCATTTATAATACAGTATTTCATGAACTTATTCGACAAGTCAGTGTGGACTGTGCAGATAGAGGAGAACTACTATCCAAAATCAGGTTAGAGCAGTTATTGGAGTACCCCAGTTTCCTCCTGAATTTTATATTAGAATTATATTTATATCTGCTTTTAAGAAAATCACAAAAGTAATTTCTCTACTCTGTTGATAATAAGGGACCTGAGTGCATTTCTATTGTATTTTCTATAGTAAAAATATATTAGTTGAGCACTTCCTTGAGGTGATTTCTGTTGGGATGTTTGGCACCATATTCTTTTATGATTGGGAGTGAAGTGCTACATGGAAAAGTAGAAAAAGTATAGATTCTGGAGACAGACCAGTCTGATTTTAAATCATCATCTAGGTGTGTGACCTTGGTAAAAGTCTACCCCTTAGTTTGCTTATTTGTAAATGAAGACAATTAACTATGTAAAAATTTTTCTTTTTAAAAAAAATTAATTTAATTAATTAATTTTTGGCTGCATCGTGTCTTCATTGCTATGCGCGGGCTTTTTCTCTAGTTGTGGTGAGCGGGGCCTACTCTTCATTGTGGTGTGTGGGCTTCTCACTGCGATGGCTTCCCTTGCTGTGGAGCATGGGCTCTAGGTACACGGGCTTCAGTAGTTGTGGCACGTGGGCTCAGTAGTTGTGGCTCGTGGGCTCTAGAGCACAGGCTCAGTAGTTGTGGTGCACGGGCTTAGCTGCTCGGTGGCATGTGGGATCTTCCTGGACCAGGAGTCAAACCCACGTCCCCTGCATTGACAGGTGGATTCTTAACCACTGTGCCACCAGGGAAGTCCCACTATGTGAACATTTTTCATTCTTAAATGATATTTACTGAGTTTCTACTCTGTGTCAGGCATTAAGATGCTTCATAGAATAATGCAAGCACAGAAGTAGGTGCTCAATACAATTATTATAGATGATGATGATAACTATTATTACTATAATTCTTTTCCTTATGACTATGGCACTTTCCAAAAGCAGAAAGGAATAGTAGAATTAGAATACTGGGTTCAAATTACACATCTGCAGCTTCCTTGCCATGAAACCATAGGCAAATTATTAGATTTCTCTGAATATCTGTTTCTCCTGAATGGGAATTAATAATATGAACTTGCCCTATTAGCCACTATCTGATTTGTGGAAACAGTCTGCCTATCTGACGGTGCTGAGAAACTAGGAGCAAAGCCATTAATAGGAGACTGGTCAAGAATAGATACTAAGGGGTAAGTTGTTGGAACACCATCAAGAGCTTCAGAATGCCCAATTAGAATGAGGATAGGGACAACTAAAGGCTCAGTTGTCACTCTAAGAACAAAGCCAGGAGAGATAGATGAGGAATCATTGCAGAGGAAGTAGATAACTAACTGTGTATCCAAACCTTCCCTTAATGAGGAATTGGTGTGAGTGGGACTCTTCCAGCTGATTTCAGGAGTTAGCTTCTAGGGGCCAAAATAGGGTGGGGCCCTATTCCAGGAAGTCTAGACAGAAGGAGATAGGCAGGCAAGTCAAAGCCAAATTTCTTTAAGAAAAATTGAGCCAGACACTAGGGAGACAAAAATACTAACTCTAAAGTGCCAGAGTTAGGATCAGAATAGGGTTTCAAAGCTAAGGTTTTAGAATGGGGTAGAGTTGGAGTTTAAGAATACACAGTACGTGGGGATAAGCAATGAGGTTTCAGGGTGGTTGCTGCAGACATTCATGATGTGTTTGTGAAACGGTGAAACATTCAGTAGGTCCAGAATGATCTATTGTCCGGCATTTTGTTGTGTTAGGAGCTCTTTGAAGGTCTAGGGCCTACCTTCAATGAGGAAGACTTCTGTTGTCCTGAGCCTGGTATCTTATAAAGTCCTCCCTGTTTCACAGGATTGTTGTGAGGATCCAGTAGCTGTCCCCAATAAATGGTACCACCATGCATGCCCTGGAAATACTCTATATCAGCCCCATTTGCTTGTCACTATAGTTTTCTGCTCTGTCTTTTTTTTTTTTTTTTTTTTTTGGCTGCATTGGGTCTTTGTTGCTGTGCCCAGGCTTTCTCTAGTTGCGGAGAGCAGGGACTATTCTTTGTTGTGGTGCACAGGCTTTTCATTGCGGTGGCTTCTCTTGTTGCAGAGCACGGGCTCTAGGCACGCAGGCTTCAGTAGTTGTGACTCTCACGCTCTAGAGCGCAGGCTCAGTAGTTGTGGTACATGGGCTTAGTTGCTCCATGGCATGTGGGATCTTCCTGGACCAGGGATTGAACACATGTCCCCTGCATTGGCAGGCAGATTCTTATCCACTGCACCACTAGGGAAGTCCCTGCTCTGTGTCTTTCTGATCAGCTTGTGTGTGTCTCTGCTTTTCATGCAACTGTCTCTTAGGCCTGTTACTGTAGAAGGAGGGTTTCATATGAAACAGAGGTTCATAATAACCATTTTTTATAGAGGGAAGAATGACAGATTGGTTATAAGCTGAATAAGACTCAGATTACACAGAAATAGGGCTACTGCAGTAATTAGTTTTGGTTGACACTATAAATATCTTTGGATGCAGGCATCTGACATTTTTCAGTTATTGTTATTTTCATTTTTTCCAATATTTTATTAAGGGAATTTCCAAATACCCACATAAAAATTGAAAGAATTTTACTGTAAGCACACATATATCTAGATTCTGCTGTTAACATGATACTGTTGTTGCTTTATTGCTTGTCTGTCCATCTAGCCATGCTTCTGTTTATCCACCAACTTCATGTACTTCAAAGTAAAATGCAGACATCAGTGTATTTCCCTCAGATACTTCAGCGTGTCTATCATTAATCAGAGTTCATTATTTATTTGCCTTTTTTTCCTTTTTAAGTAAAATTTACATATAATAAAATGGACAAATCTTGTCTGCATTTGTTGACTTTTGACAGATACATACACTTAAATAACCCAAACCCTTATCAAGATATAGGGTATTACGGCCACCTCACAAAGTTCCTTAATGCTCTTTCCCTGGAAATGCCCACCCCTCCTTCTCCAGAAGTTCTGACTTCTTTGAATCTTAGATTAGTTTTGCCTATTTAGGAACTTCATACAAATGGGATCATACGGTATATACTCTTTTATGTAAGGCTTCTTTCACATAGCATGTTTTTGAAATTCATCCACATTGTGCATGTATGGGCAGTTTGTTCTTTTTTATTGCTGAGTGGTATTCCATTGTATGAATGGAACAAAACGCAGTTTATCTGTTTTCCTATTGATGGGCACTCTTTCCAGTTTGGGGCTATTATGAATAAAGCTACTGTGCACATTCTTGTAAGAATCTTTCTGTGAACATGTGCTTTCATTTCTTGGGTAAATATGCAGGAATGGGATTGCTAGTTCATAAGTTTGTGTTTTTTAATTTTTTTCAAAAATTGTTTATTTTTACACAAATTTTAAAGATTACTTTCCATTTACACTTATTCAAAAATATTGGCTATATTCCCCATGTTGTACAAAACATCATAAAGTAAGTTTAAGTTTATCTATTTATTTATTTATTGGCCATGCCTCACGGCATGCGGGATCTTAATTCCCCATCCAGGGATCGGACCTGTGCCCCCTGCATTGGAAGCACGGAGTCTTTACCACTGTACTGCCAGGGAAGTCCCGGTTTAAGTTTATTCTTATAAGAAATTATCAAGGGGTGGAGTCAAGATGGCGGTGTGGGAAGATGTGGAGTTAGCATCTCCCCACAACTAGGGTGCCAGCTGCTGGTGGGGGGACTCTGACGCCCAAGGAGATGGGAAGAACCCCAAAGTGAACCGGTAAGACATAGGGGGACTGAGGGGGGAGGAGAAGTGGAGGCCAGAAAGGATCGGTGACCCTGAGGTCGGGTAGATCAGGAGAGGCAGGCGGAAGGGGCCCTCCAGGAGGAGCGAGAGAGGAGTGGAGGGCATTTGCCCTGCCCACTCAGGCCTGGGGAGCCTGCTGAGCTCCCAGGCAGGTCCCCTGCCCTCCAAGGCTCCCCCCTCCGCCCCCACCAGCCGCACTGGTCCTGGAGGTATAGGAAGGAGGCCAGGGAGATCAGGAGAGGCAGGCGGAAGGGGCCCTCCAGGAGGAGCGAGAGAGGAGTGGAGGGCATTTGCCCTGCCCACTCAGGCCTGGGGAGCCTGCTGAGCTCCCAGGCAGGTCCCCTGCCCTCCAAGGCTCCCCCCTCCGCCCCCACCAGCCGCACTGGTCCTGGAGGTATAGGAAGGAGGCCAGGGAGATCAGGAGAGGCAGGCAGGAGGGGCCCTCCCAGACTGGAGGAGCAGGAGAGGAGAGGAGTGCGTTTGCCCCGCCCACTCGAGCCCAGGAAGCCTGCTGGGCTCCCAGGTGAGGTCCCCTGCCCTCTGAGACCACGGGTGGGGGGCACGCCTGGGCCCCTTCTGTTTCTTGAGCCTAAGCCCCACCCCCCACAGCCCCCAGGGCCTTTTACAGCTCTGTGGGTCCTTTTTTTTTTTCCCTTTTCCCTCCTCCCCTTTTTTACTATTGTGGTACTGATGTACCTTCTGGTTGTTGATTCACCTATATTTTAATTGTTATATTCTTTCTAGCATATCTGTTAGTTTCCTAGTCTAATTTTATTTTTTACTTTGTTATTGTTTATTTTTGCTGCCCCATGTGGCTTGTGGGATCTTGGTTCATGAGCCAGAAGTTGGGATGAAGCTCCTGCGGTGGGAGCTCCAAGTCCAAACCACTGGGCTAATAGAGAACCTCAGACCCCAGGGAATATCCATCGGAGTGAGGTCTCATGGAGTTCCTCATCTCAGCACCAAGACGCAGCTCTACCCAATAGCCTACAAACTCCAGTGTTGGAAGCCTCGGGCCAAAGAACCAGTAAGACAGGAACACAATCCCACTCAAAAAAAAAAAAAAGATGGCAAAAAATGTCACAGATGAAGGAGCATGGTAAAAACCTACAAGACCAAATAAATGAAGAGGAAATAGACAATCTACCTGAAAAAGAATTCAGAGTAATGATAGTAAAGATGATCCAGAATCTCAGAAATAGAATGGACGCATGGATCGAGAAAATACAAGAGATGTTTAACAAAGAACTAGCAGAACTAAAGAACAAACAAAGAAAGATGAACAACACAATAACTGAAATGAAAAATACACTAGAAGGAATCAATAACAGAATAACTGAGGCAGAAGAACGAATAAGTGAGCTGGAAGACAAAATGGTGAAAATAACTACTGAGGAGCAGAATAAAGAAAAAAGAATGAAAAGAATTGACGACAATCTCAGAGACCTCTGGGACAACACTAAATGCACCAACATTCAAATTATAGGGGTCCCAGAAGAACAGAAAAAGAAAGTATCTGAGAAAATATTTGAAGAGATTATAGCCGAAAACTTCCCTAACATGGGAAGGAAATAGTCACCCAGGTCCAGGAAGCACAGAGTGTCCCATACAGGACTCTCTAGGAAAAACACACCAAGACACATATTAATCAAACTAACAAAAATTAAATTCAAAGAAAAAATATTAAAAGCAGCAAGGGAAAAACAAAAAATAACATACAAAGGAATCCCCATAAGGTTATCAGCTGATTTTTCAACGGAAACTCTGCAGGCCAGAAGGGAGTGGCAGGATATACTTAAAGTGATGAAAGAGAAAAACCTACAACCAAGATTACTCTACCCAGCAAGGATCTCATTCAGATTTGATGGAGAAGTCAAAAGCTTTTCAGACAAGCAAAAGCTAAGAGAATTCAGCACCACCAAACCAGCTTTAAAACAAATGCTAAAGAAACTTCTCTAGGCGGGAAACACAAGAGAAGAAAAAGACCCACAAAAAAAAAAACCAAACAATTAAGAAAATGGTAATGGGAACATACATATCGATAATAGCCTTGAATGTGAATGGATTAAATGCCCCAACCAAAAGACACAGACTGGCTGAATAGATACAAAAACAAGAGCCATATATATGCTGTCTACAAGAGACCCACTTCAGACCTAGGGGCACATACAGACTGAAAGTGAAGGGATGGAAAAAGATATTCCATGCAAACAGAAATCAAAAGAAAGCAATACTCATATCAGGTAAAATAGACTTTAAAATAAAGACTGTTACAAGAGACAAGGAGGGACACTACATAATGATCAAAGGATAAATCCAAGAAGAAGATACAACAATTATCAATGTTTATGCACCCAACATAGGAGCATTTCAATACATAAGGCAGGGCTTCCCTGGTGGCACAGTGGTTAAGAGTCTACCTGCCAATGCAGGGGACACGGGTTCGCGCCCTGGTCTGGGAAGATCCCACATGCCGCGGAGCAACTAAGCCCATGCGCCACAACTACTGAGCCTGTGCTCTAGAGCCCTCGAGCCACAACTACTGAGCCCGCGTGCTGCAACTACTGAAGCCCGCATGCCTAGAGTCCATGCTCCACAACAAGAGAAGCCACTGCAATGAGAAGCCCGCGCACCGCAACAGAGTAGCCCCGCTCACCGCAACTAGAGAAAGCCTGCGCGCAGCAATGAAGACCCAACGCAGCCAAATATAATAAATAACTAAATTTATTAAAAAAAAAATACATAAGGCAAATGCTAACAACCATGAAAGGAGAAATTGACAGTAACACAATAATAGTAGAGGACTTTAACACCCAACTTATACCAATGGACAGATCATCCAAGCAGAAAATAAATAAGGAAACACAAGCTTAATTAAATGACACAATAGACCAGATAGATTTAATTGATAGTTATAGAACATTCCACCCAAAAGTGGCAGAGTACACTTTCTTCTCAAGTGCACATGGAACATTCTCCAGGATAGATCACATCTTGGGACACAAATCATGCCTTGGAAAATTTAAGAAAATTGAAATCATATCAAGCATCTTTTCTGACCACAACACTATGAGATTGGAAATCAATTACAGGAAAGAAACTGTGAAAACCACAAATACATGGAGGCTAAACAGTGTGCTACTGAATAACCAAGAGATCACTGAAGAAATCAAAGAAGAAATTAAAAAATACCCAGAAACAAATGACAATGAAAACACAACAACCCAAAACCTATGGGATGCAGCAGAAGCAGTTCTAAAAGGGAAGAATCAATCTCACCTCAAGAAACAAGAAAAATCTCAAGTAAACAATCTAACCCTACCCTTAAAACAAGTAGAGAAAGAAGAACAAAGAAAACCCAAAGTCAGTAGAAGGAAAGGAATCATAAAGATCAGAGCAGAAATAAATGAAATAGAAACGAAGAAAACAATAGCAAAGAGCAATAAAACTAAAAGCTGGTTCTTTGAGAAGATAAACAAAATTGATAAACCCTTAGCCAGTCTCATCAAGAAAATAAAGGAGAGGACACAAATCAATAATATTAGAAATGAAAAAGAAGAAATCACAGCTGACACTGCAGAAATAAAGGATTATAAGAGACTACTACAAACAACTATATGCCAATAAAATGGACAGCCACAGAGAAATGGACAAAGTCTTGGAAAGGTACAATTTTCCAAGACTGAACCAGGAAGAATTAGAAAATATAAACAGACCTATAACAAGTAATGAAATTGAAACCATAATTTAAAATCTTCCAACAAACAAAAGTCCAGGACCAGTTGGCTTCACAGGTGAATTCTGTCAAACATTTAGAGAAAAGCTAACACTGGTCCTTCTCAAACTCTTCCAAAAAATTGCAGAAGGAGAAACACTCCCAAATTCATTCTATGAAGCCACCATCACCCTGATAGCAAAACCAGGCAAAGATATGACAAAAAAAGAAAATTATAGACCAATATCACTGATGAATATAGATGCAAAAATCCTGAACAAAATACTAGCAAACAGAATCCAACAGCACAGTAAAAGGATCATACACCATGATCAAGTAGAATTATCCCAGGGATGCAAGGATTCTTCAATATATGCAAATTAGTCAATGTGATACACCATATTAACAAATTAAAGAATATAAACCATATGATCCTCTCACTAGATGCAGAAAAAGCTTCTGACAAAATTCAACACCCATTTATGATAAAAATTCTCAGAAAATGGGCAGAGAGGGAACCTACCTCAACATAATACAGGCCATATATGAGAAACCCACAGCAAGCATCATACGTAATGGTGAAAAACTGAAAGCATTTCCACTAAGATCAGGAACAAGACAAGGATGACCACTCTCGCCACTCTTTTTCAGCATAGTTTTGGAAGTCCTAGCCACATCAATCAGAGAAGAAAAAGAAGTAAAAGGAATACAAATGGGAAAAGAAGAAGTAAAACTGTCACTCTTTGCCAATGACATGATACTATACATAGAATATCCTAAAGATGCCACCAGAAAACGACTAGAACTAATCAATGAATTTGGTAAAGTTGCAGAATACAAAATTAATGCACGGAAATCTCTGGCTTTCCTATACACCAATAACAAAAAATCAGAAAGAGAAATTAAGGAAACACTCCCATTTACCACTGCAACGAAAAGAATAAAGTACCTAGGAATAAACCTGCCTAAGGTGGAGAAACACTTGTACTCAGAAAACTATGAAACTCCCATGAAAGAAATCAAAGATGACATAAACAGATGGAGAAATATACCATGTTCTTGAATTGGAAGAATCAATATTGTGAAAATGACTGTACTACCCAAAGCAATCTACAGATTCAGTGCAGTCCCCATCAAACTACCAATGGCATTCTTCACAGAATTAGGACAAAAATATCTTACAATTTGTATAGAAACACAAAAGACCCCGAATAGCCAAGGCAATCTTGGGAAAGAAAAACAGAGTTGGAGGAATCAAGCTCCCTGATTTCAAACTATACCACAAAGCTACAGTAATCAAGACAATGTGGTACTGGCACAAAAACAGAAATATAGATCAATGGTACAGGATAGAGTGCCCAGAGATAAACCCACACATATATGGGCACCTAGTTTACAACAAAGGAGGCAAGAACTTACAATGGAGAAAAGACAGCCTCTTCAATAAGTGGTGCTGGGAAAACTGGACAGCTACATGTAAAGGAATGAAATTAGAACACTACCTAACACCATACACAAAAATAAACTCCAAATGGATTAAAGACTTAAATGTAGGACCAGACAGTGTAAAACTCTTAGAGGAAAACATAGGAAAAACACTCTTTGACATAAACCACAGCAAGATCTTTTTTGACCCACCTGCTAGAGTAATGGAAATAAAAACAAAAATAAACAAATGGCACTTAATTAAACTTAAAAGCTTTTGCACAGCAAAAGAAACCATAAACAAGACAAAAATATGACCCTCAGAATGGGAGAAAATATTTGCAAATCAAACAACAGACAAAGGATTAATCTCCAAAATATGCAAACAGCTCATGGAGCTCAGTATCAAAAAAACAAACAATTCAGTTAAAAAATGGACAGAAGATCTAAATAGAATTTCACCGAGGAAGACATACGGATGGCCAAGAGGCACATGAAAAGATGCTCAGCATCACTAATAGAGAAATGCAAATCAAAACTACAATGAGGTATCACTTTTCACCGGTCAGAATGACCATTATCAAAAAATCTAGAAACAATAAATGCTGGAAAGGGTATGGTGAAAAGGGAACCCTCCTGTGCTGTTGGTGGGAATGTGAATTGATACAACCACTATGGAAAACAGTATGGAGTTTCCTTAAAAAACTAAAAATAGAATTAACCATATGGCCCAGCAATCCCACTACTGGGCATATAACCTGAGAAAACCATAATTCAAAAAGAGACATGCACCACAATGTTCATTGCATCACTATTTACAATAGCCAGGACATAGAAGCAACTGAAATGTCTACTGACAGATGAATGGATAAAGAAGTGGCACATATATACAATGGAATATCACTCAGCCATAAAAAGAAATGAAATTGAGTTATTTGTAGTCAGGTGGATGGACCTAGAGTCTCTTGCACAGAGTGAAGTAAGTCAGAAAGTGAAAAACAAATACCATACACTAACGCATATATATGGAATCTAAAAAAAAAAAAAAGTACTGATGAACCTAGTTGCAGGGCAGGAATAAAGAGGTAGACATAGACAATGGACCTGAGGACATGGGGTGGGAGGGTGAAGCTGGGACGAAGTGAGAGTAGCATTGATATATATACACTACCAAACGTAAAATAGTTGACTGGTGGGAAGCAGCAGCGCAGCACAGGGAGATCGGCTCGGTGCTTCGTGAAGACCTAGAGGGGTGGGATAGGGAGGATGGGAGGGAGGCTCAAGAGGGAGGGGATGTGGGGACACGGGTATGCATATGGCTGATTCACTTTGTTGTGCAACAGAAACTAACACAGTATTGTGAAGCAATTATACTCCAATAAAGATCTATTAGAAATATATATATATATGAAAAAAAAAGGGGGATAATCGTATTTTTCTCTAAAGTGTTTGTACCATTATATACTCCTGCTAGTAGTGTGTGAGAGTTCTGGTTGCTCCATATTTTTGCCAACATTTAGTTTTGTAGTTCTTTTTAATTTTGGACATTATGGTGGATGTATAATAGTATGTTATTATGCTTTTAACCTACATTTCCCTGCCAACTCTTTTTTTTTCTTTTAAGATTTATTTATTTTTGGCTGTGTCAGGTCTTAGTTGCAGCACGTGGGATCTTTTTGTTGAGGCATGTGGATCTTTTGTTGTGGCACGTGGGCTCTTTGTTGTGATGTGTGGGCTTCTTTCTAGTTGTGACATGCGGGTTTTTTTTTTCTCTTCTTTAGTTGTGGTGTGCAGGCTCCAGGGCGGGTGGGCTCTTTAGTTGTGGCGCGGGTTCCAGAATGCATGGGCTCTGTAATTTGTGGCATGCAGGCTCTCTAGTTGAGGCATGCAAGCTCAGTAGTTGTGGCACACAGGCTTAGTTGCCCTGTGGCATATGGCATCTTAGTTCCCTGACCAGGGATCAAACCCATGTCCCCTGCATTGCAAGGCAGATTCTTTACCACTGGACCATCAGGGAAGTCCCTCCCTGCCAACTCTTGATGTTGAACACTTTTTCATGAGCTTCTTGACCATATATTCTTTTTGTGAAATGTCTGTTTAAATCTTTTGCCTAGTTTTAAATCAGGTTGTTTGTCTTTTTATTTTTGAGCTTTAGGAGTTCTTTATACATCTCAGAAACTAGTCTTTTGTTATATATATAATTTTATTTTATATTTACATATATTTTAATGTATTTTAAAACATACATACAGTTGACCCTTGAACAATGTGAGTTTAAACTGCATGGGCCTACTTAAGCATGGATTTTTTTTTTTCCTAATAAATACAGTACTACATGATCCATGGTTGGTTAAATCTGTGGATTTGAAACCTTAGATACAGAGGGCTGACTGTGGGACTTGAGCATCGTTGGATTTTGGTGTCCACAGTGGGTCCTGGAACCAGTCTCCCACAGATACCAAGGGATGACTGTCCACAGATTTTCAACTGCAGTGGAGTGGGCGCCCCAACCCCTGCAGTGTTCAAGGATTGACTATACTTAATATTTTCTCCCAACTTGTTACTTACCTATTCATTTTTTTTTAAATGTGCTCACCTTACTTTCTTTTAGAAAATAAAAAGTTTAAAAGAAAAATAGTTTTAGGACTTCCCTGGTGGTGCAGTGGTTAAGAATCCACCTGCCAATGCAGGGGACATGGGTTTGAGCCCTGGTCCGGGAATATCCCACATGCCATGGAGCAGCTAAGCCCATGCGCCACAACTACTGAAGCCTGCACACCTAGAGCCCATGCTCCTCAACAAGAGACGCCACCATAATGAGGAGCCCATGCACCGCAACCAAGAGTAGCCCCCGCTCGCCGCAACTAGAGAAAGCCTGCTTGCAGCAATGACGACCCAACGCAGCCAAAAATAAATAATTAAAATAAATTCATAAAAAACATAGTTTTAGATCTACAGAAGAATTGAACAGATAATACAGAGAGTGTCCGTATACCCCTCTGTCCTCTGTATACAGTTTCTCTCATTATTAACATCTTGTGTTAATGTAGTATATTTGTTATAAGTAATGAAACAATATATCAATATTATTGACTGAAGTTCATAGTTTACATTAAGGTTTATTCTTTTGTTATACAGTTCTATGGGTTTTGACAAATGCATATTTTTCAACCATAGAAAGGAATGAAGTACTGATACATGATTTACCATGGATGAACCTTGAAAACATTATGCTAAGTGAAAGAAGCTAGTCACAAAAGATCACATACTATATGATTCAGTTTATATGAAATGTCCAGAAGAGGCAAATCTAGACAGAAAGTAGATTAGTAGTTGCCAGGAAATGAGAGAAAGAAGAATGGAGAGTGACTGCTAACAGGTACCGTTAAGAGGTGTTTGAGGATGATGAAAATACTCCAGAATTAGATAGGTTGAGGGTTTCACAACTTTGTGAATATACTAAACACATTATCACTTTTAAAGGGTGAACATTATGGCATGAAAATTATATCTTAATAAAAATTACGAAGTGTTCCTCAGTAGTCATTTCATCATTGTGATTCCTCATTTACATTGCTGATATTACTTTGTGTATCAAATTTCCCATAAAAAAAAAATTTAAACACCTCCTTTATATAAGTGTTATCTATCTTCCTATAACTTCTACCTGCTAATCATAATTTTGCACTCTAAAAATCCTCAAAAGAAGTCCATTCTTCCTTTCATCTTATAGCTCTTTAAATATTTGAAAACAGGCATTTTGTCTTCCTCTTATGCATTCTGTTAAGCTAAACATCCCCAGTTCTTTCAGGTTTTCTTAGTGAAATATACTACACATGGAAAGCACACTAATTTATCCATGTTGATTTCAAAATATGGTATCAGTCGGTATCACAACATTACAGTATCATACAGAATAGTTTCATGGTCCTAAAAACCCTTGTGCATCACCTATTTATCCCTCCTCCCTTCCCATCGCCCTTCACCCTGAACCCTCAGTAACCACTGGTCTTTTTATTGTCTCTATCCTTTTTCTCTTTTCTAGAACATCATACAGTTGAGGTAATATGTTATGTGGTCTTTCCAGACTGGTTTATTTACTCTCACTTGAATTTTAATCTGATGAAAAATTTCCTGACCATTATTTTGTGGAATTCATTAAATTCTGGGCACCATATCATTGCTTTGGAACAATTTGACTATGATGTGTTTTGGTGTAGTTTTCTTCATGTTTCTTATGCTTGGTATTCATTGAGCTTTTTGGATCTGTGAATTTATATTTTTCATCAAATATGGAAATTTTTTGGCTCATTTTTCTTCAAGTATTTTTTCTGCTCTCCCCGTCTTCAGGGGAGTCTATTTACACATATATTAGGCCACTCATAATGAAATTATCCCACAGGTCACTGATGTTTTGAAATCTTTAAATTATTTTTTTCTCTTTTACTATTCATTTTGGATAGCTTCTATTGCTGTATCTTCAAATTCACTAATCTTTTCTTCTGCAGTATCTAATCTGCTTTTAATCCCACCCAGTGGTATTTTCATCTGAGACACTGTAGTTTTCATTTCTAGAAGCTCAGTTAGGGTCTTTTAAAAAATACTATCCATGTCTCCTTAACTTTTTTTTTTTTTTACATCTTTATTAGAGTATAATTGCTTTACAATGGTGTGTTAGTTTCTGCTTTATAACAAAGTGAATCAGTTATACTCCTTAACTTTTTGAACATATGGAATATAGTTATGATAACTTTTAGTGTCCTTATCTGTTAATTCTAACACGCCATTTCTGGGTCAGTTTTGATTAATTTATTTTTCACTTCATGGTTGTGTTTTCCTACTTCTTTGCATGCTTGGTAATTTTGATTGAATGGCAGACATTGTGAATTTTACCTTATTGGATACTATGTGTTTTTGTACTCTTAAAAATATTCTTGAGCTTTATTCTGGGACACAACTGTTACTTGAAAACAGTTTGACCTTTTGGGACCTTTAGGCAGGACCAGAACAGTGCTCAATTTAGGGCTAATTATTCCTGAATACTGAGACTAGACTTTTCTTTGTATTCTATCCACTGCCCCATGAATCATGAATTTTTCCAGTTTGGCTAGGTGGAACAGGCATGATTTTGAGCCATGTGTGAGTGCCGGGCACTCTTACCTTTGATCCTTTCAGATGGTTCTTTTCCCTGGTCTCAGAAAGTTTCTTCACATTTATGCCC
The DNA here is from genome assembly GCF_003031525.2 of Neophocaena asiaeorientalis asiaeorientalis. Lineage (NCBI taxonomy): Eukaryota > Metazoa > Chordata > Mammalia > Artiodactyla > Phocoenidae > Neophocaena > Neophocaena asiaeorientalis. The sequence continues at coordinate 1,606,810 of NW_020174648.1, read as the reverse complement.
TGATCATTACTTAGCTGAATACTTGAGGGGGACCCTCTGTAGACCTCCAGAGGTCTCTCTGTGCAGCTCTTTTCTCCCTGGTAGCTTGTCCTCTGAACTCTAGCCACTTTCATCTCTCTAGACTCTTAGCTCTGTCTCCTTAAATTAGGGAGTCCAGTGGGGTCCTCATGGGTTCCATCTCCTTATTGCATGGCCTGAAAACTCTCTCAGGCCAGCAAGTTGGAGCAATCATAGTGCTTACCTTATTTATTTCTGGTGTCTCAGGAATCACTTTCTTTCATTGCTTGATACCCAGTGTCTCAAAAATTGTTTCACATACTGTGTCTTTTTTTGTTGTTGTCATTGTTATGTTAGGAAGGAGAGTGTATTTGGTTCCTCTGGATTTCTTTTTTTTATTTCTTGCACCTATATCTGTACCACAATCCTATGTATAAATTAATGTCCTTCATAAGTTTTGGAGAAGTATCAGTGATGATCTCTTTGATGAATGTCTGTATTCTCTCTGTTTTCTCTTTCTGGAACTCCGATTAGACTTATATTAGATCTTCTCATTCTATGCTCTTTGTCTCTTTATCTCTATTTCATAATTTCCACCTCCTTGTCTCTGTGCTGCATTCTGGGTATTTTTTCCAGGACATTAATACTCTCTTTAGCTACATCTATTCTGCTGTAACTCATCTATTGAGTTTTACAGTTTGATAATTACATTTTTCCCCTGAGAGTTCTGTTGGTTTGTGTCCATATCTGTCTCATCATATTTGATAAGTTTTTTGTTGCTTATTCATGTTTAAATTCCATCTTTTATTTCTCAGACATTTCATGCATAGTTTTGTATTCTAAATCTGATGATTCTAATATATGAAGACCATTGGTATCTAAATCTACTGTGTGTTGTTTCTTCTGCGTCTCATTCATGATGGTTTATTTACATGAGTATTTTCCAGTCTTTGCTTGTGTGACTAATATTTGGCTAATCTTAATCATGAAATCCTCAGGGTATAAATCATGGATGCTTCCTGAAGGGATGATTTGTATTTTTTCTTTTCTGGAATCCTGGCTTCATCCAATAGTCCTACTCCCAGGTTGCCCACTTTGAAGAAAGCCCAAGACTTAGTGTCTGGGACCCAATGTTGGTATTTTTACTGGGCCACCCCTGACCTTGGGTCTTCCTAGTGAATACTGGTTACCACTTCCCACTCCATTGTTAGCTTACCATATTTAGTTTGTTGTTGTTTTTTCATCCCTAGAGAATTCTATTTCTTTCTGTGAGCCCAGTAATGCTTCAAGAAGTATGCTTTATCATGGATATAGTTGTGTTGTAATGGGAAGGCCCTTCAGAATATTTTGTCCCTATATTGCCATGAGGGAGGGTCCTAAAGAAGGTGTGTTAAAAATTGATACGTCCCAATGTATGAGCTGCACATTGAGCTGATAAACTCCCTGTCACTTTAAGTGTTTAAGCAAGGACTGGATAATTCTTTTTGTCAGTGGGTGAGAGATCAAGCTAAATGATTATTTCAACTGAAAGATATTAAAATTCTAGGGTCTCAGGCTTAGAATACAATACCTAGATCACTTTTAAAATAAATGAAGACTGCTCAGTTATGGTATTTATAATTTATCATCTGTGATCATTTCCAAATATTTTGTTTGGTTTTATTCAGAAGCAAGAGAAATTACTTCTTAGCACTTAAAGACTTCTTTGTCTTTGTTTATTTTTAAACAGTTGGTGTCTTTTTACATTTTGGTCAGTTTGAGAAAGTGGTTTTATTCATGAATTCAACTATTTACAAAAAAAACTATTTAGAAAAATTCCACTATATTCAAGGCACTCTGTTAGATGTTGTAAATGTGTAAATACGTAAGACATAGTATAATCCTGATAGAGATAGTATAATTTAGAAGAAGAAATAAAAAAAGTCCTTATTTTGTTTTACATCTCAGACATTATATTCCAAATAATTATGACTCTGATTAAAATTCTCCACAGTTCATTCACTTGGAATGCGCATTCATTCATGAGCATGGCAGGAATTCACAGCCTAGATCCTTTTCTTTTTCTGTCTTTTTCTCCCCACATATCTTTTGTGAGTATCTGTTTGCTATTTCTTTCCCTAACATTACTTTCTCTCTCACATATTTTCTGGCTCGTTTTTCCTTTTCTTCTGCATGATGTCTTATTTTCCTTCTTTCTCATACAGAGAGCGGTATGTACAAATGCTTGATCAAATTGCCTGGCATATGACTGACTTCTACAAAGACATGGTAACTCAGCGAGTGATGGACCAGCGCATTTTAGAAGAACTGTACAATTTTAATAATGTTATTGAGGAACTGACCAGGTAAAAACTGTGCTTATCAAAGCCCTGTCTCTAAAGAGAGTAAAAAATACTCAGGGAAAGTAGAATGATTAAAGGTGAGGACTCTCTGATTCTCTTTTCGTGTTTTGCAAGAGAACAGAAAGACCTGGATATAACTGTAGAGACATGGGTTACACAGGTTAACACAAAACTAGGGGTCTGTTGTATGTTTGTTAGGGAAAAGACTCTTGTTCTTCCTTCCAAAATAGAGATGCTTATCTTAGTTTGGTTTACAGAGCAGCGCCGTGATTATGGATGTTAAGGTTCAAATCCCAAAGAGAATAAGCATTATATATAATAGCAATCACATTTAGTGATCAACCAACCTTGTGGCAAGATGATTAGTGACAAGAATGAAGAGGATAGGATAGGTATGTCACAGGGTAGGACAGAGCAGCCTTAAGGCCTTGCCTGCCAGCATCTGCCTTCACTCCATTCTAGAGAATCCTCCCCATCTTCTTTCTGCCTTTTCTAGCCAGTCTGATTCCATTGCCAAACCTGGTAAGAGTCCACCTGAATGAACACTAGTAGATTTCTTGATTTGGTTTATAAGGTAGAAAAACTAGGAAGAGATGTACACATGATAACTGAGAAGATTCCTGAGTATAAATCTGATTTCCTAGGTAGAAACGTTTTCAAAATCTTCAACTATGAATACAAAATTTGCTTGCTTTATTTCAGGGAGCTGTGTTTGGTTCAGGCACATGATATGAAATTAACAAAGGAAGCAGAGAAGGCCCACAGAGCTTTGGCACAAGCTCTTTTAGATGCTGAAAAGAATGCCAGGTGAGTTACCGAATGTTAGCCATTATGTCATACTTGCTTCACACCTTATTTCAAGAAATAAAAATTTTTAGAAGCATTTGAAGTTTTTTTTTTTTTTTTTTTTTTTTTTTCCAGTACCCGGGCCTCTCACTGTCGTGGCCTCTCCCGTTGCGGAGCACAGGCTCCGGACGCGCAGGCTCAGCGGCCATGGCTCACGGGCCCAGCCGCTCCGCGGCATGTGGGATCCTCCCGGACCAGGGCTCGAACCCGTGTCCCCTGCATCGGCAGGCGGACTCCCAACCACTGCGCCACCAGGGAAGCCCCGCATTTGAAGTTTTTTGAATTACAACAGTGCTTAAAGGAGTTAATATATGTTAAAGTTCATTGTATATATTAACTCTTCCACACACTGTTGTAATACACATCTTGTGTCTCCTTGTGTGCGAATTTTCCAGGGGGGTAAACCTAGAAGTGGAATTACTGGGTCATAGGATATGCATAGCCTTGTCTTGCTGGATGTTACCAGATACTCCAGAAAGTGGTTGTACCAGTATATCCTCTAATCAGTGTATGAGATTTCCCTTTTGCTCATATCTTTTATCAGTCTAATAGATATGAAATGTACCTGGTTTTTGTTTGTATTTTCCTAGTTAGTAGTGTGAGTGTAGTTCTTTTTTAGATTTTAGTGACTCTACTGTGGTCCTAATGTTTTTATTCTATTTCAGGGGTTAGCAGACTTTTTCTGTAAAGGGCCAGATGGTGAGATATGGTTTCTGATGCAACTACTCAATCAACTGTTCCTTTGTAATGTGTGCCACTGTAGTGCAAAAGCAGCCAAGGACAATACCAGAACATGATTGTGTTCCAATAAAACTTTATTTATTGACACTGAAATCTGAATTTATAATATTTCCATGTGTTACAGAATATTATTCTCCTATTGGTTTTTAACCATTAAAATAATATAAAATAAATCAAATATATAAAAAATAAAAGAAGTAAAATTCTTAGCTCATGTGCTATATAAAAACAAGTGGTGGGCCAGGTTTGACCCAAAGGCTGTAGTTTGCTAACCTCTATTCTATTTCATTTTCATATTTTATTTTGTTTTCTGTTAGAGTTCTGATTACTAGGAAGCTCTTGGGTATGTATCAAAAGATATATATGATTGCATTTTAATTTTTTATTTAGTTGATTTAAAATATTATTATATTATCATAGAAGCAGTACATGTGCCTTATAAGAAAATTAGAAAACACAGACAAGCAAAAATAAATTTTAAAAAAATCACAATTTCGGGACTTCCCTGGTGGTCCAGTGGTTAAGACTCCACTCTCCCAATGCAGGGACCTGAGTTCAATCCCTGGTGAGGGAACTAGATGCTGCATGCCGCAACTAAAGATCCTGCATGCCTCAATGAAGATCCCACACGCGACAATGAAGATCCCATGTGCTGCAACTGAGACCCGATGCAGCTAAAAATAAAATAAAATTAAAAAATTAAAAAAAAAATCTTTGAAAAATAAATAAATTAGAATTTCTTTTGTGCTAATGTCAATTATCAGAACAAAACATCTAAAATCAGAGAGAAGGGGAAGAAAAGAGAGAAAAAAAAATCTCATTTTCTTTAAACATTGATGGTTCTGAAGTAGGATGGTTCATTTTGTGTGTGTGTGATTAGATATTGTAGGTAATATTTTTTTCTTATCGTGACTAATTATTTTGTTGAAAATTTGGAAAATACAGAAACACATAAATAAGAAAATTAAAAACATTCACAATTCTCTTAAAGTTAACTACTATTAATATTTCAATATATTTTTCTTTTTTCTATATATTTTTTATAAAAATGATATAAACTGAATGTGTACTATTGTCATTTGGGTTTTCTTGTTTTATGTTGTACACAAAAGTTTTTCCTATGTACCAGAGTATTAAGAACATGACCTTTATTTTTTATTTATTTTTTAAATTAATTAATTAATTATTGCCACCAGGGAAGTCCTAAGAACATGATCTTTAATTAGCTACAGAGTATTTTCATCATAGAGCTGCATTATATATTTTATTTGGCCAGTCCCTTGTTGTTGGACATTAAGGTTGTTTCTGAATTTTTTCTTTGACTGTTATAAATAAGAGTCATTCACATATACACTACCAAATGTAAAATGGGTGGCTAGTGGGAAGCTGCTGTTAAAGATAAATAAGGGTCATTAATTCACTTTTTAAAATTGAGGTCTTTTAGATAGTAAAGTGCATAACTCTTAAGGTTATTGCTTGTTGAATTTTTATATGTACATTCATCTGTGTGCCACCTGCAGTGATTAATTTTTTCTCAGTTTGAACAAGTGGATGCCTCCAAATAGAAGGAGGCTTTAGGAACTGATGTTGGCGGTTAATGGCTTTCAACAAAATTAGAAGAATTTTGTGTCACTGACCTTTTATTCTTACAGAGAAGTTAATGTTCCTTAGGAGGGAGTGTTTTCAAAAGGTTTGTGAAAGGCTACCAATCACTTTATAACTTCTGTGTTTGTATTTAACCTCAGAAGGGATTTTAATTCTAAAAGAAGTTTCAGTGTAAGTTAGAAGGAAAAGGTATGTTCTGGTAAACAAGAAGAAAAAAGATTTAAGAAAAATGTACTTAATTATACTTAAGCTTTCGGTTGATTGGTAGAGAATTTATTTAAATCTTATACTAATTATATATAATTTTTAAATGTAGCTCACAATTATTGGGCTTTGTGCACTTATATCTTCTTAATAAAGAATCCTAAATTCTGTGAGGAAAAAAAATGAAAAACAGCTATATTACTACTACTTGTATTCAGAATTTTTCATTAGATATAGTGTTATACCACTGGAGTACCATGGTGTGAAAATTCTAGTGAATAAAGAAGAATATGATGAAAAGTGTTTAGAGCAGGGAACAATATATTGAACATTTTACTTTAGGACCTTTGTAAGATTTATTCATGAAATGTGAGTATTTTTTCTTCTATTTCACTGTATATTAGTGTTACTAATATATCCAGAAGTTATACCATAATTACCTTGTGATGAGTTTTAAAGGAACAAATTGCCTACTTTAGAACAAAATTATTTTTTAAATATGTATTTATATAGCTGTTTTTAAATTTTTCTTTTAGAATTGTAGAAGAATATCATGACTTATATACGTTACAAAGAGGGAGGATGGAGAGTGATATTAAACAGTTAATGGCAGAAAGAGATATCTGGAACTCAGCCACATATGAATTGTCCATAAAGGTTGGTTCATCTGAAATCGTAACTTATTTTTTGGCTGGATAAAGTTTCATTTTACAGTTTCAATAATCTAGACAAAATTTTAATTTATTTATTTTAATTTTTTTTTTACTTTTTTTTTGATTGCATTGGGTCTTCATTGCTGCATGTGGGCTTTCTCTAGTTGCAGTGAGCGGGGGCTACTCTTTGTTGCAGTGTGCGGGCTTCTCATTGTGGTGGCTTCTCTTGTTGCGGAGCGTGGGCTCTAGGTGCGTGGGCTTCAGTAGTTGCAGCACGTGGGCTCAGTAGTTGCGTCATGCGGGCCCTAGAGTGCATAGGCTTCAGTAGTTGTGGCGCATGGGCTTAATTGCTTTGCAGCATGTGGGATCTTCCTGGACCAGGGCTTGAACCCATGTCTCCTCCATTGGCAGGCGGATTCTTTACCACTGCACCACCAGGGAAGTCCCCAAAATTTTATTTTATTTTTAAATTTTTATTGAAGTACAGTTGATTTACAATGTTGTGTTTAATACCTGCTGTACAGCAAAGTGACTCAGTTATACATATATATACATCGTTTTTCATATTTTCCATTGTGGTTTGTCAGAGGATACTGAATATAGTTCCCTGTGCTATACAGTAGGACCTTGTTGTTTATTTGTCCTATATATAATAGCTTGCATCTGCTAATCCCAAACTCCCAATCATTCCCTCCCCGACCCCCCTTACCCTTTGGCAACCACAAGTCTGTTCTCTATATCTGTGAGTCTGTTTTTGTTTTGTAGATATGTTCATTTGTGTCATATTTTAGATTCCACATGTAAGTGATATCATGTGGTATTTGTCTTTGTTTCTGACTTACTTCATTTAGTATGATAATCTCTAGGTCCATCCATGTTGCTGCAAATGGCATTCATTACAGAGTACTGAGTAGAGTTCCTTGTGCTATACAGTAGGTTCTTATTCATTATCTGTTTTATATATAGTAGTGTGTATATGTCAATCCCAATCCCCCAATTTGTCCTTCCCACCCCTTCTTTCCCCCTTGGTAACCATGTTTGTTTTCTACATCTTTGACTCTATTTCTGTTTTGTAAATAGGTTCATTTGTACTTTTTTTTTTAGATTCCATATGTAAGTGATGTCATATGATATTTGTCTTTCTCTGTCTGACTTACTTCACATGTCCCATTTCGGAGCACAGGCTCTGGACACGCAGGCTCAGTGGCCATGGCTCACAGGCCCAGCTGCTCTGCAGCATGTGGCATCTTCCTGGACCGGGGCACGAACCCGTGTCCCCTGCATCGGCAGGCGGACTCTCAACCACTGCGCCACCAGGGAAGCCCAAAGATGTATATTTAATTGATGAATAATGCAGCTATTCTATTATGGGCCTTGAAAAGGAAAAGTTACATTGTTTTCTTTTGTTTATTCTCTATTGGATAGCTGGCTATTGTCCAATTAAGGGCTCTTTTTTTCCACCAGAACCTATGAGTATGAGCCAGAATTCTATTTCTGTTGTTTGTGAACATGTTAAAACTTTCAACTTTAATTATACACTAATAAACTAGGGAAAGTGGTTCTTACTTTTTTTATATAATGTAACTGTATTACGATCACTTGATAACTTGCTTTGGTTCTATTACCTTGGTACCCAAGATGACAACTGACTTGAAATATGGCAGCCTGTGGACAATTATAGTGATGCTTTAGGAAAGTAGTAATTCCCACAATATAGTGTTCTATTTTTCTAAAATGTTTGCTGGTTGGTTGCCTAATTTCACATCTGGAAATTATAATATTAACAATAAATTATGACCCTCAACAGATTCAAATTTTTATACCATCTTCCTCTTTAATAGTCAGACCTCATCTACGACACAGATGTTCCATTCTGATGCAGAACTTTAAAAGGGACATTGACATGTCCAGAGAAAACAACTGTGAAAGTAAATATATAACATAAGAAACAAACCTGGAAAAGAAACAGACTCACAGATACAGAAAACGAACTAGTAGTTACCAGTGGGGAGAGGGGAAGGGGGCGGGGCAAGATAGGGTAGAGGATTGAGGTACAAACTACTATGTATAAAATAAATAAGCTACAAGGATACATTGTACAGCACAGAGAATATAGCCAATATTTTATAATAACTATAAGTGGAATATAACCTTTAAAAACTGTCTGTCACCATGTTGTACACCTGAAACTTATATAATCTTGTACATCAACTATACCTCAGTTTAAAAGAAAAAAGAAACAAATCTGGGAGCTAGCATGTTCAGTAGGAGAAAAAAAGATGACAAGTGAGTTCCCTCACTCTAGAAGTATTCAAACAGTAGAGAACTAACTGACCAGTGGTAAGAGATTTCTGTAGAAGAATACCTTGAATTAATGGGGCTTTGTGTTGGATCATCCCTAATAGGAAATAACAGCTATAATGTCAACTCTCTGAAAATAAGGACTTTGTTCACCGATATATGCACAGTGTCTTGAACAGTCATTCATTCACTGAATGCCTATATAATTGATTCAGTATATCAGTGGTTCTCAAAGTATGGTCCGTGGACCTCCTTGAAGGTCCATAAAACCCTTCATGAGGTGAAAACTAGTGTCATTGTAACACTGAGTTATCTTCTGCCTTTTTCATTCTCATTCTGATATGATTTTTCTTGAAGCTACATGGTATGGGATATTGCAACAGATTGAATTCAAAAGCAAATGAAAATCCAGCTCTATTCTATTAAAGCAAACATTAAAGAGATTTGTAAAAATGTGAAACTGTGTGTTCTTTTCACTATTTTTTTTTTGTTTTAGAAAATGTATTTTTCAGAAAAACTATGTTAAATATATAATGAGCTTATTAATGTTTAAGTGAATTAAAAAATACATATTTTAAATAATTTCAGTTTTCCAATGCAATAAATAACAATAGATATAATCCATATAAACAAAAGCTCTACAGAGTTCTCAATAATTTTTAAGAGTATAAAGGGGTTTTGAGATAAAATTGAGACCCTCTGCTATATACTTTGTTCAATTTGGTTCCAGTTCAGTAGTTTTAGAAAATATGAATTTATGACTCAAGTTAGTTCATGATTTTTTTGTTTTGTTTTGTTTTTTGTTTTTTTGTGGTACGTGGGCCTCTCACTGTTGTGGCCTCTCCGATTGCGGAGCACAGGCTCCGGATGTGCAGGCTTAGCGGCCATGGCTCACGGGCCCAGCCGCTCTGCAGCATGTGGGATCTTCCCAGACCGGGGTACGAACCCATGTCCCCTGCATCGGCAGGCGGACTCTCAACCACTGCACCACCAGGGAAGCCCCTAGTTCATGATTTAAATAAGAAATTGTTATTGAATTAATGATTCAGTGAAAAATTGGTGTGTGAAATTGGTTTGGGTTTAATAAATTACAATGGTTTGTTAATGTTTTAGGTTCCTAATTTTAGTACTTTCTAAAAATAGGTAATTGAAAGAAATAAAGTCATGTTGGCTAAAAGACTTTACCTCAATGAAAAAGGCTGGAATAAATATGCTAAGCATTTCATCATACTGCTGTCAACTAAGGTAAAGCTCAATTCACTTAAGTCATGGGAAAAGAGACTCCAACTGTTGAGGGTTGAAGCTACAAGAAGCCTTTGTTAATTTATAGATTTTTTTAAAAATTTAATTAATTAATTTATTTACATTTGGTTCTGTCTGGCTTTGAAATTCCTGTTCTTTCCAATGTACTGCACTGCCTGCCAAATCCTATGAGGAAACTGGGCTCATGTTGCAAAGGAAAAAATCTTGTTCCTAATGCTTTTTTTACTGTGGAAAAATTCGCCACCAAAGGGACTGTGTAATAGTGTCACTGATATTTTGAAAAAGGAATATCTTTTCAATTTTTGGATCCATTTCCTACATATGACTCTAGTATTGCAATGTTAATAATGGCCTGGTGTATGCTAATAAGTATTTGTTACATGAATAAATGAATAAGTGGTTTAATTCCATGCATTTTATCCAGGACACTGCAGACCTTGCACTGTTGCAGAAGTTGACGGAGAAATGGAGAAACTTAGTGAATAAATTTAAACAGGAAGTGGAACAAAATGAAGAGTCTACAAGAGAAAAATTGCAAAGTGTTAAGGATGGCCTTGTCAAATGGCAGCAGTTCTTCAGAAATAATATGTGGGTCTCCAAGAATCTTGTTTTTCTGATTATATGACATCATGTTTGATAACTCAGTCCAATTCTTCCTCTCTTTTTACCTTGTTTCTCTTTTACCTTGTAATTACTCTAACATTGATTTTGGTGAGGTAACCAGCTGCCCTTACATGGGCACAATCCTGCTAGGAGCTTGAATGGTCTTGCAGTTTCTAGTTCTAATCATCTCTGATCATCTTGATCCCTGTACCCAACTGCTGCTGCTTCCACTTAAGTCCAACTCTCGTTCTTTTCTTCTCTTTACTCTCTTTTTAAAATCAAGTCAACTTATGTCATTACTCTTGGCAAACTTGAATATCTGGATCCATCTGCAAATTCTGTAGCATAGTGCATGTGCCGAGAAGTGGAATCAATGACTGGCAGTTATAAGGAGGTTGATTCTGATTGGATATCATATCTTGTAACAATTAGAGAAATTTGATAATGGAAGAAGCTGCCTTCCTTTGTTAATTAACAACGTAGTTAATTGGAGGCTGGTTGACTAGATCACAGCCAAGGTTAGTGGGAATCCGTACTTTGAATGCAGGCTGGACTCAGTGATTTCTAAAGTTTTTTTTTGTTTTTTAAACTTTAAGATGCTTCATCTGTTGAGGAGACACATTTAAGTACCATTTCCATTTCAAATTGAGAAGAGCGGTTTCAGTTTTTCACATCCTCTAAGACAGCTGTCCGCAACCTCTTTGGCACCAGGGACCGGTTTCGTAGAAGCCAGTTTTCCCACGGACTGGTTGGGGGGATGGTTTCGGGATGATTCAAGAGCATTACATTTATTGTGCACTTTATTTCTATTATTATTACATCCGCTCCAGCTGAGGTCATCAGGCGTTAGAACCTGCCTGGATCTAAACCTGCTCTAAGAGGTTTCCCAGTGAGTAGATTTGGAAGTTGGGGAAGCTGAAGCTGGTACATATCCAAGCTGGTTGCTGCCGCCATTGCCCGCTTCTGCTGTGTGTTGACGCTCAGCTGGGAGAGGAGCACAGGTGGCAGTGGTTCCCTTCTCCCTTTCTCCTCAGGAACTTCTTTATCACGAGCTTTCTCCTTGTGAGGCTTCAAAAGATATTAAAGGAAACTCTTAACAGAAGTTGGGGCTCCTGACCTAAATGTTGACTTTTAATTGTTCTTTAGGCTTCCTTTCTATTTATATATTGTTTTGGCTGCTGTGTTCAGCAGGAATCATTCTTATGATGACCTAATTTTGGGTGCTGAGGACCCAGAGACCACTCTTTTAATACTGTCATGGCCTCTGACCCTGTAACTTGCTTACTCAGGTCTGATTAGGGTCTGAATTTATATTTATATTTGTAAATTTAAAAATAAATGCCTGTGAGGGTGAGGCTGAACCTGAAAGGCTTTTGGGAAAATCATCCGGGAGAAACATATTATTAATTGTTATAAATGTGTGGATTCATGATTTTCTTTTTTTATACCTTGTTATGAGACCATGCTTTTGCTCTTTTTCCTTCTTTCAGTGGAAAAGACATTTTATCCCCTAGTAAAGAAAATAGATTTGAATCAGTTGTTCCAGACTTCAAGCAGTGGCAAAAGGTAAGACTTTCTAGTAAGCAGCTTGGTAATCAAAATGCTGTTTGTACACTTGTCACTCTTCACCTACAACTGATCTCATCCTTTAAAAATGCCATACTAGGTTTTACGAAAGATAAGGAAAGCATCAAGACTACAGGGGCTTTTAAAAATACTCTTAAAGATTCTATTTTTCAGTTCTAGTTTAGATTTTTGAGTCAAAGTTAGGCTGCCAGAAAAAAATTGGGAAAAGATACTTGGGTGGCAGTTAGGGTAGTTCTGATTCTCTCATCTAATTGTCAGACATAAGTAACATCTGTGCCTCTCATGTACCTGGCTTTTTTCTTTCTTTTTTTAAAATAAATTTATTTATTTTATTTTTGGCTGCTTTGGGTCTTCGTTGCTGCATTCAGGCTTTCTCTAGTTGTGGCGAGCGGGGGTTACTCTTCGTTGTGGTGCGTGGGCTTCTCATTGCAGTAGCTTCACTTGTTGTGGAGCACGGGCTCTAGGCACAAGGGCTTAAGTAGGAGTGGCCTGCAGGCTCTAGAGCACAGGCTCAGGAATTGTGGCACATGGGCTTAGTTGCTCCATGGCATGTGGGATCTTCCTGGACCAGGGATTGAACCCGTGACCCATGCAGTGGCAGGCAGATTCCCAGCCACCAGGGAAGTCCCTACCTGGCTTTTCTCTTTAGGACAAATTGGACTTTTAAAATTAATAACATCTTTTTAAAAAATTGTGGTAAAATATTCATAACATAAAATTTATCATTTTAATCATTTTTAAGGGTACAGTTCAGTGGCATTAAGTACATTCACAATTGTTGTGTAACCGTCACCACCATTCATGTCCAGAACTTTTTTATCTTCCTGAACTGAAACTCTACCCATTAAACAAACAATAACTCCCCATTTCCTCCTCCTCCCAGCCCCTGGCAACCACGATTCTACTTTCTGTAGTCCTTTTGTGACTGACTTATTCCTTTCAACATAATATCCATAAGGTTCATCCATGCTGCAGCATATATCGGAATTTCCTTCCTTCTTAAGGTCGAATCATATCCCATTGTATGTATATATCACACTTTGTTTATTAATAACATCTTTTTAAAGGGGTTCAAACTTTGAAAATAGGTTTCATTAATCAAATTACTATCATGTTATAGTAGTCTGACAAGGGAAAATATATGATACTGAAATCCTCCAATGTGAACATCAAACTCATGACCTAATGAAATCTCATCCAGATCCCAGGAAACCATTTTCTTTTCTTTTGGAATGATTTGAGCAGAATATTCTAAGAATTGAAGATGTTTGTTGTCATATATAAAACGTAGCTAGTTTAGTGACTTTTTCTTTTTTTTTTACTGTTTATCTGTTTGACATTGCATAGATAAAATTGAAAAAAATCATGCTTCTTGTTTTAGTAGGAATAATAATAATTCTCATTCATTAACTTGTCAGGCTGAAGGTGCTTTCCACATGTTGCTTTACTTATTCTTCATAGCATCCACATGAGGCAGGTTTTATAATCCCCATCTCACAGATGTGGAAATTGAAGGTTAGAAATGTTAACTTGCCTTAGTTATCTGTAAATCGTAAATGGCTGAGTCAGAATTTGAGTCCATGTCTCTCCAATTCCAAAATTCTTACCCTTAATTGCTCTGCTACAGTGCTTCCCTATACTGATTACTGATAAGTGTGGGTGATTTGTTTCCATTATCTGAGTCACAAATAATGGCAGGCTTTGTATATAGGTTGCCCTTTATTTTTTCCACAAATATTTATTGATATGTCAGATATAGCACTTGGACTTGGGATTAAAAAGATAAATGAAAACCTATACATTCTATGAACTTTCCCAGTTTAGTGGGGATCATGTAAACAGAAATATTACATCCTTACCAAAGCAAATAGTAATTAAAAATGCTCAGCTCTCTGAGACTTAATTGCCTATCACTAATTTTTTTACCTATATAGGATTTAATATAATTATTTTCATCCCTGGTAAACTATGGATTATCTTACAGAGTATCAAAATTGATTAAAATTCACTTTAACTTTGAAAATAAAATATATGTCACATGAAGAAATGGTATGACAAATAATAATAAGATATGTAATTCCAAAATACTTAGGAGTCACCTGAGTAGACTTTGATGAAATCAGTGAATAATGTGCTAATTTCCTCATCCCTCTTTCACTCTCTAGATGTTGACTGAAGACAAAGACAAATTTTCTGGGGATCTTCTAGTGTCAAAATATAGTTGTCTCAAGATTATTAAACATTTACAGGAAAGCTGGGCAGATATTGGGCTTGGGATATTTAGTCGCCATAAAAGTATGGAGGGAAAGTTACCACCAGAGCAGAAGCACATGGAGGAAATTGTGAAAAGTACAAGAAGACTCTACAAAGAATTTGAAATAAGAATAAGTGGGGATAATGGTAAGGGAAAAAAAACAATGATAATGATAATTAGATGGCTTGACAATAGAAAGCATTTTAATAGTAATTATTATTTTCAATACAATTAATATTAAAAACAAAATAATACATATAGTTTTTAAAATCAAGGAAAATAAAGCGTGGAGCATCACTTTATTGAGATATAAGTCATATACAGTACAATTCATCTATTTATACAATTTGATGATTTTTAGTATATTCACAGACATATGCAACCAGGTGGTAAATGATTTAAAGTAAAAGAGGAAGTCAAAATGATGAATGAGAGTGAAATTAACAAATCATTTTGAATACTCCTGAAAGACTGAAGTTTACTGATGAAGGTAGTGAGAATATTTTCATCAAGGACAAGAAAAAGTTTGTTTTAAATTATTTCTCTTTATACATCTCTGAGATGGGAGCATTTTCATTTCTTACTTTGCAAATGACTTTAGACAAAAGTATAGAGAGGGTATTTTGCCATGATATCACAGTGAATCAGTCAAAAATTAGAATCCAAACTTGATACTTATTCAGACCAAAACTATAAACTTCATGTAAACCTGAACAATGACCTAAAAAATGACTCAAGAACTATATCTGTTCTAGTTTCTGTTATTAACTATCTTATAATCATGAAGAAGCTGTTTTTCATCATTGTCTTCTTAACAGGATAACTCAGTGAATTAATACCTTTAACAGGAACTGCAGTTCATGGTTTCTGGGTTTAATGCATTTCATTCTCAGCTGAGAAGAGAAGACAGAGTAAAAACTGTTATCAACGAAATAGTCCATCAGTCAGAAAAGCACTGATTACATAGTTTTTATTCACTAAATATTTATTTAGGAACTACTCTTTGCAAGATTCTCTGCTAGGCAAGCTGTAGGATAATAAGAAAATGGAAAAAGATATGCCCCTGCCCATGAGTATTTCATAATTTATTATTGATAGTAGACTTACAAATACTTCTAAAAGTTAATGCTTTTCTCACTTTTCTAGGTATCTCTAAAATTCTTCCAAGTTTGGTTAGTTCTCTTGAATTCTGTTCTTTCAAGTTGGAAAGGCTGCTGAAGTTTCCTGAACTGCTTCTTGAAGAATGGGAGGGACTTAATGAAAAAATTAATGAAATGAAATCTCAGTTGGATGCATCATTAAATGTTATTGGTACTGTTCCGCAGTACATAGATGTGGATTCTGGCTCGTAAGTTCCCATAGCTCTCTGCTGGGTAAAAGGGAATCCCCACGTCTCAACTGCATTTTCTCAGTACTTTGCCTCAGCAATGGGTATTTGGGGTCAGATAAAAAACTTTGACATCCTCTTCCTCCAAGTAAGAAAGCCATCTGACTGGGAGCTGGAGGGTGAGGGAGTCCTGGGTTCTTAACTACAGCAGTCTAGGGTGGAGTTTCTGCCTCCCTGAGCTGAGAAGGGGAAGAGCGGGAGTAGTTTCGGTTCAAATACCATAGACTCTTGCCTTTCCTACTGAATCTTCATAAATTGTCTTGAATATAAGTTTCTTCAGTTGCTGTTTGTCCTTAGAACCATTTCCAGAAGCTTTCAATGGTTTTTGTTTTGTTTTAGTAATTTTCACTAATTTCACTGGAAAATGGGTCACCTTTTCTCCTCCCACTGTCATGTTGGAAGTTGATCTCTTGAGAGGATTTTAAAACTCATTCTTCTCATTTTGTGGCCTCAGTGGTCTAGAAGTAAATGTAAAGGGAGTGAGTGTAATAAGTCTTTACAGTAGAGGTCTAACACTGAAAGTAAGGTCTACATTGTCCAGAGTGCATTACACCTAACCCTCGTGAGGTTAGGAAGACTGTCAGTGTGTAGCCATTCTACAAGATAATTCAAGGATTTGATTCACCTTTCTCTGAGCTCTCAAACAGTTGTACACACTGAAGTTTACTAGGCCCAGCCAAATAAAACCCTTTCTTTTATCCAATAGTTACTTTCATACTCTTAAGTAAGTCACTTGTCTTTATTTTACTTGCTTTTTCCTTCAGGGTACTCCAAGCACATATATTTAACATGATTCAGCAATGGCTTTTGAAGATAGGCAATGAAGTTAACGATGGTAACATGGAACTTCAGCGCCAAGTATGTACTTGTAGGAATTTGTTAGATTATTTTTTGCCTTGGCTGGGAGTTTTCTTCAAGGAAAAACCAAGTCATGCCTATCCAATTGAAGCAGGAGGTTGGGAGGGAAATATGGGAACTTATATAATATAATTACTGAAATGATTTTCAGTGGATTTTTTAAATGAATTTATTCATTTTATTTATTTATTTTTGGCTGCGTTGGGTCTTGTTGCTATGCACAGGCTTTCTCTAGTTGTGGCGAGTGGGAGCTACTCTCCCCTGCGTGGGCTTCTCATTGCCGTGGCCTCTCCTGCTGTGGAGCACAGGCTCCAGGCGTGCAGGCTTCAGCAGTTGTGGCACGCAGGCTTACTAGTTGTGGCACACGGGCCCAGTCGCTCCGCGGTACGTGGGATCTTCCCGGACCAGGGTCGAACCCGTGTCTCCTACATTGGCAGGCAGATTCTCAACCACTGCGCCACCAGGGAAACCCTCAGTGGATTTTTAACTGCGGTATGTTCCAGCCTTTGGAATGAAGCTTCACAGATGATCAAAAGTTTTTGAGATCTAATTATTATCTTTACTCTTTACTCAGTATACCAAAAAAATTTTCCCTCAATAGCATTAATCATTTTAAGAATTTATGTTGGTGCCCTTGACTGGCTGAAGGGATGACGGAAACATGTTTCTAAGAAGAAAGACAAGATGCTACAATACTATTGGTCTACAGTTATTTGAACAAATAGGGAATTGTCCTGCAGTTCTGAAGAACTAAACCTGTGGAATTCTTAACTAGCACAGCATGAAATAATTTCCAAAGGATGTTTTAGTTTTTTATGTTTACTCCCACTTCCTAGTCTTAATTATAATCTAAATTTATACAGGGATCTCTTATTATAAGTAAACTTAATATGCAAATATTTGACCTTACAAAATTGATAAAATGAATTTAATTAATTTTAATATTGCTTAAATTGGGAATTTGAAAGGCAGAGATCAGCATGTTGTATGGGAATACTACTTATGAAGCATTATATCACAGTCTATGAGCACGTTGTGAACATAGAGACATGAAGAGTTGAGGAGCAAATATGTTAGGACTGGAAGTATGGATCCAGGAGATCCCCAGGCTTGGGAGAAATTTCTATGACTTAGAACACAACCAAAATTAAGAAGAAAAAGGGTAGGAGAGTGCCTCTCACATAGTGGAACTCAATGTTTTTCGAATGAAGTAACAGAACATTCCAGCATTGTTGATGTTTTATGGTGTTGCTACATTAACCCCTTCTTCGGTAAGTTTACCATTGGATACTCAGTTTACCATTGGGGATTATCTCCGGGGAATCATATTCTCAATTTTTAACACTGTGGAATTCAATTTTTATAATATAGGATTATTTAGAAAGTACCTTTATATACTTCTCATTTTTATATTTTATATACTTCTCTATTTTAACACTACAGCATTATAATATAGTTAAGCTGCGTAGAAAACTTGCAAGATTATACATTCCTTGAGGAACTGTGTGTATCCATATTAACTGGTATAAGTATTTAAAAATAGAAAAGTTTATCTTTTTTTAACCCACCATTCATTTTCCTGTCTGATCCATTTTCTTCCAGATTTTTTGGTTTTGTTTTGTTTTTTTCTTTATACCTTTACTCCATCTAATCTGTGCTGCTTGGCAGTCTAAAACAGTGATCTTCAAATATTTTTTTATCATGTATCTCTATCAGCAAAAAATCTTTGAACAAGTTGTTTCTAAATTACTTATGAGAATTTCTCTGTTAACCTTTTTGGTACATTATAAAATAAAAACAAATAGTCAAAAGAGATGAAATGAATAATATTTAAAATAATTTTTAGTAATGGTTTTTAAAAAACTGATGTGATTGAACAGGCTTCATAATTTTTTTACAATCACAGGTTAATACTTAGTGATAAAGCCATTTGAAGTTCTGCTCCTAAGTTCAGTTTACTTTGTTACTTGTTTTTAAGGACTGTCATTGCTGAAATAATAGCTCACAAAAGAACAATGCAAATTGAAGAAGTGCATTATTGGCTGTATTTATTAAATAATGCTCATTTTTCAATTCCATCAATCAGTTATGTAAAGATTTAAAACAAATTGTTTAGTAAAATTTTCCATCTACCATGTCAATCAGTTCTTATAAACATTAGGCAACGTAGCATTTCTTTTTTCTAACAAAAGATCCCCAACCAATTGATACACTTTATTTGTAAGATTTTAAAAGAATTAGAAACATATTTCCAGATTTTCAAGTATATAAATTTGAGAGTTTTTAAAAGTAAGCTATATATCATTTTCAGCAACAAAATCATACCAAGATGGAAATCCTTCCAACTCTCCATTTTCAAAATGACTGCTCCATAATGTAAATTTCTTTTACTCATTGTTAAACATCAATTGTATCTTGAAGGGAAAAATTAAGTGTGATTTTTTTTTATATCAGCTAGGAGATGGTTATGTTGCCACTTGCCATCCCTCAAAAGATTAGTAAATTTGAAACAAGCCGTTTTATAAAAAAACACTTCATCTTAAAGTTTCTCTTAAGAATTTTATATCAGAATCACAGTAAATCTCTGGTTTATTATAAAAATTATCATTTTCACTATCCATCTAATTAAAGAGAATGATTCCACATCTTAGTGAAAGTGTGTTTATTTTGATTCTAATTTTAAATTCACCTATGACCTATTGCATGACCTTGACTCTACCATTTAATCTCTCTAATATAACTATGAAATGAAGATAACACATATTTGTGTTTATTTCACAGGGGTGGTTTAAGGATTTATTAATATTTTTTGTAAGCAAAAATGAGAGTTATTTCAATGACAGTATCATCCAGGCCATTGGTATATGAAAGAACAGTTTAGAGAATTAATTAATTATCTAAGAAGAATTGATGTAATTGAGTAGCAGCAGGGCCTTAGTGGGGAAAATATCTTTGGCTTGTGGAAAGAAGGTAGTGGTTTTTTAAACTCTTTCTCAGGAAGAGTTGCCCTTTTCCTGACGTGTTAATTCAGGTGTAAAAATACACTAATCAAGATTACTTTAGGGACTTCCCTGGTGGCACCAGTGGTTAAGAATCCACCTGCCAATGCAGCGGACATGAGTTCGATCCCTGGGCCGGGAAGATCCCACATGCCACAGAGCAGCTAAGCCCATGAGTCACAACTACTGAGCCTGTGCTCTAGAGCCTGTGAGCCACAACTACTGAGCCTGCATGCCACAACTACTGAAACTTGCACGCCTAGAGCCCGTGCTCCTCAACAAGAGAAGCCACCGCAATGAGAAGCCTGTGCAACATAGCGAAGAGTAGCCCCCACTCGCTGCAACTGGAGAAAGCCCGTGCACAGCAATGAAGACCCAACGCAGCCAAAAATAAATAAATAAAATAAATTTATTTTTAAAAAAAGATTGCTTTAGGTCGTTTATGGCCTTTTCTTTGGAGGCAGGAAGTTTGGGTTTTAGTACAAGGATAGACTACCAAGCTTCATTTTTATTCATTAATTTAACAAACATTTATTAAGCACTTACTCCCTGCTAAGTACTGTGTGTGGTATTGAGGGATAAAATGATGGTCCATGCCTTAAAAAGACTCACAGACTAAATGAGGAGACAGATATGCCAACAATTACAATAGAGATATGTACAAAGTACTATAGCAACATAGGCTAAGGAGCAAATTAAGTCCAGTGAAAGTTAAAAAGTCTTCTCAAAGTAGATTATATTTAAGCCAAGAAGAACACTTAGAAACTCACCAGAGAAAGGGACTACATAGGGCATTGAAGAGAATGGTTGACTTTTGCATTTCATAAAGTTTTTTGCATCTTATTTCTGGGACCCGGCCTCAGCAAAAGCCATTTGCGAAGTTTCCCAAGCTTTCTCTCTTCTCAGTGCCTAAGGGTGCCCCAGTATTTTCACACTCCTAAGCCAAAAAAATTACCACACAGTCCAATTTATTATTACATAGGGAGGTTCAAACAGCTTGCTAAATATTTATGTCCTAAATATTAGTATAACTTTTGGAAAAATATTATAATACGTGTTAAAATAGTTAAACAAGGAGACCATTGGATGTAGCTTTAGTGCTTTTAGTAACCTGTGTAAACAAACCAAAGCCAGAGTCGATGCACTCGAATCCAAGAAAACGAAACTCAAGAAAAACTAATTCTAAAACAGTCAGCTAGATCTTCTCGAATATGAAAAAATGAAACTCAAGAACAACTCTCATAACAGCCAGATAACTAAATTTTCCTAAATAAGGCAAACATTGAAGTTACAGCCAATTAAATAATTGCTTTGCTTTGCTTAGTGTCTTCTCTGTAGAAATCTCTGTCCTAGCTCCTACCTACAGAGTGCCTCTAACCATTTTTGGGGTTTGGCACTGCCTAATTGGAATTGTTGTTTGCCCAAAGATACTTTGTAAAATTTAATGTGTCTCAGTTTAACTTCATTGAAAGAAAAAACCCTTTTATTAATTAATCTTTAATTGAGGTATATTGACTTAAAATATTAGTTTCAGGTGTACAACATAGTGATTCGATATTTTTATACATTACAAAATGATCACCATGATAAATTCAGTTACCATTTGTCACAATACAAGTATTACAATATTATTGACTATATTCTCTATGCTACACATTATATCCCCGTGACTTATTTATTTCGTGACTGGAAGTTTTTACTTCTTAATCTTCCTCACCTATTTCACTCATCTCCCCACCTCCACTTAAAAAATCCTTTTATTCTCACTTAATCAAAATTACTTACTAATGGAATGTATATACTTTTGCACTGTAAAACCTCTCTAACCTTGAAATCAGATTGGACATTGCCATCCTCACTTCCTGTCCCACCTTGATTTTCACACAGTAATTGTTTTTAATCACACAACCACCAATAAAACCAGCTTTCAAAGATACGGTGTCATCAAAAGTGATATAGTGTATCTAAGGTTGAAACTGTGAATCATGTCAAATTCATGCCATGTCTGACAGGTGTCATATATCATTATTATCTCCCTCAAGAATTTAAAATCCCATGGCATCCTTGAGAGCTCACTGTGAAGCCCTGGGATGCCTTGGTGTACACTGGTGGGAACTGTGGCCTTAACTGGTTGATATGCTTCACCAAGCTAAAGAAGAGGGTAGTTTAATGTAGTATAGTGAGCAAAAGAAAATAAGGTTACAGTAGTTGAGTAGTGATGATTTGATTTCATTAAGAATAATAGTGTTGTTGAAAATTGGACACAGGTATGATCAGTTCTGTTTTTATATGGTTTTTACTGTTCGATTTATTTTAAATGGGTCATTTGTATTATAATCATTTTTTTAAACAGATGGATGAATTGCATATACCCATGATTCAATGGATGGTAAATTTTCTGATTTTAATGGTACCTGACTTTCCTGATCCAGATACTGTCATAAAGTTGGAGGAGGAAAGTGCTGAAAAACGTGACCTAGGAATTGCCAAGTTGGAGCTAGATGCGATTGCCCTGGCAAAAATGTTGTCCCGACATTCCATCTATTTGAGCAGGTGAAACTATCTGGTTATTTTATTACTTCCCTTTTGAAGATTAAATGTGACATAAAACAGAGGAGAAACAAAAGCAACATTGTAAATCAACTATAATAAAAATTAAGGAAAAAAAAAAGCAGAGGAAAGAAGGTCAGTTAAGTAGCAGCAATAAAAGATTGTTTTAAAACCTTGAAAGAAATGCTAGTTCGGTTTTTAAACTAGCTTCAACACTGCCATGTTGGAATATGAGATTTTGGTGTTTTCTTAATGGCTTTAGAATTCCTTTGAAAACAGTGTTAGCATAGGCAGGATGGGAAGTGTATATGTATGTGGGAGTGAGAATTAGTAAACAAAACAAAACGAATCACTTACTTGCATAAATAAGTTGCATCTTGCATTTTTGCACCTACTGTGGAGGAGTAGGTATAACTTGCACGTGTAATTCCACGCAAAGCTAAAGGTATACTTTTACATATTTCACTAAACATCAACCAAAACATCTCTTAAAAAAACAAAAACTGAAAAAAGTCTTATATCTGAAAAGCTAGAAGATTCCTGTCAAATAAAGAAGATGTCTATAAAAATTGTGATTCATTAACTAGGAAGCATACTGTCACTATGATTACTTCAAATTCGGGAAGTAGCTTTTACAATCTAGCCAGTTTCCCCTTCATTTCCATTCAGTGTTACCAGTGGTTAAGGGTGACGGGAAGGGAGGGGAGGAAGAGGACAAGAGTGAGAAACTGAGCAAGAAACAAATTATTCTGTGGTCAGTCAGTAGCTTAATTATTATGGTAAACTTCCACTGTATCTGGACTTAGGAGAGGAACCAACAATAAAATGTATGTGTACTCTTTTTTTTTTTTCCAGTTGTTGCAAAGAGATGGTAACAGCTATGGCTCTGAGTAAAGCAGGTCACTTAGGAAAAAATCCTACTGAGGAACTTAATGAACTGGATAAGATGAAGGTAATAACTCTGTATTCCTCTTACTTTTGTTTTGTTTGTTTTAAGTAGACTTTTTAGGTTTAATTGATTTACAACAAACTGCGCGTACACCTGTAAAATAATCACTATGATTAAAAAAAGTACATATCTAACAAACTCAAAGTTTCCTTGTACCCCTTTTTAATCTCTTCTTGCAGCCTCATCCTGTCCCGAGGCAATGTCTGATCCACTTTCTAACACCAAAGATTAGTTTTCATTTTATAAATGGAATCATATGGAATGTACACTTTATTTGTCTGACTTCTTTGACTAAGCATAATTATTTTGAGATTCACACATATTGTTGCTTTTATCAAAAGTTCATGCTTTTTAGTGCTGAGCAGTATTTCATTCTACGGATATACACAGTTTATTTATCAACCATTCTCTATTGATGAACGTTTGAATTGTTTCAATTTTTTTATTATTACAAGCAAAACTTCAATGCTTATCCTTGTACATGTGCATTGCTTTCATTTGTCTTAAATAAGTATCTAGAAATGGAATGGCTAAGTCATATGGCATGTATTTTTAGCTTCTTAGGAAACTCAAACTGTCTTCCAAAGTGGTTAAACCATTTTACATTCCTGCCAGGA
The DNA here is from genome assembly GCF_003031525.2 of Neophocaena asiaeorientalis asiaeorientalis. Classification (NCBI taxonomy): domain Eukaryota; kingdom Metazoa; phylum Chordata; class Mammalia; order Artiodactyla; family Phocoenidae; genus Neophocaena; species Neophocaena asiaeorientalis. The sequence continues at coordinate 1,583,054 of NW_020174648.1, read as the reverse complement.
GTGTATGAGAGTTCCAGTTGCTTCACATCCTCACCAACACTTGATATGGTCAGTGATTTCAATTTTAGACATTCCAATAAGTGGGTAGCAATATGCCATTGTGGTTTTAATTTGCATTTCCTTCATGATCAATGATGTTAAACATCTTTTCATGGGCTTATTTGTCATTACATCTCCCGTGGTGAAAGTTATATTTGAAAGTTGCTAAGAGGGTAGACCTTAAAAGTTCTCATCACAAGAAAAAAATTATAACTATGTGAGGTAATGGATGTAACTATGTGAGGTAATGGATGTTACCACAACAACTGAATTTGTTGTGGTAATCATTTTGCAATACGTACATATATCAAATCATTATGTTGTATATTAAACTTATGCAATGTTATACATCAATAATACCGCAATAAAACTGGAAAAAATGCTAAAATAAAGAAATGCAATTGTTTTATAATTTGGGTAGTGGATAAATGAGATATTTAAACCATTACAAGTGAAAAAAAATTAACAAACTATTTATGGAAAAAAGGTGAAATGTCTGCTCAAATCTTTGGCCATTTATTATTGGTTTGCTTGTTTTCTTATTATTGAATTTGAGAGTTCTTTATGTATTCTTGACACAAGTCCTTTATCAGATATGTGATTTAGAAATATTTTCTCTCAGTCTGTGACTTGCCTTTTCTTCTCTTAACATCTTTCAAAGAGGGGAACTTCTTAACTCTGATGAAGTTCAAGCAATCATTTTTTTTCTTTTACGGGTCTTGCTTTTGATGTTGTATCTAAGAAAAATTTTGTATAGTAACACCATGGAGATTTTCTCCTAGAAGTATTACAGTTTTAGGTTTTGTATATTCAGATCTGTGACCCATTTTGAGTGACCCATTTTTTTTCTTATCTGGTGACAGGTATGGGTTGAAGTTCAGTTTTTGGCATTTGGATATCCAATTGTTTTAGCACCGTTTGTTGAAAAGACTATCCTTTCTCTATTAAGATGTCTTTCATCTTTGTTGAAAATCTATTGACCGTATACATGTGCATATTATTCTGGACATTCTGTTATGTTCTGTTGATCTTTGTGTCAACCTTGTCACCATTATCAAACTGTCTTGATTACTGTAGTTTTAAAATAAGTTTTGAGATTAGGTAATGTTAATCCTCCAAATTTGTTCTTTTTTAAGTTTGACCAGGCTATTCTAGGTCCTTTGCTTCCCATATTTAAAGTTTTTAAAATTAGCTTACCAATTTTTCCAAAAAAGCCTATTGGGATTTTTATTATGATTACATTTTATCTATTGATCAGTTTGTGGAGAATTGACATCTTAACAGTATTGAGTCTTTGAGTCTGCGAACATGGTATATTTCTTCATTTATTTAAGTCCTTCTTTATTTCTTTCAACAAAATTTTGTAGTTTCAGTGTACAGGTCTTATATATCTTTTGTAAGATTTGTCCCTATGTATTTCATATTTTGGTACTGTTACAAATTATATTCTTCTGTAATATCAATTTCTGATTATTCTTTGCTAACACAGAATTATCATTGATTTTTAAAACATTTTAACTTTATTGGAGTATAGTTGATTTACACTGTTGTGTTAGTTTCAGGTGTACAGCAAAGTGATTCAGTTATACATATACATGTATTCATTCTTTTCTAGATTCTTTTTTCTTAGAGGTTATCACAGCATATTGAGTAGAGTTCGCAGTGCTATATAGCATGTCCTTGTTGGTTGTCTATCTGGTATAAAGTAGTTTGTGTATGTTCATCCCAAGCTCCTGATTTTTCCTTCCCCCCCAAATTTCCCCTTTGGTAACCATAAATTTGTTTTCGATATCTGTAAGACTGTTTCTTGGCCATTTGTTTTTCTCTTTCTGACTTACTGTTTCTGTTTTGTAAATAAATTCATTTGTATCATTTTTTAAAAATCAGATTCCACATATGAGTGATATCATATGATGTTTGTCTTTCTCTGTCTGACTTACTTCACATAGTATGATACTAGGTCCATCCATGTTCCTGCAAATGGCATTATTTTGTTCTTTTTTATGCCCAAGTAATATTCTACTGTACATATGTACCACATCTTCTTTATCCATTCCTGTGTCGATGAACATTTAGGTTACTTCCATGTCTTGGCTATTGTAAATAGTGCTGCAATGAACGTTGTATCACTGACTTTTAAAATATATTTTTTCATATCTTGTGACCTTACTGAACTCACTTATTCCTGCTAAGAAGTTTTTTTTTTCAGATTCCTTAGAATTTTCTGTGTACATAATTATGTTATCTGCAGATAGGGACAGTTTTATTTCTTCCTTTTTAATCTACATGCCTTTAATTTCTTTTTCTTACCTTATTGTATTAACTGGACTCTCCAGTACCAGACTGAGTAAAAGTGATAAGAACAGACATCCTTGCCTTGTTACATCTTAGGGGAAAAGTATTTATTCTGTCATCTTTAAGTATAATGGGCAGTATAGGCTTTTCATAGATGCCCTTTATCATATTAAGGAAGTTTTATTTTTATTCCATGTTTGCTGAAAACCTTTTTAAAGTCAGAAATGAATGTTGGATTTTATCAAATCCTTTTCCTGCATCTACTGAGATGTTCAATAAGTTGTCTTTTCTAATCTTTTAATATGACTTACATTGATTGATTTTTGAATTAAATGTTAAACCAACCTTGCATTCCGGGGATAAACCCCACCTGATCATGATGTACTATCTTTTTATATATTACTAAATTCAGTTGGTTGAAGTTCTTTGTAGAATTTTTACATTGATTTTCATGAAGGATATTGATAATGTAGTTTTGTTTTGTTTTTGAATATCAGTGTTTGGTTTTGATTAGGGTAATGTTATCCTCTTAGAATGAGTTGGGAAGTGTTTTTTACTCATCTATTTTATAGAGCAATTTGTTTAGAATTATTTCTTCCTTAAATGTTTGGCAGAATTCACCAGTGAAGCCATTTAGGTTTCTGGAAAAGTTTTAAATTACAAAGATAGAGCTATTCAGGTATAAGGCTATCCAGTTTCTCTAATGGAGTTAAGGACATTTCTTTATTAGATATAGGACTATTATCTCCTCTTTTTTTTTAAGGTTTATTTTTTATTTATTTTTTATTATTAGTCATCCATTTTATACACATCAGTGTATACATGTCAATCCCAATCTCCCAATTCATCACACCGCAACCCCCACCCCCCCACCTCTTTCCCCCCTTGGTGTCCATACATTTTTTTCTCTACTTCTGTGTCTCAATTTCTGCTCTGCAAACAGGTTAATCTGTACCATTTTCTAGGTTCCACATATATGCGTTAATATACGATACTTGTTTTTCTCTTTCTGACTTACTTCACTCTGTATGACAGTCTCTAGATGCATCCACGTGTCTACAAATGACCCAAGTTCGTTCCTTATTATGGCTGAGTAATACTGCATTGTATGTATGTACCACAGCTTCTTTATCCATTCGTCTGTTGATGGGCATTTAGGTTGCTTCCATGACTTGGCTATTGTAAATAGTGCTGCAATGAACATTGGGGTGCATGTGTCATTTTGAATTATGGTTTTCTCTGGGTATATGCCCAGTAGTGGGATTGCTAGGTCATATGGTAATTCTATTTTTAGTTCTTTAAGGAACCTCCATACTGTTCTCCATAATGGCTGTATCAATTTACATTCCCACCAACAGTGCAAGAGGGTTCCCTTTTCTCCACACCCTGTCCAGCATTTGTTGTTTGTAGATTTTCTGATGATGCCCATTCTAACTGGTGTGAGGTGATACCTCATTGTAGTTTTGATTTGCATTTCTCTAATGATTAGTGATGTTGAGCAGCTTTTCATGTGCTTCTTGGCCATCTGTATGTCTTCTTTGGAGAAATGTCTATTTAGGTCTTCTGCCCATTTTTGGATTGGGTTGTTTGTTTTTTTAATATTGAGCTGCATGAGCTGCTTTTATATTTTGGAGATTAATCCTTTGTCCGATGATTCATTTGCAAATGTTTTCTTCCATTCTGAGGATTGTCTTTTCATCTTGTTTATGGTTTCCTTTGCTGTGCAGAAGCTTTTAAGTTTCATTAGGTCCCATTTGTTTATTTTTGTTTTTATTTCCATTTCTCTAGGAGGTGGGTCAAAAAGGATCTTGCTGTGATGTATGTCAAAGAGTGTTCTTCCTATGTTTTCCTCTAAGAGTTTTATAGTGCCTGGTCTTACATTTAGGTCTCTAATCCATTTTGAGTTTATTTTTGTCTATGTTGTTAGGGAGTGTTCTAATATCATTCTTTTACATGTGGCTGTCCAGTTTTCCCAGCACCACTTATTGAAGAGACTCTCTTTTCTCCATTGTATATCCTCGCCTCCTTTGTCATAGATTAGTTGACCATAGGTGCATGGGTTTATCTCTGGGCTTTCTATCCTGTTCTATTGATCTATATTTCTGTTTTTGTGCCACTACCATAGTGTCTTGATTACTGTAGCTTTGTAGTATAGTCTGACCTCTGGGAGCCTGACTCCTCCAGCTCTGTTTTTCTTTCTCAAGGCTGCTTCGGCTATTCGGGGTCTTCTGTGTCTCCATACAAATTTTAAGATTTTTTTGTTCTAGTTCTGTTAAAAATGCCATTGGTAATTTGATAGGGATTGCATTGAATCTGTTGATTGCTTTGGATAGTATAGTCATTTTCACAATATGGATTCTTCTAATCCAAGAACGTGGTATATCTCTCCATTTGCTGGTATGATCTTTAATTTCTTTCATCAGTGTCTTATAGTTTTCTGCATACAGGTCTTTTGTCTCCCTAGGTAGGTTTATTCCTAGGTATTTTATTCTTTTTGTTGCAATGGTAAATGGGAGTGTTTCCTTAATTTCTCTTTCAGATTTTTCATCATTAGTGTATAGGAGTGCAAGAGATTTCTGTGCATTAATTTTGTATCCTACAACGTTACTGAATTCATTGATTAAGTCTAGTAGTTTTCTGGTGGCATCTTTAGGATTCTCTATGTGTAGTATCATGTCATCTGCAAACAGTAACAGTTTTACTTCTTCTTTTCTAATTTGTATTCCTTTTATTTCTTTTTCTTCTCTGATTGCCATAGCTAGGACTTGCAAAACTATGTTGAATAATAGGGTGTATTGTTTAGCCTCCATGTGTTTCTGTTTTTTATGTGTTTTTCCCTGTAATTGATTTCTAATCTCATACTGTTTTGGTCAGAAAAGATGCTTGATATGATTTCAATTTTCTTAAATTTACTGAAATTAAATTTACTTAAATTTCGGCACGTGGGCTTCAGTAGTTGTGTCACGCAGGCTTAGTAGTTGTGGCTCGCAGGCTGTAGAGCACAGGCTCAGTAGTGTATTTTTCATTTCAGTTATTGTATTGTTCATATCTGTTTGTTTGTTCTTTAATTCTTCTAGATCTTTGTTAAACATTTCTTGCATCTTCTCGATCTTTGCCTCCATTCTTTTTCCGAGGTCCTGTATCATTTTCACTATCATTATTCTGAATTCTTTTTCTGGAAGATTGCCTATCTCCATTTCATTTAGTTGTTTTTCTGGGGTTTTATCTTGTTCCTTCATCTGGTACATTGCCCTCTGCCTTTTCATCTTGTCTGTCTTCTGTGAATGTGGTTTTTGTTCCACAGGCTGCAGGATTGTAGTTCTATTATCTCTTCTTGAGTGACCTCATTAACTATGGTCTTGTAAGGAATTTGTAATTTCATCTAATTTGTCTAATTTATTGACATAGAGTTGCTCACCATATTCTCCCGTTATCCTTTTAATAATGATAGGATGTCCACTCTTTTGTTCCTGTTTTTTTTGTTGTTTTTTTTTTTTTTTTGGTACACGGGCCTCTCACTGTTGTGGCCTCTCCCGTTGTGGAGCACGGGCTCCAGACGCGCAGGCTCATTGGCCATGGCCCACGGGCCCAGCCACTCTGCGGCATGTGGGATCCTCCCGGACCGGGGCACAAGCCCGTGTCCCCTGCATCGGCAGGCAGACTCTCAACCACTGTGCCACCAGGGAAGCCCAGTCTCACCATTTTAAAAAAGTTGATTATAAAAAATTGTTAAGTGCAGTATCTTACGAATAAATTTTAAAGTGTCTAGGAGATGGAGACTTTTCTAGGAAAATGTAAAGTAACATTTACTTTAGAAGGAAAAAACTGGCCAATTTTCACAGAAGAAATTGATGCCTTTGTAAAAAACAGACAAAATACCTCAAAATTTTGCGTGGACTCCATAGATAAGTGAGTTCAGACTTTCAAGGAGCAGGTAGTCCCCATGCTATATAAACAGTTTAAGAATATAGGTAATGACTGAAAGTTTTCCCAGTTTATTTCATATAGCTGGCAAAGTTTTTTTAGCCCAAGTAAATATAAGAGAGATAAACTTCGTAACTATAGATGCTGAATCCAAATTTTAAAATAGCAATTCCATTCTGTAAAAAATTAAAATAATAAAACACTATGAATAACTAGGGTACATGTAAAAGGAGTAAGAATATTTTACTATGTGAAAATGTGTTCTTATAGGTATATTTTACTTCTCATCTAGGAACTGAAATGTCTCAGTTTTAGTTTTGTTTCTGGGAAGGCCTCAGAGGTATTGTTTACAACAGACTGAAGTGCCTCTGAACTGAACAGTCTGTTGGAGCTTGTAACCCTTACTGTGCATCTGGAAATGTGCTCACATCTTCTCAGGCCTGCTGCTACCCACCCCAGATGTAGTGGATATCCTGGTTTTGGTAGACTGGATCTGCCATAGATGGTAGTGGGGACTCACTGGCCTATTCCATAATACACCTTAGTCCTCATTTACTTAAATGGGGATAGATCTCTATGTGGTGAGACCATGTTTTCAGATAAGAGCAGTTTTAGAATGAGGATTCAGGGTGCATTGAGGTGTATCTCCCCATTAAAGTTAAAGCTATAGCAACATGGGGGGACATTATTTTGAGGGACCCTTCCTAAGGGGATCTTGGGGACTTATATAAAGCCATCCAGGGAATTCCCTGGCAGTCCAGTGGTTAGGACCCAGTGTTCTTACCACTGGGGTCCCAGTTTCGATCCCTGGTCAGGAAACTAAGATCCTGTAAGCTGCGGGCATGGCCAAAAAAAAAAAAAAAAAAAAAAAAAAGCCATCCGTATTAGAAGATTTTTGTGAGAGCTTTGTGCAGTGGGCCATTCATTGCCTGGTCCACCCCAGGCCCTGACCGGAGGTCCATGACCTGACCATCTCTGAGAAACCTACACTTTCCACCAGGCTAATTAGGTCTTCTATTAAGCTCTTTCCCATTTACTAACCCTTTGCTAGCAATTTCAGATCAATAAACTGGGGAAGTGTTATCAGAGGAGGCGGAGGATCTGCTCTCGCACCAGAAGCAACACTCTAATTGGTCCCATTCTCAGGTCTTTTTTCCTACCAAATGCATATGTCCTCTCTTTAAGCCTGAGGCTGAGGCCTTTCAAGGGTACATCAAACTATTTTATGGCTCGACAGGCCACACACCTGCCCTGGGAGTGCCTCAGTACTCTTTATTTAAAAAAAATATTAATGGTTAGTTTCCCTTTCATTAGGGCTATCTTCATTTCAAAGTCATCCCCATCCTGACTACTACTGTCTTCCCCTGGTCTCCTGAACAACCTGTGTGGTATGTGAATCCTTATGACATCAGACTCTGGGACTTGTATGGCCTTATCTGTATCCCACATGCTGTGTGGCTTGTGGCACACCCCAGCTACATTCCAGCACCTGAAGAACATCTTGTGAACATACTGGACTGATACTTGAATGACATTAGTGATGGTTTCCTACAACCTAATATTTCTTGGGCTCCTTTCTGATAAATGAGAGTTGCATGATGTTGGACTGGGCTCTGGAGTGGAAGGCCTCTTAAGTAAGCATCCTTTGGAGATTGATTACTCTTACTGATGGTTCTTAACTCCACTCTTCCATAATAACCACCTAGATAAATTACTTCTTCATGAAGTCTTGGAGATTATCTAGTTCCCTAAGACCATCAAGGCAGTCCAGTAACTAATGACCCTGTTTACTTCCCACCTGATTCTGGCAGATTCAATCTGACCTCACACAGCTGTGCTACAGTTAAATGCTGGAGATCATTTTCCAAGAGGACTCAGTTCTTGGGATCCTTACCCCTGTGCCTATTTCTGAAAGAAGTCGATCTCAGTGCATACCAGCTGCTTCACGTGGGAATGAGGATTGCTTGTTTTCATTTGAGGTTTAGAAGGACTATGTCAAAGAGTCCTGGCATCCAGTGAGAGTACACTGGGTCTGCTATAGCCAAACCAGCTGCTGAAAACCTAGAAGAAGCTTAGTCCCCAATAAGCTGGATAGATGTCTTTTCCCAAGTGCTTTAGGTTGATCATCTATAATGTGCCAGGTGTCTAGATTTAGAATCACTGATGCCCTGAAGTTTGGTCATAATCTGAGCAAACTACCTGGAAGGATTTTTGAGATAGCTTCAGCAGGCCAAGACTGGTAAAAGACACACATTGACCAGCACCTGATAGTGCTGAGAACATGTGGGAAAGAAAAATCCTTCTCAATGCCAAAGAAATTCCTACCGTGATGGAAATGAGAAGACTTCTATCTGGTGCCCTCCAAACTGACTTCTGGCTGCAGTTGACTCTCTCCATGCCATTCTTTCCCATCTCTGCCCTGTGTAATCTATCAAGACCCTGCCATCCACCTTGGACTACAGTAACCTCCTTTATGTTGCCCAAGGTACTATTGCCAGTTTCAGGATTTGGCCCTCCAGCAGGAGTATGACTTTGAAGAGGGGTGCTGGGGAGTTGCCTCTTGCAGTGTTCCAACAGATAAACTCAGGGATCTCAGCTTTCCTGCCCTTTTGGGGGACCTGGAGATGATGGATTCTTTTTTTTTTTTTTTGATGTGGACCGTTTTTAGACAGTTGTAAAAAATTTGTTTGTTTATTTATTTATTTATCTATCTATCTTGGCTGCACAGGGTCTTAGTTGTGGCATGCGGTATCTTTAGTTGCAGCATGTGGGATCTTTTCTCAGTTGCAGCATGCAGACTTCTTAGTTGTGGCATGTGAACTCTTAGTTGCAGCATGCATGCGGGATCTAGTTCCCCGACCAGGGATCGGACCCAGGCCCCCTGCATTGGGGGCTTGGAGTCTTACCTGCAGGACCACCAGAGAACTCCTGATGGATTCTTAATAACTACATTACCACCATAGTCTCATCACTTATAAAAGACTACCCCTGTAACCTTTTGTTCTCCTGTTTTTGATCCACTACAATAGGCTTAACATTTAGGACCATCCCTTCTTAAATCCTCCTTCACCCCAGACATGAATTTTAGTCTTTTTACTTCACACAGGAAGCATTTATTAACACAGCCCTGAATCAGACATTATCAGAATTAGAGTATTGATGGAAGGAGATCCACATGTATTGATTGGCAACCAAGCTATGCTCGTCTATAGCTGGTCAAAGGTGATGTTGAAGGTTTTGAAGGAAAGCTTGCTTACCTCTATGGAAAATTTGCTTGACTCTATAGATTACCATGAAACTTTTATCAAAAGACTCCCACTAATATTTTCCCCATCAGAAGTCCTATGGTAGTTATTTTCAATGTCTCAGAAGTTTATAAGAAAATGACTAGGATCTGCTTCATAAAATGCAAATACAGCTGAGAACAGTTTAATTATTTCTCATGGATGGTGAGTTAACTCTGAAGAACTAAGATTTTTTTTTTTTTTTTTTTTTTTTTGAGGTACGCGGGCCTCTCACTGTTGTGGCCTCTCCCGTTGCGGAGCACAGGCTCCGGACGCGCAGGCTCAGCGGCCATGGCTCGCGGGCCCAGCCGCTCCGCGGCATGTGGGATCCTCCCAGACCAGGGCACGAACCCGTGTCCCCTGCATCGGCAGGCGGACTCTAAACCACTGCACCACCAGGGAAGCCCTGAAGAACTAAGATTTTTAAAATATAATTACTATTTGCAAAATTAACAAATGCTTTTGTTCTAGACACGATAAAGTTAAAATATGCATCAAATTTCGTAGTTGGAAGGATCTTTAGGAGCAGTGGTATGATGCAGGCTCATGCTGGCTCACAAGAGCTGACCGTGCAGACCTCTTCCCAACTCCACATTCAGTGATAACATACTGAATTGATGAATACCATTGAAATTGCCATAGTGGGAGTATAGACTATGGAAATCAACAAATGCTACAAATTAGGGAATCCCCCCCCCACTGCAAGTGAATGTTTTTACCAGCTCCACAGTGCATAGGGGTCATCTAGAGTAAACCAACAACCTCGTTTGTTTTTAATAGATGAAGACTATTAAGAGTTTACTCAAGAAGTCACAACCAATTAGTTGAATTTAGGACTAGAACCTAACACTTTCACCTCCCTTGTTTGACCCTCTTTTCTGATATGCAGTAAGACATCAACCTAACCCTCTGAATGCAGAATTTAAGCTTATCAGTGACGTTAACAGAGCTGTGGTAAACTTATTTTACCTATAGAGGCTTCCATTCCCTATCCATAACACAAGGGTTTGGATTTGATTTTTTAAATTTTTTGGCTCTGACATTTCACAATAATTCCACAATTAAAAATAAGTCTAGGGTTTCCCTGGTGGCGCAGTGGTTGGGAGTCCGCCTGCCAATGCCGGGGACATGGGTTCGGGCCCTGGCCTGGGAGGATTGCCCGCATGCCACAACTACTGAAGCCTGTGTGCCTAGAGCCCATGCTCCGCAACAAGGGCGGCTGCTGCAATGAGAGGCCCGCGCACCGCAATGAGGAGTAACCTCCGCTCTCCGCAACTACAGAAAGCCAACGCGCAGCAACAAAGACCCAAACACAGCCAAAAATAAATCAATAAAATAAATAAATAAATAGTCTAATCATGGGAAAAATGTGAGACGTATTACTGCTTTTTATGGATTATTTCAAGGACCTAAAGTGGGTGATTATTTCACCACATGGTACAGTTTTTTTGATGGTGTGACTGAGCAGATCACCTTCCACAAAGGAAATAATGTTTCCTAGTTCCCTCTGCTTTTTCTCACTAATAAGGAATAATGCATCTTTTTTTTTTTTTTTGCAGTACGCGGGCCTCTCACCGTCGTGGCCTCTCCCATTGCGGAGCACAGGCTCCGGACGCGCAGGCTCAACGGCCATGGCTCACGGGCCCAGCCGCTCTGCGACATGTGGGATCCTCCCGGACCAGGGCACGAACCCGTGTCCCCTGCATCAGCAGGCAGACTCTCAACCACTGCGCCACCAGGGAAGCCCGGGAATAATGCATCTTTTAAACATTGAAACCAGATCTTAGCTGTTAGAAGATCTTGGTAAAGTAAATGTAGTTTTTCTATTCTCTTTGCAGGGATGAGACCTGCTATGGTGAAATCCTGTATCTCAATAGATAAGGGGTGAGCACCTTTTCCAAAAAAGTACTTCAACTCTTTACTCATTCACTTTATTGGGGGCAGGGGAAATAATATTTTTGTTGTGGTTAAGAGCCCTGGCCACCTAGATTAGAATTGAAGCACAGTGCATAAATGTAATATATGTGACCTTGAGCAAGATCTTTAATTGCTCTATTCCTCAGTTTCATCATCTTGAAAAATGAGGAGGGCTTCCCTGGTGGCGCAGTGGTTGAGAGTCCGCCTGCCAATGCAGGGGATATGGGTTCGTGCCCCGGTCTGGGAAGATCCCACATGCTGCGGAGCGGCTAGGCCCGAGAGCCATGTCCCCTGAGCCTGCGCATCCGGAGCCTGTGCTCCGCAACGGGAGAGGCCACAACAGTGAGAGGCCCGTGTACCGCAAAAAAAAAGAGGATAGTAATAGTCTCATAATGAGGATCAAATGAGTTGATAACGCACAATACTTAGAACAGAGTCTGGCATATAATTAAGTGCCATGTAAGTGTTTGCTGTTGTTATTGTTATACAATTATAGTTGACCCTGGTCAGTTGCATAACATTTATTGAGGCAAACCATGAGGCCTTAGTAAATCCAACAATCTTTCTGCATCTAGTTTTATAGCACTTCACTACTTGTCCCATTTCAACCCAGATCCCAAACCCTGTCAATAAGAGATGATATGATTTAGGTCTATATTAATAGAAAATCACTTCTGCACAAATCTTTGAACTGAACTGATACAAAGTTAATTGAATGGAGTTATATTTAGAGGAATTGTTCTTAGCAGTTCCTCAGTAGGAGTGAGTGAATAAATGAGTTGGTGTAATCTGATTTTTTCTGCTTAGTGATTATCTTTTATCTCTTTTCAGAGAGAATGTTATGAGTGGATCACCACATGCTCTCACCTCCTTTCTGGTCTCAAAGGCAGGAAAATAAAGTTACTGACACGTGAAGAAGAATGGCACCTACTTGGAGAAGAGGTATTTGCCATGTGTTAGCACTGGTCATTATTCATGCTCTTTCTGTATTTCAATAGATAAGGGTACTGTGACTTTTTCCAGTCAATGTTTTGAATCCTCATTCATTTGCTCTATGAGAAGAGAATTTTGGTTGTGACCAAGAGCATTGGCAACTCTTTTCCCTTCTAAAGGAGAGAATCACCACCCAAACGTCTCTCCTCACTTTCTTGGAGGGTGACTTTGCCTCCTACTTTATGGAGGAAAGGATGGCTTTCAGAGGGGAGTTACCTGCCACTTCCTGAGTCATAGCCTCACTCTTCTCTGCTTCTGCACGCACCCTCCCTCCTCCCTTCACACTGACCTCTCAGTCTTCCCATCCAAGGTTATTTCTTCCTTTGAGTACTTAATCCCATGCACATTGTCTTCTTTCTTTTGTATCTTTAATGCCTTCCTCTCTATAAACATGGTCTCTCTCCCACCTGAAAAAATATGCCCCTTGATATTGTCTCCTTCTTTACTACTACTTTCCCTCCTTCCTATCACAATCACTTTTCTTAAAACTCTAAAACTACTATAAGGTCCCTAATGACCTTATTGCCAGATCTAAGTATCTCCAATCCCATATTTAACGTGACTTCTCTATAGCATTTGATCCTGTTAACCATTCACTTTTTTGGTAATCTCTCCTTGCAAGACCAAAATTCCGTCTTTCTCCTACTTCTTTATTCCTTTTCACACTCCTTCTTTTAGTCTTTGACCTCTGCCTGCCTCTTAAATGTTGATATTCTGTCCTTGGCTTGTTTTCCCTTCTCATTCTACACTCTCCATATTACTATGTTAATCCTGTAGTTTTAACTACCTGTTTACTGAGGATCCCAAGTCAATGAATATCATGTACTTAATGGCAGTCACAAATCTTTATTTTTACTTCAGTCTCTTTGAGGAAGTTCACCTCCAGCAAAGTCTGAAGAAGCTCCCGTTGCTATCAGAGACATAAACTATACAGGTATGATCTGATGGCATATATGTCAATGCTCCTGGGTCTAAGAAGGAAGGTTCTATCTACACACTTGCAGCACTTTTATTTTACCTTTATTTAATTGATTTATTAAAAAAAATTTTTTTTTTGAATTTTGGCCGCACTGCATGGCTTGTGAGAGTTCCCCGACCAGGGATTGAACCCAGGCCATAGCAGTGAAAGCTCCGTATCCTAACCACTAGACCACCAGGGAACTCCCTTATTTTACATTTAAACACTGAAGAAACACCACCTTTCTAAATTATACACCTTTAACAAATTCTTATTTTTCTTTGCTGCCCACGTCTTGGCCAGAATTATTTTGAATTAACCACTGAATCATCTCAACAACAATATACATCTTAATTACAGTACAGTTTTAGAAACTTAGTGAAGTACCATAGACATGATCTTGGCTGCACATCAGATCTAGGAAAAAATTCAAAACCTATATGGAATCACAGAGACTTAAGAACAAAAAGGATTTTAAAGGTGGTTGAATTCAACCAACCATCTGATGCGTCAGTCTTAGTATAACACCTATGCTTGATCATTATGCCTATGTTTGAGTATCTGAAGTGATGGAGATCTACTTTCAGAGTTAGTCCCTTCGTTTTTGGCGAACAGTGACTATTAGAACATTATTCTTTTATTGAACTAAATGATACCTGTTTCCCTGTAGCTTTTTTTCTACCTACTGGTCCTAGTTCAGTCTTCTGGGTTGATATGAAAGGGCTGATTTGTCTCCCACATTATAGTATTTCCATCTATTCTGTTACAGTATTTCTAATATTTGAAAATAGCTATATTCAACCTAAGTCTATTTCTGGGTTTTCTATTATTTTATATTTAATCTGTCTATTCACAAGTCATCACCACAGTCTTTTAATTATTGAGGCTTTATGATACATTTTTAGATCTGGTAGGGCCAGCCCTTCCTCACTGATCTTTTTCAGGTGTTTTATGGCTATTCTCTCTTACTTATTCTTCTATATAATCTACCTCTAGAAAATATATGATTCTTAAAAACTGGGATGATATTAAATTTATATATTAACTTAGAACAGACATGTTTATGCTGTTGAGCTGTTCTATGAAGAATATGAGATATAGGATGTCTACTTTTATGCCTTTCAGTACTGTTTTATAGTTTGCTCATTTTGCACGTTGCTTATAAGGTAGGCCTGAGTATTTTATTTTATTTTTTGGTATTTTAAATAAGATCTTCTTTTCCATTATATCTTCTAATTGGTAACTGTGTATGTATTACTGATTCCTGTATTTTAATTTTATGTATGGTGACTCTACTAAATTATTTTATTGTTTCAGTAGTTTTTCAATAGATTCTTTCAGGTTCTCCAGATATTCAATCAAATCACCTATAAATAGAGATAGTTTTACCTCTTTCTTTCAATTATTATGTTTTTAATTGCTTTTTCTTGTCTGATTGCATTGAATAATTCTTCTCCTCTTTCATTCTGCCTTAACCTTTAGAGTTTTCATGAGTGAGCATCTGTTGGAGGTAAACTCAATTTTTGTTTGTCTGAAAATATCTTTATTTCACCCTCATTCTTAAATTTTTTTTTTTCTGGGTATACATTTCTAGGATGATTTTTCTCTCAGCACGTATTATGATACTATTTCCACTGTTTTCTGGATTGTATTGTTACCAAATTGACAACTGAAAGTCCAGCTGTCAGTTCTTTTTTTGTGTGTGTGGTACGCGGGCCTCTCACTGTTGTGGCCTCTCCCGTTGCGGAGCACAGGCTCAGCGACCATGGCTTATGGACCCAGCCGCTCCGTGGCATGTGGGATCTTCCCGGACCGGGGCACGAACCCGTGTCCCCTGCATCGGCAGGCGGACTCTCAACCACTTCACCACCAGGGAAGCCCTGTCAGTTCTTTTGAAGTTAATCCATCTCTTCCCTCTGGCTACTTTTAAGATATTCTTTTTGTCTTTGGCATTTTGTAGTTTCACTCTGATACATGTGGGTGAAGATTTTCTTTTCAAAGTTTGCTTGGGATTCTCTTGGTTTTCTGACTCTTTGGCTGGGTATCTTTCATTAGATTTAGAAAATTTTCAGTCATCATCTCTTCAATTATTGTCTCTACTATATTTGCTCTCTCCTTTCTTTCTGGAACTTTGAATGGATATATATTGGAATCTGTCCCCCATGTCTTTTAACCTTCTTTCATATTTTCTATCTCCTTGTCTCTCTGCATTGCATCCTGGATGATTTCTTCTGACTTACTTTCCAATTTACTAATTTGCTTTTCAGCTGAGTTTAATCTGCTATTAAAGCTTTCTGTTGAGTTTTAAATTTAATTGTTGAAGTTCTGTTTGGTTCTTTTTCAAGTCTGATTATTTTTGTAATCTTCCACAGTTTCGATCTCTTATTTCTTTAAAAGTGTAAGTATAACTATGTAGTCTATCTGATAATTCTAACATATATCTGTATAAGAATATTAATTACAACATTATTTATAATTGCAAAATACCAGAAACAATATAAATATTGATCAATAGGGAATTGGTTTCATAAATTATGGTACATTCAAATAATAGGATTCTGTACAGATAAAATAGATGATTATGTAGTGAAATAAGAATCACCCATGATATGTTATTGAGAAAAGTAGATTAGGGAACATAATGTATATTATTATTTCATTTGTATGAACACGTTTATATGTATATAAAGCAGAGTAGAAGAATATCCAGCAAAGTGATAGAAGTTGTTACCTCTGAGGGTTCAGATTATTAATTTCTCTGTAGCTTGCAGATATTTTACATCAGTAGTGTGTTATCATGAAAAAAAGGTATTTTCACTTTGGAAAAATATCCTACTATATTGTGAACATTTTTCTATACCATGTATATAATTTCTACAGCATAATTTTAAATTGCTATAAAATAACTTGTTGTATGGTTTATACCATAATTTTTAAGTGCATTTTCCTATCTTGGGCATTGAGCTTATATCTAGCTTTGTTTTATACACACTGCTGCAATAAACTTCTGTAGGATGGTCTTCAGTCAATATTTGTGCAGACTCCATTGAGATATTCAACACTGTTTACTCCTTCTCTCTTCTCTTTTGGCTTTCCTGGTGGCCCTCTCACATTTCTGAGGCAACTTTTACCCTCCTTTGCAGGCTCCTCTTTCTTCCCTGACCCTTTATGTGACTAGGTTTCTGTCCTAAGGCCTCATCCTCTAGTCATTTCACAAGTTCTTCTTTGGCGATATAATTTATTTTCTTGGCTTTAACTAAATGTAGATAACTGTTAAATCTTTACCTTTAGCCAAAATCCGTCCAATCTAAACTTCAGATCCACAAATTCAGCTACTTACTTATTTCCACTTGGCTATCCTAGTGGTGCCTCAAACTCACACAGCCTAATCTGAATTCATCTATGTTCCCAAACCTGCTTATCCAACTTTGTTCACTATCTCTGTGAATGGCATTATCATCTATGCAGTGGCCTATGTAGTGGTATATAGTGTATATACCAGGTGACATTCAAGATGCTTCCTTTCCCTAACCATCCCATATCCATTCAATCAATCACCCCACCTTCCCTTCCTTCCTCCTCTTTAAATCTACTCGCCTCTTGATAGAGTGATTGTTTTAAAATGCAAAACAGGTCAATCGATTTATAGGTATCTCACTGCCTTCAGGATAAAATCCAATCTCCCTGGCATAATATTCTAGCCCTTCCTCTGTGATTGTGCCCCTGCCCATCTGCCTCTGAGTTTCTGTCCTTTTGAACTGCTTTTGTTCTCAGAGCCAATCATGTACAAATAACATTCTCTGCCTGGAACTCCCTTGTGCCATCTTTTTTCTCCTCACTCATCCTTCAAGAAGAAACTCAGACATTATGTCCTCCAGGAAACCTTCCTGATTAACCCTCTTTTTCACCCCTGCCCAATACCAGATCTGGATTAAGTGCTCCTACTCTGTGACTATATGTAGCCATAGCATTTTCTTGTCCACTGAATTGTAAGCTGCTTAAGGGCAGGGATTATTATTAACCTTTGTATCCTTATCACTAGCACAGTGCCCAGTTGCAAAATTAATGCACATTAAATACTTTTGAATGGAAACATTGCTAGTATTCTGCTAAAATATTTATATCCACTAAGCTATAATATAATATTGTTTTGTCTCACAGGATACTGTAAAAGAAGTAACTACACCTGAAACAGACAAGCTTCTTAAAGAGGTTGAAGAAAATATGGAGGATAAGAAACTTGAGGAGGAAAAGGAAGAAGAGAAAGCAGAAGAGGTAAGATTAGTATTTTTTTCCTTTTCCTTTATATTTTTAAAGAATGAATATATATATATATATATATACCATTGAAAATAGAAATAGCGCATCTGGAGTGAACTCTTCAACTTCTTTCCTTTCCTCATATAGGTTTAATCATACCTGCAGACACACTTATCTCTTTATTTTCCAAGGATAGGGTGTTCCTCTTCCTTTCTAAATTACTAGCCTCATTCACCTATACTATTGCTAACTACACAGTCTACCTCTCACCCTGATGCTGTTTCTTTATCCCTTCATTGCCATATTTTTCAAATAGTTGTTTAAACTCCTTGTCTCCACTTCTTTAGCTCCCATTCTGAGCTGCCTTTTCTCACTCCCCCCAGGCCATCCACACCTCTCTTCTCCTTATCCTGTCTCCACCCCTGCTGTGGCATTAGTAGTAAAAACAACCCTTCTTGGGGCATCTGATAATGGTGTGCCTACCATGACCTGTATGCTTTGCACATGTTAACTCTTATCTATACAACACAACCTCAAGGTAAATATTATTGCCCCCATTTTACAGATAAGAAAACTGAAGCTCAGAAAGGTTGACTGACTTACTGAAAATCATATAGCTATAAATTGCAGAACCAGCATTCAAACCTAGTTTAGTCTGGCATAAGAGCCCTTGCTAATTCCTGGGTGGACTACTGTTGTCTTTAGCTTTCAGAACTCATGATCACTCTCCATTTTGTCTTAACTTACTTCCCTGGGGTGTTTCTTCTGTGAGTAGTTTAAGTGTTGGCATGATCCCAGGCTGTGACATAGATCCTCTACCCACTCTACATGCAGTACAACAGAACAAAAATATTATATAACACTGAAGCCTCTTTTCACCAGCATTTTCTGTTTTACTTCTGGTACAGTGCTTGGCATATAAAAGGCAAAATAAATGGAAAACATTATTTTTTGGCCACTAAATCTGTCATACCCTTTAAATCCCCTCCTTCCCTTCTTCTGTGGCCTTAGTTCAGGCCCTTTTCTCTCTATTTTACAAACTCCTGTTCAAATATCATTTTCTCTGTAAAAAAATCCCTGAGTGTCTAGACAATGCAGGGCCCTTTTCTGGGTGCACATAGCTCTTGGAACACACCTCTATGCTAGAAGTAATCATGTAGACCATAATTATTTTATTGCTTATCTCTCCCACTGTTCTGTGAGTTCCTGAGGTCCGGAAGAAATCCTCTTTGTTTTTCTCAGTTATCTCTCCTTGTCCCCATTTCCCCATCCCCACTAATTTCTCCCACAGTGTTTCCTGTAAGTCTTCAAAAATGCTTGTTGAATGATTAAAGCAAATGGAAAACGAAAGCTTCAGACATGGTGCCAGGCAACTTGCCAGGCCACTGTGTCACACACCAGCTCACTAACACGTCCGTGGTATTTCTGTGCCCTAGAAACCTTCAACATCTACAGAGAAGGAAAAACTCATTCGAGTCATTGGAGTAGACGGAAATGTCCATTCCCAACCTCTGTTTGGAACAGATGTATTGTCTTCTTGGGTATGTAGCTGAAACTCAACTAGGAAATTCAAAACTAGAGAAAAAAATAACTAGGAAATTTAACATTTGTAAAAATGATATGGATCTAACATAACTTTTAGCTTTTCCAAGGGAAGTCCTGAATAATATATTTTCCAGATATTTTTTTCTCCCAGCATCATCCTTGGAAAAACTCATTTGTTCACCTTAGCTTTATAAAAACTTTTCATTCCTTCTTTAAACCTCATTTTATTTTATTTTTAAAATTAATTAATTATTTATTTTTTGCTGTGTTGGGTCTTCGTTGCTGCTCGCAGACTTTCTCTAGTTGCAGTGAGCAGGGCCAACTCTTCCTGGCGGTGTGTGGGCTTCTCATTGCGGTGGCTTCTCTTGTTGCAGAGCACAGGTTCTAGGTGCTCGGGCTTCAGTAGTTGTGGCTCATGGGCCCTAGAGCACAGGCTCAGTAGCTGTGACGCTCGGGCTTAGTTGCTCCGTGGCATGTGGGATCTTCTCGGACCAGGGCTTGAACCCGTGTCCCCTGCGTTGGCAGGCGGATTCTTAACCACTGTGCCACCAGGGAAGTCCTAAACCTCACTTGAAAATCAGCATTTCATCCCTTTCCTTAACTTAACAATGTCTTGGTCAGTATTTGGCCAAGTTTTAAATATATTCATTCAGCAGTCTCTATTGATAACTGTGATGAGAAGATACCACAAGAATTATTGGGAAATTGGAAACCTTTAGACAGTAGCTATGGAAACTCAGTAGGAAAGCAGATTTAAAATTCCTTCACAAATGTTCTAAGACCATTCACACTTAAGTCAGCTCTAGATTGGTATCTCTCTGTACAGGATGCCATGACTTTAGGAGTCTCTGGGTGGGCTTCATCCCACTAATCCCCTGAAATGGTATGCACCATTTTGTATGTGTTTTCATACTGTGCATTTTCTTGGGGAAGAGGTGTATGTGCCAGAAATCCATAGACATCATCAAATTTCTCAACCCCAAAGTTAAGAACCATTTCATTACTAGGAGTCTGATGCATCTGAATAGGCACTGGTGCATGTAGGGGTGAGGAGCTGTGGTGAGGGTCCTGGTGGATGGCAGCTAGATCCCTAAAGTGGCAGCATGGTCCAAAGTAGAGGCAGATTGCAGGGATGTATGTCCAGGGAGGTTGTAGGAAATAGACTCCAACTCTGGGAGGAAGAACTGGGAGATACCATGTGGAGAGTCAGGCAGGAGCTGGCAAAATTGGAGTTAGAGTGGTACATGGGGCTGGGGGGAGGCTACGATCACGTTCTCCCAAAATAATGCCTTTTCAACAATTTTCTAAAATGATACGTTAATATGTCAGTCGTTAAGACTGTGAGGCAAAGGGGTAAGGGTAAGCAATGCAAATGCAATGTCATGAGACATATTTTAAAAAGGCAGGTAAAGGGTAGCACTTTACTATTTGAGAACCCCCAGGAGTCCTACCCAAAGCCCTCCTGCCCCAGATTTGCTCCCCTGAGGTGAAAACCTTGCTATGCTATCCTGGCAAGGCATCAGGGTCAGGTCCAGAGTGAGTCAGGAAGCCGACAGGAAAATAGGAACCTGTAGCCTGGGGCAAAACGGAGGGTGTGGTGCTTGTCTTTGGTGGTGTGGGGCTTCTGCTCCAGGATGCCAGAATTCCATCTGGGACAGTGTGGTGCTATGTGGCTAGCTCACCTGAGGACGATGGGGCCCAGAAAGTCTATCTCTGGGCTTTGAAAAGTTGCTAATGTTCTACTATAGATCACTGAAGACCAAACTGTCCAGGTTCTCATTGACCATAAGGCCTGGGGAGTAGACTAAGATGCCATCCAGATGTACTTGCAAGTTCCTGGAGGTAAAGAAGAATCACATTCATCCTATGGGATGGTGGCCGGACCACTGGACAGGTAGAAAGGGATCACGAGGTACTCAAACAGAGGGGCCCTAATTGTGCTAGGCAAGTGAAGACAAGGTTGATCTTTGGAGATGTTGGTACCCAGAGAATGGAGAGTCCTTGACTTGGCTTGTGAGGTCATAGATTCGGGGCAGGAAGCGGAGCTGGGGGAAGTGCTGTCTTGATTTGGACTGTACTGCAGGCTCCATGGGGCAGGAAGGGCCTTGGCTCTATGCTCCTTCCTTTCACAAAGACATTGGGGCTCCCTGAGGGCAGTTTAAAGTTTCAAAAGTTTCACTGTAAAATTTTCTTTTGCTTTTGTTTGCTTGTTTGTTTTTCCTTTATTTAAAAAAAAAATTTTATTTATTTTTTGACAGACACTTAGCCTCTGGCCCTAAGAACATAAGCAACCATTTAGCAAGGATGCAGATCCAAGGCACCAGTCCTGCTGGGCAGTGGCACTCTCTCTTTCTGGTCTGAAAACAACTCCCAAGAGGCAGTATGTTTGATTGACACTAGGGGAGGAAAGAGAAAAGGAAGGAAGGGATAGGGAAGCAGAAACCTTGTGGTTTGCAGGTATAACTTGTCTTGTCCCTGGGAGCTGAGTTATAGAGCAGGAGAGCGCCAAGAGATAGCTGGGTCCTGGGTTTCTAGTGAGAAGTAGCTCCAGACCACTGGGAGGCTAGGGA
This sequence comes from Neophocaena asiaeorientalis asiaeorientalis, assembly GCF_003031525.2. Classification (NCBI taxonomy): domain Eukaryota; kingdom Metazoa; phylum Chordata; class Mammalia; order Artiodactyla; family Phocoenidae; genus Neophocaena; species Neophocaena asiaeorientalis. Next base: position 1,561,269 of record NW_020174648.1, on the reverse strand, counting down.
CCTGAGCACGGAGAATTCCAGTTGCTCCTCGTATCTCCTTCAAATGACTCCAGCACAGGATTTTCTGGGGGTTGAGATATGAGTGATAACAGGAGTAGTGGTGGTAAGTCACCACCAGCTTGGACAGGCTAATTGCTTGGCCTGCTAAACCAGGGCCTCATTCATATCATTACCTGATGTCCTAGTGTCCGCCATAACTAGGAGGACAAGGGGTGAACTATCAATTATTCCAAACTTTCCTCAATTCGCTGGAAATTAGGACTTTGTGGGAATTCCTGAAGACCATACTTAAAGCAGGAACCATGTACAAAGCTTGGCCCGCTGTGCCTGTTTCAGGCAATACCCAATTTGGCACTTGCCTGATTCACTGGTGAATCAAGTGACCCCAGTAAGCAGCATTGACTCTGCCTCTACTCATCCTGGGGAAAGGCCACTCTGCCTTCAGGTGCAGCCCAGTTTAATCAGGTCTGAGATCCTGTTGCAGGGCACCCCTTGTGGCCCTCTCTGAACTGGACTCATTCCAAAGTTGTCGCTGGAGGAGAAGCAGCTGAGCTCTAACGCTGCAACCGAATGGTGGAGGTATGGGATGACTAAATTCAGCAGGCTCTCCCTGAGGCTACCCAAAGTGCTCAGAGCTACAGTGGACCCTAAGCACTGTCGCCTGGCTGCATGAGTTGGGTTGCCTACAGCTCAGCTACTTTAACAAGCAAGATGTTAGAAACCATCTCTTTTAGGCCTATCTTCAAACCATAGGTCCTGGCTGTCTGTAAAGAGTTGTAAGTATGAGGAAAATGGGAGATTTTGCTGGATCACCTATGAACTCCTTTGGAAGGGAGAGTAGGGGCCAGACTTGGGGGATCAGCAGTATTTTTTCACCAAGCTGAAGGAGGCCCTTAGAAGCCTGTGTTTTCCTCCCACAATACCATGTACCCCAGGCATAGGTATTAAGAGCAGTAACTAACTTACCCATCTTATAACAGCAACAGGGAAGAGTCCTTGGAATGGTGGTTCCAGAAAATATGTCCAAAAGTGACAGGGGCACTGTGGCTGGCTAGGAGTTCATTACTGAGTGTTGGATTCCAAGCAACTGGGTCTAAAGCCAGATCCTCCCTGCGATAGGCTCAAGCCAGAGCTATTAGTCCAATCTAAAGTCCATTAATAGAGTCTAACCTCAGGAAGACCAAGCCAAAAAGGCCAAAGGCATAATTGGAGTCAGAGAGAGAGACTAGCTCCAAGCTACAGCAGGTTGGCACGAACAAGAAAGGTCTAATGCGATTGCTTCCAAGAGCCGTGCGGCCTACGTTTGTCTCTATTATACAGCAGGTAAAAGAGCATAAAAGCCAGAGGAAGCTTCAAAATATGAGAAGAGGGCCCAAGGCAGTATCTTTGATAAGCCTTGAGGCATCTGTGTAGGTACATAGGTGATGCAGGGAAGGTTGTCACCTGGCGTACATAGAGGAGGCCATAATTCTAGAAGCCCAACGTCCAGCATTTTGGACCATGGGAATTTCCTGCTGGAGGGTTTGAAATGGACCACAGAACATTAATCTGTACTTGCTGGTGTCAGAACAGAGGGATGTTTTCCTCGCACACTGTAACTAAATATCTATCTGTTGAATTAGTAGAGAGTCAGAAGGCTCAAATGTATACAGTTAGCAGAGTACAGTCCTGGTTTACTTTGGTTTCCACCTACAGTTAAAACTGTTTCATGCAGCTGTATAAATCATGTGTGGAACTGCATTTCCAGATGCCTCTGCTCTGAAAGCCTTTCTTTTGGATTCAAAGAATAAATAAATTAGTAGTATGTGCTGTATAGGCACAGCCACATCACAGGTTGCTGGTCCAGGCTGAACAATGACAGCATTTACTTCCCAAACAAACTGCCCAAAGGGGAAGCAAAACAGAAAGAGGAAAATATGTGACTGGGAAAATAAGAAGAGAGTAAAAGAGCTAGAGTAAAAGTGAAAATGTTTGATACAGTTTCTTTTCGCTGGTTTGCTTTTAGAAACAGCAAGCATAGTGCAACGGAATGTGTGATTGAGGATGGAGAGGCCTAGATGAGGGTTTTGCTTTAATCCGCTAGATCATTCTGTGATTATGGCAGGCTGCCTATCCTCTTAGATCTCCCTTTCCATCTGTAAGGTGGAGTTTAACTTTTACTTGCCTCTGTTTGGGAAACATGAGTAAATGAGATTTTTAAAAGTACACAGTTCTAGGAAAATGTCTCATAATATTCATTTTAAAATATGCTTATAGTTTTTGTCTTCTAAATTTTCTTTTATCTTCCTCTTATTTTGTTTTCTGGAATATAGAGTCAAAATAAGTAAGAGTTTTTTTTTTTTTTTTTCATATTTTCTCTGCCTTGATATTTATGAAGTTCCCTAAGGAGCTGAAAGATCTTATTGAATTTTGCAATTTGCAATTTGTTATGTGCTTAATGAAGTAAATTATTAATAAGATAAATATAGTTAATTTCCTTGATCTTTAACTTAATTAAAGAAACTTGTTTACCCTTCTCTTTATTTTTTAAACCTTTTCTTCTTTCCCTGCTTCTTTCTGTTGATATTGTTCTCCCTGCTTCTTCTTTACAACTCTAATCAAATTTATGTCCACCAGAGTGTGAATAATTTGCAAGCTGGTATGGTATTTGGCCACAGGAAATCCCTATTCTTCTTTGGTATTAAGAATGTGCTTAGGGCTTCCCTGGTGGCGCAGTGGTTGGGAGTCCGCCTGCCGATGCAGGGGTCACGGGTTCGTGCCCCGGTCTGGGAAGATCCCATATGCCGCGGAGCGGCTGGGCCCGTGAGCCATGGCCGCTGAGCCTGCACATCCGGAGCCTGTGCTCCACAACGGGAGAGGCCACAACAGTGAGAGGCCCACATACCGCAAAAAAAAAAAAAAAAAAGTGTGCTTAATCATCTGCTATATAAACATGAATAGCAGAAAAAGAAGGCTTGGTCCAGAACATACTGAAGAAAGAGGCTATTTATCTTTGGGACTCTCAGTTCATTCATAGTACATACTTTCTTTGTCAGAGAGAATCAGCTAATGAAGGTACATTGGCCCCAAGGTATCTTGAAACAATGGCTGTAATTGAACACATGCAGGAGAAGTTAATGTAAGTATGAGACACCACAATGGTAAGAAGACAAAGGTTGCCGACCAGGAGGTCTAGCTGAGAAATGCACGCTTCTTGGCTTACCTTTGGTTCTCCTGCTTCCTTTTTCCTTACAAGTGGGGTGGGTATCTTCAAATCTTCTGCTAGAGGCAGTGAACTACACTGCTCCAGGAGGGACATCTGTCCTCAGCCACAGTGAAGATGGAGGAAGTCAAGTGTGTATGTGTATATCTGGGGTGGGAGTAGAGTGTTAGGAGGGATCCAACTCAGTATGTTTCTAGGAGATGAACTAGAGAAATAAATGAAACTGGGAGAAGCTATTGTGCGCAGGAAAGGTTACATAACCCAAACTGTAGGAATGACAACAGAGTTAAATAGCTAAGAATGCTACGAGAAGAGAATATAGACATATAACATGTGCCCTAGTAATTAAGAAACACACTTCAAACTGGTTTTCTTGATTGTAAGATCTGGTTTTAAAGGTGCTGGAAAAGAAGGGACACTATTTTATTTGTTTGTTGGATCACATCAATAAAGAGAAGCCAAGATTAACCACTGAAAAGGGGTTCCTTGGCTATTGATGGAGAATTCCAAATACCCAAAAGTCAGATTTCACTAAGAAATGATAAATATATTGTATTCTTAAATCACACCATGTCTGCACTCTGACATTACCATCCAGAGTAGCTTCCTAGGCCCCCAATTCTTGGCTAAACATTGATGCTGCTGCTTCCCTTATTTGTACTGTTTAGATATATTCTTCTAATCCCACTGCCTTTTTTGGATAATGAGTTTCTAGATATGAAAGGCACTTTTCCAAACCTTTCCATTTTATTGTGTTTCTCTGGATTTTGTCCACATCAGAGAGGTTGAAAGCAGAGCCAGACAAGCAGAGGAGAAGTTTGATGATGCGAATGAAAAACTTCATTATACCCTTATAAGAAATAAAGAACTGGAGAAAGAACTAGAGGAAATACTGATGAAGTATAAAGACAAGGAATCTGAAGGAGAAGAAGAAGAAAATGAAGGAGAAAGAGAAGAAGAAGCCAGCCCAGTAGAAAGAGCCTCAAAATCTCCAAAGAAAGGTGAGGATTGCTTTCTCATTTTGCTTTATTTAGGTTGTATTTATGAGCAAAAATTTGATTGGGTCATAAATATTTTAGAAGAGTATCAATATCTTTAGTGATGATCTACTAGTTCGTACTTCTCCTGGGAATGCGCACACATATAATTATATAATTATCTTGTTCAGACAAGTCACAAAAAGGAAAACCAAATGACTAACAATGGTAACTAATAAACTAACATGAGATACAATTTTTACTTATAAAACTGGCAAAGATTTTTTTTTTTTTTTGCGTTATGCGGGCCTCTCACTGTTGTGGCCTCTCCCGTTGCAGAGCACAGGCTCCGGACGCGCAGGCTCAGCGGCCATGGCTCATGGGCCCAGCCGCTCTGCGGCATGTGGGATCTTCCCGGACCGGGGCATGAACCTGCGTTCCCTGCATCGGCAGGCGGACTCTCAACCACTGTGCCGCCAGGGAAGCCCTGGCAAAGCTTTTTAAAAGCAAAGAATACAATGCTGGCCAGAAGGGACAAAGTAATTAGTTTTACAAATAATACTTGTGGGTGGACAGACAGATATAGCTCTTTCAGAAAATAATTTGAGTGTATGTATGGATATGCCTTAAAAATACACATATACTTTGACTTAATAATTTCACTCTTGAGAATCTAGTCTAAGGAAATAATCCTAAATACAGAAACAAAAATTAATGCACAAAGATGTTCAGTGTATCATTGTATCTAAGAAGAAAAAATGAAAATAACCTACCTTTCCAGTCATGGAAGAAAGATTAAATAAATTATGCTACGTTAAAATACCTGAATATTATACAACCATTAAAATGGTATTTACAAGGAATTTGTAATGACATGAGAAATTCTTATGTTAAAATATCAAATGCAGGAAACAGGATATGATACAATATTTTAAAGCTAGAAAAAAAAACAGAACAAAATATGCCCAAACATTGGTATATATTGTCTCTGGTTGATAGAGGTTTATGGGGAATTTTGTCTTTAGTTTTTAGTACTTAGTGGATTGTCTATGATGAAAATAATCTTCTTTATTCTATAGGAAAAGGAATTTAACTCTTCATTTTCTTATCTGTAATTAATCTATAATCTGCCCTCAAGCAGTTCTTAATATCCCCAATATTGGAGGCTATTTTTTGATTTTTGCTTTCATCTTCAACCTGCGTCAGTTCCTAGGACAAGTCCTGGTGCCAGGGGTAGTACTGGGCAGATATCTACTTTCTGTTTTCTCTGTCACCCCTGTCTCTACCTATGCCTCCCCAGCAAAAGCAGTAAGTTAGCCAACCCCTCACAGTCTCTGGCCCAGCTATGATATATCATATCAGTGTGGGAGGAGGAGTGTGAGCCCATTTTCTCCCCTTCTGTTAACTCTGAACTGGTAAAATGTTAATCATTACAGGTGTGAAAATCCTTTAGCTTTACATCTGAATATATGTGAGGGGGTTTTCATGAATTAAAAAAAAAAATTGTATCTTCTCCTATTGTGGTGTAATTTTATCCTGATAATCTGGAAACTAGACTTTTTCCAGTTTACAGAAAACTAAATACTGTAATGCAAACCACACAAAAGGTCTATGTGTTAAACTAGAGCGGTTACCTCAACATGGAATGAGTGACTTTAGTTTTGTCCATTTCCATAAAAGTCTTGGGGATTAGTTTAAATCCAGAATTTAAAGGTTTTGATAATTTTAGGTAGAGGATAACGATATACAGTTAGGCCCCAATCTGCAAACAACCTACACAAGTTTAGGTTACTGCCACTCTTACCCTCCTCCACACCCTCATCAAAGTCATTGCCAGGGGCTCAAAAGTAGAGGATGAGAAGCCTTGCAAAGCTTAGGGGAACTGGCTGCTAAGCAAGGCAATCCCCATGCCATGCGGTGACCTGAACATTTCTCCGAAAAACCCACAATTTAAACATTTCTTAGAATTAGCAGGCAGCTCCTTTAAAAAATGCAGACACCCCTGGAGCAGTCTGACATGCATATGGCATATACTGGGTCATATTTATATGAGTTAGTGCAGGGAGATCACTTCTCTCCTGATAGTTGTGCAGTGAAGGAATGGAAAATCATATGGCAAAGGTAGGAGCCTTGTGAATGCTGAGTAAAGAGATTTGGATAGAGTAGGAAGACATTTATTTTTGTTTTATGTCATTTTTAACAATTAGCAAATCACTGTGTTCTGAGTTATTAATGAAGAAACGAATCGAGAGGGGAGTTTACACAGATGAATATGGCTTAGTCTCTGATCAAAGGGAGGCTTATGATTTAGGAATGGGGGCAAGACAGGGTGTGAACAAGGTGACTGTCAAATGTGGGATGAAGGTAGCAGCACCAGTTGGAAGGATTCCAGTTGAGAACCTTGGTGTCATGGAGCAGCCAGGGAGAGCAGGCTTGACAGCAGAAGTCCTCCTGCACCCATCCCAAGGGTGGGGCTTGTATAGGGTCTGTGCACGGGACACTGGAGGGAGGGACCAGGAGATACAAAAGGGCTACAGTGATGGATTTGGGAGGATTCTGGATACTAGCTCTATTTGAATTTTTTTTTTTCCCACCAAGCTTGGGGTATGTACTGGAAGGAAGAAATATTCTTCTTCTTTCTCTTCTCTCCTTGACCACATACTACTCTTTTCCAGGACCCACTAACTGACTACACTGAAACTTTGAGAAAATGCATTCTCAATCCCAATAACCAATGTAGAGTCAAGTTTTGGGCAAATAGTTTGTAGCTTGGGGCTTACTCATGCAGAACAGAATTTTTTAAATGCTTTGTAAAGTTAAAAGTCCTTAGTAAATATATTGTTACTACAATAATTGTTTTTGTCTTTTCAGAGGTACAGCGCAAGGAGGGTTCTAAATCCAGAACTCGGACTAAAACCACTTACAGGATGAAATCCAAATAGCAAACATAGGACACTAGGCTTCACCATGGCTTCTGTCACTGTACCCACCCCAGATATCTCTGCACTTTTGAGCTGACATTGTGGCTTGATTGAAGGGACTCCCTTTGCAACAGCTACCAGAAAAGCCATGACAGACAACTCAGGGACATCTTCTCTTTAAAAGTCACAGTGATGGCTGTAAGGAATCGGTGTATTAGCTTATTTCCAAGATTAAAAATAGGCCGTGCAAAGGTTTTCTAGCCTCTTCAATTGATTTCCCAGCAGAAGTCTATGAAAAGTGTCAGTTTCTGTCAAGAAAATAATGCTTTTTGAGGACTTTGAACTCTGCAGAGAAGAGTGGCAAAGAAAAAGCATTATTTTTTCAATTTAAGGAGAGGATCCTGGGCTTCCCTGTTGGCGCAGTGGTTAGGAGTCTGCCTGCCCAATGCTGGAGACATGGGTTCGAGGTCTGGTCCGGGAAGATCCCACATGCCATGGAGTAACTGGGCCCGTGCGCCACAACTACTGACCCTATGCTCTAGAGCCGGCGAGGCACAACTACTGAGCCCGCGTTCTACAATTACTGAAGCCCACGTGCCTAGAGCCCGTGCTCCGCAATGAAGAGAGTAGCCCCCACTTGCCACAACTAGAGAAAGCCCATGTGCAGCAACAAAGACCTAATGCAGCCAAAAATAAATAGATAAAATAAATAAACTAAAAAAAAAAAAAAGAGAGAGAGAACGAGAGGATCCTGATAATGCCCTTAGGTTTCTGCAGCATTTTCAGATTTCTTATTTCAGGCATTCTGAAGATTTATCTGGCCTTCACAATAACCCTGCAAAGTAGGTGGAGGAGACACTGTTATCCCCATTTCTCAGAATGAAATAGAGGCCCCAAATGGGTATAAGACTCCCCAGGGTCACAGAGCTGATTGGTGCCAGAGCCCCCAGCTTGCTGGACCTGTGTCTGGATTGTTTGACAATGGCGATGGGCCACCAGGCCATTGCTCGGATGGCTTGCTTCACAGGGGCTAGTGTTGCTGAAGATTCACCCAGAATCTCCATTTTTAACTTTTATTGCCTCATTTATCTGCTCTGTTCGTGACCCTGGATGCATCTAGGCTTAGAGATGGACTAAGCTGTAAAAATATGTTGCAAATGACAAATTGACGTCTGGGCAGTCGCTCAGCAGGGGCCCCTCCTACTTCACTGCTCCTGGCTCACTTGCATTTGCTTTATCTCTCCCTGGCTCCAAACACCTCCGAGATTTCTGCACCTGCTTTGCCTCCGCATATTTGGTGTTCCTTTGGATTTATCTCCTGGAATTGTAGGCCTTTGCCTGCTCCTTGAACATCAGAAACCCTCTGACTCCAGAGTCCTCAGCCCTGTTTAAGCCCAACCACTGGTCAGGCCCACCTTGGCCCACATATATCAAAGTGTTTGTGAGGTGGGTCTCAAAAATGTTTGGGGTCAGTCTAAGGCCTACTGGATGTCTTCTTAATTCTGGGGAAAGAAAACATGAAATTCTTCATGAGCTGACTGGGCTCATGGCCCAACTGAAAGCCACAGCTCAGGCTAGTGGCTCGTGCTTCCAGTTACCACTTGCTGGAGCAGAGCCAGCCCTACCCTTTTCACTTTCCTGAAGAGATTCTTGAATGATTCTAGCAAATTTGGGGCTTTTTAGTGGGATTTCAGCCTACTTTTTAAAAAATTAATTTCCTACTTTGTAGGAATGAGTCATCATTTCCATACAAATCAGCAGCCCCCATCCCTGAACATGAGCGTCTTGCCCCTCAGAATGTGTCCGCTCCATCAGGTGGAAGGCTGTCTTAAAGGTCAGAGTTATGCCTGGTGCCACTACGATTAGAATGAGATGTTTGGTACCATAGACCTAGTTGGAGTGGTTTGGTTGTGAGCCACAAAAAGCCATTCTTACCACAAGCGAAAGGATAATTTATTGAAAGCACGTTGGGGAGCTCAGGAGATTGAAGGAAAGTCCTAAAGAACCAGGCTAGGAACAGATAGGATGAGGTAGTTTTAGATTTCAGAAGCAAGAACTGCTTCACCATCTCACCCAGTTGCTACCACCAAACGAACACCAGTCATTTCTTCCATCCTTACATTATTCTTAAAGTCCCATGAGGGAGAAAGGCTACCTCGTAGTCACAGACCACCCCATGGATGTACCAGGGATGGTGAGAAGACTTCAGGGATCTCTTTAGCTTCCTTAAAGGGAAGCAAGGACACCTTGCTCTACTGTTCCACCAAGACAGAACACAGTATGGGGGAAGGAAATGCCCAAAGAGAATCAGGATGCTGGTAGGAAGGCATCATGAATGTTAGGTGGTTAAAAAAAAAAAAAAAGTATGCTACAGAGAAGGCCTCTGCACTGCCGCTCCCTGAAAGTTATCATGGGCAGCTCCACTTTCCCAAGTAGCTGATGTGTGGGAAGTTTTAGATAGTCCTTGAGTCCTACCACACCTCAAGATCACCCTGAGGTGGTCTCCTGAGCAGAGTGGAGAGAGGAGCTCTTGCTACACTTCTCTGTCAGTGGGGCTGCCAGGTGAGGCTGTTGTGCTTGTGTTAAAGGAGACCAGTCCCCAGGCCTAGTGGTGATGTGGTCCACGTCCCTGGGAAGCCGAGGTGGTAGTGTCTTAGGAATCCTAGAACTTGGAGCAAGTCCCCAGTTCACCAGGCCTGGTTCTTCATCACACACCCAGACCAACTCCATGCATGTGGGCACTGTGTGATTCTCTCCCAAGAGTTCTGGTCCTATGCTGTGGTCCTACTGACTTGACTGTGGTCAGGTCACTTGTCAGGTGCTTTCTGGCACACATTGACTGGGCTTTCCTCTTGTTCTTGGCCTTTCCTAGCTGGAGATCAGTGACTCTGATATTGCCTGGGGAACCTACATTTTGCATTTCACTTTCAAAGACTGCTGAGAATTCTGCTTGTAGGCCCCAAATCTCTAGAGCACTGTTTGCCCACTTCTGGAATTTTAAATAAGTGTGCCACCTACCAGCAAACATTTTCCCACAGGAAGCAGAGGAGCTACTCTAAAATTAGGAGTCTAACTGCTGTAGCCCTGTTGCCTAGGGCCTGTATACCTCCAAAACAGGAGTGCTTGCTATCTGTGCCTGAGGCTGAGGTCCTCTGTAGCCATATAGATGGGAAGCAGTGTCTAGAATTCATCAGGACTTCTACCTCTGCCTCAGGAGAATGGAGAGTTCATTCCAGCCAGGTCTGCCACAGCCTCAAGACAATCTCCTATTCAGGACTGTTGAGCAAGTCCACCAATCCCCCTGACCTCAAAGATGGGCCCTGCCACGTACAGTTTTTCAGAAAGCAGGACTTCTTAGATGGTGCATCTGAGAGCAAGACCAGTGAAGGCAGCCTTCCAGACACTCCCAAGACAATCCCAGTACACAGCAATGTCATTTGGCCTGGGCAGTGTTCCTGTTGTTCTGGAATGGCTGGTGAAAGGGCTCCTGCATGCCTTTCTGGATTGCAGTGGCTTTTGTTTGGAGGGCATCCTCTTGTACTTGCAGGGGTTGGGTTCCATGAGCCCCTGATCTGACAGAGGCATACTTCAGGCTATCTCTAGGCCAGCTGTGAGAAACAATTTTGAAAGTCTGAAGATAAGATTAACAGTTCCCATCATCTGTCTCACCAAGGCAAACTGCTCTTTGGCAGACAAGATATTTCCATCCCAGATGTCCAGCAGATCCTGAAGTTCACAAGGTACAGCTGGTAATCCATTCCCATTTTCCGCTCTGGCCACCCAAATAGTCAAACCCAGGTAAGAAAGAAGAGTGTATCTGATTTCTGGCCAGAACTATTGCTCATCAAGAGAAGAAACTCCTCTCTTCTGTCTAGATTTTGCTTTACTATCGTGCTGAAGAGCTCTACACCTTTGAAACAAATGCTTGAAATATTGTGGGGAGGATTCTAATACAGGAGACCTCATATACAACCTCTTAAGCTGGTTCTGTCCAAGAACAACCACCCTGGGGACAGGAGCTCCTAACCATTGGGGCTACCTTTGAAGCATGGGGACAACAACCTGTATACGAGGCCAGGCTCCCATTTGGATGAGCCCAATTACTGTCATTTAGAGCTACTGGGCTAAAACCAGAAACATAGTAATAGTCATGATTTATTGAGCATTTATCTCATGTAAGCACTGTGCTAAGCACTTCACATGTATTATCGCATTTAGTCACAACAACTCTGTGAGGTGGGTTCTACTTTTATCCCCATTTATGTCAGGATAAGTTGCATGTCCAAGGTTAAACATCTAATAAGTTACAGAGTCTGGATCAAATCTGGTATATCTGACAGCAGAGTCCAAGCTCTCAGTTACAGTGCTACTTTTCCTCTCCAAGCTCAGGAAAAGCTAGAAGCACAGTTGATGAACCCTCTTTGAAGGGATTTGACTTCTACATTCTCTACTTAATTGCTCAGCTCAAATACTCAGCAATGGCATTGACACACAAGCCAAAATTCTAGAGGACATCAGAACCTGCACAGTCCTGATAGACTCTGCCAAAGAACATTGTAGCAGCCAGGAGCAATCTAATGAGGAGGAACATACTTTATCATCCAGACATGATCCCCAAGAATATGGAGCACAGAGGCATTGGCAGAATGACCTGCTAGGCCTCCCAGATATAGGGGAGTCCAAACTGCAGAGCTCCAGCATTACCCTGATATGCTGGTGAGCTGGGGTTGCCCTTAAATTTCTAAGGTAGGCCTGCTAAGCCCCTTTAGGATGACCCTCTCTGTTTTTTTTGAGTTGTATGAGCTGTTTCACTGTTTTGGTTATTAACCCCTTGTTGGTCTCATCATTTGCAGATATTTTCTCCCATTCCATAGGTTGTCTCTTCAGTTTGTTGATGGTTTCACTGGCTGTGCAAAAGCTTTTAAATTCGATTAGGTCCCATTTGTTTATTTTTGCTTTTATTTCTTTTGCCTTGGGAGACTGATCTAAGAAAATATTGCTATGATTTATGTCAAATAATTTTTTGCCTATATTCTCTTATAGGAGTTTTATGGTGTCATGTCTTACATTTAGGTCTTTAAACCATTTTGACTTTATTTTTGTATGTGGTGTGAGGGAGTTTTCTAATTTCATTGATTTACACGTAGCTGTCCAGCTTTCCCAACACCACTTGTTGAAGAGACTGTCTTTTCCCCATTGTATATTCTTGCCTCTCTTGTTGAAGGTTAATTGACCATAGGTACATGGGTTTATTTCTGGGCTTTCTATCCTGTTCCATTGATCTATGTGTCTATTTTTGTGTCAGTACCACACTGTTTTGATTACTGGAGCTTGATAGTATAGTCTGAAGTCTGGGAGGGTTATGCCACCAGCGTTGTTCTTTTTTCTCAGGGTTGCTTTGGCAATTCTGGGTCTTTTGTGGTTCCATGTACATTTTAGGATTATTTGTTCTAGTTCTGTAAAAAAGGATGACCTCTTTCTGGTGATTTGGAGTCCAACAACCTGCAGTACACCAGCCCTTAAGTCCCATGCCTGCGCAATAAATGCAGGTCTAGACCAGAGTCACTGTCAATCCCCAAATGCCCTGGAATACCATTGTCATAGACTTGTTCCACTCTTACAACCATGTTGTTTTGTTGTGGTGTACTCCAATACCAAGTTAGAATATGTTATCTCTTTTATCAGCTTACAGCCTGCAATAGACTGGATGTTTGTGTCCTCCCCCCACCCCACCCCCCAAATTCATATGTTGAAATCCTAACCTTCAGTGTGATGGTATTAGGAGGTAGGTATTAGGAGCTGATGGTATTAGTGTTTGGTAGGTGATTAGGTCATGATGGTGGAGCCTTCATGAATGGGGCTAGTGCCTTTATAAAAGAGACCCCCAAGAACACTCTTCCCCCTTATGCCATGTGAGGATATAGTGAGAAGATGGCTGGCTATGAACCAGGAAGTGAGCCCTCACAAGATGCCAAATCTGCTGGCATCTTGATCTTATACTTTCCAGGCTCCAGAACTGTAAGAAATAAATTTCTGTGGTTTATAAACCACCCAGTCTATGGAATTCTGTTATAGCAGCCTGAACTGACTCAGACACTGCCACTCTGTTAATGTTAAAGTAAATTTCCAGCGACAAACTGTATGTGTCCTAGATTTGGATTATACTGTTCAGTTTGTCCTCTACCTGTCATTTCAAAATCAGTAACCAGTTGGAATACAGCACCTGGGTCTCAAGAGAAGATTTCTACTGCTAGGACCTTGTGGACAACACTATCAACTCACCTAACTGGTCTGTGAAGAATTTGCCTTTGACTATTCATTATACCCTTTTTCACCTAGCACACAGTTTCATAGCAGCTTATCCCCATTATTCTTTCCCATTAAGCCCTCCTACCTTAACAGCTGGGAAGTACCTAAAGATACCATAGATTACTCAAGCAGATCTGGAAGGTGCCTCTGCAAGGTAATGAGCAATTTAAATGTTGACTAGAGACAGACATCAGAGGAGACCAACCAATGGGTGATACCACAGACACTCAGATATATAGGCAAATCTGCCTTTGACAAAAAGAACCTTGCTATAAGGAATTATTAAGGGTCATAAAGGCCATTGTTGCATTACTACCCTGGCATTCACTTATTGTTCTGTTCCTGCCTCTGGTTATGCCTGAACCAGCATTGCCCTACCTCCTCCTTCATTGCTCTTGCCAACATTTGCCAACCTGAAATCAGGAACCATCCATGTGGGGGTGAAAAGTGACCAGCAACCCTTGATGCCACCTTAACTCCAATAAACCAGTACACTGGGATGGGTATGGGCCAACCCTGAAAATACATCAGCCCCATATTTATCGTGATGCTTCCTCAGATTTTAAGCCACATGTACCAGATAAATGTTTTTGTCCTTTTATTTCTCTACTTTAAAAAAAGAGTCTCTATAAAAATAATTCCTTTTAAGTTCTTTAATTAGGTGTAAATTTTATATCCAGCCCAAGTACATCTCTTTTTCTTTCATTCACTCAGAAACACGGAAGTGCCACTTGCGTGGAGAGTTGGAGAGAAGCCTGCATCTCAAGATTACAACAGAGTGTGATAAGCATAATGATAGGGACATGTAGAAAGGGCTGTGGGAGCAACAAAGACCTTGCCAAAGGGGCCAGAGGGCATACAGCGAAAAGGACATTTGAACTACATCTGAAGTCAAAATTTAGCCACATATAGACTCAAAATTCTTTCCAAAGTAGAATGCTGGCTAAAGCTCTTTCCCATAATTACTCTGGTTAGATGATCCACCTAAGCATGTTATATGGCTTCTCTGTCATTACATGATTTCACTGTCTTCTCGTGTGTTGCTGCATTGTGACTTCATACATTCCAAGGGCATTCCACATGGCAACCAAAGGGCAGGAAGTGAGGACAGGGGGCCTTGCTTAGGGCTGTAGCTGTTATATGGCAGCCCTCTTTGCAGTCACATTATCCTTGTTTCCTCCTATAACATGGGAGAGTCTTTCTTTTTAGGGTTCAGTGGCTCAACAGGTTTGGAAGGATTTGGTAAAGGGATGCTTCCTTGAGTTCTACTGCTTGGAGAAGACAGGAAATTTAGCAAGTCAAATGGCAAAGGTAAAACCACTGTGGAAGGCTTCTCTGTGGACAAGGATTGCAGGGTGTGGAGGTACCGAAGCTGAACAGCAGCTGGAGTGCCCGATAGAATCTCGGCTGCCATCCTCAGGGACTCGGACGCAGCCTTCTCCCCTTCCGCAGCGATCATCTAGACAGGGGATGTGAAGAAAAGCAAAGTGATTTTTCTTCTTCACTCCACGAAGGTTTTAATCCTACTTAGTGTGACTCAACAAACAAGCACTAGTATCTACTGTGTGACAGGTGAGCAGACTATCTTTTGTTCTTAAGGATCTTGATTTAGGCAGGGAGATTACGCTGTTAATTGTAATTTAGGGTAGAAGTTTTTAAGGGCCATGACAAGTATAGAGGAAGTGTTAGGGGAGTTACTATGTCTGGTGGGCCTTGGAAGAGTAGTAGGATTTTGCCGTTTAGAGGAAAGGTTGGCCAGCATTCCAGGCAAAGACATGGAATCCTGAAAGAATGACTCCCAGCTCAGGTTAGCATTTCAGAAGAGAAAGCATGAAGCTCACCACCCAACTGTCACCTTAAAGTGGGCAAAGGGCACTGGACTCAGAGATCTAGAAGCAACTCTGCCCAGAGGACTGCCTTCTTCCTCCATCAAAGCTCCAAAGTTATCCACCCTCTTACATAGTTAGGGGTTTTTCTTTACGTACGTTTTGTTCTTTAAGGGAAATCCACCTCCCCTCCAGTCCTCATTTTCTCTTCCCAACACCCTTCCCACCCACACCTCAATCCTCAGGAGCTGCCGGCAGCCACATCTTCTCCCTGGCATGCCTGAGTAGAGGCCATGAGTAGCACAGCCTTCTCTCAGCTCTGGCGTGGAGGGAATTGGGCCCTGATCATGGTTGTCCCTCCAGAGCTTGTGCAGAGCTAGGGATACAGGTCGGGGTGTCATTAACCTAGAGGTGACAGGTGACTGCTATTACCCAGGGAAAGATGCCAGTGCTAGAGAAGAGGGATGGAGCGTGGGGAGATGCCTTTAGGGAGAGGGAGAAGGCAAGATTCAAGGAGGAGAAGGTCACTGTTACTAATAACTTCAGAGAGAGGGAGTAACAGGAAAAGAGACCTTACATTGGTCAGTTAGGAGGCTGTTAACACACTTGAGGAGAGCAATTTTAATAGAGTGGTGTGGGCACAAGCCAGATTCCCCCCAGTGCCTGGATGAATAGGTGAGGAGCGAAGGGGAAATGTTCTCCATGAGGAGGCCTTCTTTTGGATTCTCTGGTGATCCTCAAGGAGCAGCTGTGCAGGAGGACGGCCTGCTCGGGGCTGGCTCACCCGCACTTTGGCCTGTCTCTGTGCTTCGGCCTCCACTGCCAGCGAGTGCTGCAGCCCGGCTGGCAACCTCACATCCTTACTGAAAGAGAAAGGGCATGGGTAGGTAGGTGTGCAGCGCTGCTTTTAGCAGCCGGGGCTTTCGTACAGACCTGCCACCTTCTCTGCTGTCATTTCACGACGCACAGCGAATTCTGATTTAGCAGCGTGTGTGGCCCCCGACCTCTGCGCAGACAGTGGGCAGGGAAGAGCAGCTTCAGGGCAGTGCCTCAAATGCTGATTTTTCTTATCATTGATGCTATAGTAGAGTTATGGTTTTCTCTTTACAAGTGAAACAAATTTTGTGTTGATATACTACG
Source organism: Neophocaena asiaeorientalis asiaeorientalis (assembly GCF_003031525.2). Taxonomy (NCBI): domain Eukaryota; kingdom Metazoa; phylum Chordata; class Mammalia; order Artiodactyla; family Phocoenidae; genus Neophocaena; species Neophocaena asiaeorientalis. The sequence goes on along the minus strand of NW_020174648.1, from coordinate 1,544,894 downwards.
AACATTTTCCCACTTAAAGTTTAAGCTAAATCCCGGCTGTTAAACTTCAATAATGAAGAACAGCCTTGAAGAGCCGGACTATTAATAATGAGGGAAGTCATCTAAGTTTATAAAAGAGAACTGATTTTGAAAAGGGTAGAACTGACCAAATGAGAACAATACTTAACGTATTGCATGAAAGATACAAAATTGTATTTTCCCCCTGATTGTAACTATAAAAAAATACATAGATAGAAAAATGGGCAGTTCCTCAGAAAGTTAAATATGGAGTTACCGTATGATCCAGTAATTCCACCCCTAGGTATATACCCAAGGGAAGTGAAAACATGTTCACACGAAAACTTGCACATGAATGTTCATTGCAGCATGATTCATAATGGTCCCAAAGTGGAAACAACCCAAATGTCCATCAACTGATGAGTAGATAAACAAAATGTGGTATAGCCAGCTGAACAATAGAAAAGTATTCGACCATAGAAAGGAATGAAGTACTGATTCATGCTACACCATGGTTGGATGCTGAAAACATTAAGGTAAGTGAAGGAAGCCAGGCTGAAAAGGCCACGGATTGTGTGATTATAATATTTATATTAAATTCCTGGAATAGCCAAATCCAGAGAGACAGAGAGTAGATTAGTGGTTGTCAGGGGCTAGGGGTTGAGGAGGCAATGAAGAATTCCTGCTTAGTGGATGCAGACTTTCTTTTGGAGATGATAAAAATATTCTGAAATTAGATGGTAGTGGTGGTTGCATCACTCTGTGAATATACTAAAAAACACTGAGTTGTAATTTAAAATGGTTAAAAGTGGTGAGTTTTATGTTATGTGAATTTTATCTTTAAAAAAGGTTTAAATCCATAGAAATATGAAAGTAATTTGCCCAGATGTTACAGTGGTTATGTTGTGGCTATGAGATAATAGGTAAATTTTTTTCTTTCTTCCAAATTTATGCTAATATGGCTACAGTACTCATTCAATGAAAACAATTTTTCAAATAGAAGTTTTTAAATAAAACCAAAATATCTCCCTTTATCATATTGTTCTTCCTGGTTAATTTCCTACCCACATTTCTGTTCTCTCCACTTTGATTCCCCAAATACAGGTCACTGCATCCAAGGCAACCTGTGGAGGGAAGAGTTTAGATGTAAGAACCTCTGGGTGGGAGGAGAGCACCCCTATGCACCAATGGCCGTTGCACTGAGAAAGCACATTTCTTCTGAAAGGACATTATGTACTTCCCTGTTTTGTTTTAACATTATAGGGCCTTGCAAAAGTTGTTTAATTTGCACAGTGCCACTCAACAAATATTTGTGGAATTAAAGATGGTGTGGTAGGCTGACTAATGGCTCCTAAAGACATCCATGCCCTAATCCCTGGAACCTGTGAGTGTTACCCCAAAAGAGACTTTGCAGATGCAATTAAGTTCCAGGCTGTTGAAATGGGGAGTTTATCCTGGATCTTGCTGGTGGGCCCTGAAAGCCACTGCAAGTGTCCTTATAAGAGGGAAGTGGAGGGACATCTGGCTTCAGAAGAGGAGAAGGTGGTGTGATGATGGAAGCAGAGGTTGGAGTGCTGTGCTTTTAAGATGGAGGAAGGGGCCATGATCTAAAGAATGCAGGTGGCCACCTGAAGCTGAAAAAGGCAAGGAAATGAATTCTCCTCTCAAAATCTCCAGAAGGAACCAGTCCTGCTGACTGACACCTTGACTCTGGCCCAGTAAAACTTCTTTTGGACTTCTGGCCTTCAAAACTGTAAGGTTGGGACTTCCCTGGTGGTCCAGTGGTAGTGAATCCGCCTTCCAATGCAGGGAACGCGGGTTCGATCCCTGGTCAGAGTACTAGGATCCCACGTGCTGCAGGGCAGCTAAGCCCGTGCGCCACAACCAAGAGCTTGTGCACCGCTACTAAGACCCGACGCAGCCAATAAATAAATAGATATATTTTTTAAAAACTGTAAGGTTAAATTGGTGGTGGTTTAAGCCATCAAGTTTGTGGTAATTTGTTACAGAAGCAATAGGAAATAATAGAGATGGTATATTTGTTAAATTTGTTCTAAAATGCATTTATTAGAGAACCAAAATCTTTAGTCTCTCTCTCGTATGATATTCTCTTCCATATAATATTCATTTACAGGTGCTTTCACTTCCTGTTGGTGGCACGCATCTTCCCCACCTCCCCATCCCAGGAGTGGGAAGAAAATGGATTGTGTGTTCTGGAAAGGGGGGCAGGGCATGGAGCAATATGCGGGCCATACTCTTTTTCCTTTTTAACTTATTTCTGATGATTTCTTGGTGGCTAGATAAATAGTTAGTGCATTGGGAACCCTGATAAGACTAATTTAGGGGGTTGATGGGAGGAAGGAATGTTGAAAAAGACTTCATAGAGGAGGTGACATCTTAAAGAACAATATGATTTTGCCTGTAGGGAAAAGGGAAATATTTGGTACAGAGGAACAGCCTAAGAGCAGGCATGGAAGCATAGACACACTGAACACTGGAGAAACACTAAGTCCGCTGGAGGATTAGATACACTGGGGGAAGGACAGCAAGAGGTGAGGCTACAACAGTTGGGTCATTTATCCACTCATCCAAAAACCCAGTATCTGACTGCTGTGTAACAGCCCCATGCCAGGTACTGAGGACAAAAGAGGAATAAAATATGACCCCTGACGTTATGGAGTTCATGGTATGGGAAGAAAAATGTGTAAATGCATAAATTATAATTCAACATAACAAGGGCAAGCTTGAATGTCGTGTCTGGACCTTATCCTTTATCCTTTGGAGGGGAGGGATGAACAGGAAGAGAGGCTGAAGGGACGGCAGAGGGGAGCAACGTGAGTGGTTTTTAAATTCCAGAGCAGAAACTCCCCTGTGTCTACTTGTTCTAACTTCTTCTCCTTTCAGCTTCTCTTATTTCCCGAATTCTTCCTTTTTCCACTAGGATGCTAGTCCCAGTTTTATCAGTGATGAATTGGACATGTCACGAACATTTGGTTACCTCATTTTCTCAGCTGTGTCTGCTCAGGCCCCATCAGGCACAATCATTATCAATGCCTTCGATCCTTAGTTCCTTCTATTGAGGTCTTCCTTCAGCCAGACTCCGAACTCAGTTCTGGGCTTGGGTGCCTCATGGCCTCAATGACAGGCTCCGTCACTGGTGGTAATTGCCACCCGACTGGCCAGCTGCCTAGAATGCTGCTTTGTTCTCGTCTCTCTTCTGAATACCTTTGCCAACTTGTCTTGGTAAGAAGTGAAGATGCCTACCCTGGTTGTGGGCAAGGTCGCTGAGCTTGCTGCCTGCGGCCTAGACGCTGCTGCTTGTGAGGCAGCTCTTGCTTTTCTCTCCCTCCTATCATTCCAACTCAATCAAATCTAGGTGATGGATTGGGTAATGAATCACATAAGGGTCTGTGACATCTTACCTCTTTTCATCTGAAAGTCTTATTTGAACTTATCATTATCTAACTTTGCTTGTTTCCCCAACTAGACTGTAAGGTCCCAAGATGCATTCCTTATCATCTCTGTGTCCCACCAACCCACCCTGTCCAGCCCCACCACCCCTGCCAGCTGCCACCCCCACCACCTTGTGCTATGTGGGCACTTTACAATGAGTCTAAAGCCACTATTTGTTTTGAGAACAAAAACTGTGGCAATGACTGACTAGTCAGCACAGATTGGGGACTATGATTGGCTCAGGGTCAATTTGGCAACCTCTTAACTGTCAGCTCCTTACAGGACGGTATCTTTGAATGCATGGCACATGGAAGATTCAGTAAATGGCCAATGAAGAAAGGAATAAAAGATAAAGGGATACTTCAGCATACTTGGTGTTAAATTCATCTAAGTACCTTTACATCTTGTGCAATGCTCTTCCTCTCTAGAAGAATTTCAGTGAGGGATCGATGTGCTAGGAGACGCTTCATGGTGGTCTGCACAAGGAATTGGACTGCTTTGGACACATGAGCAAGACTGCTTAGGAGAAGAGAGGCATTTTCCATTCGGTAGTAGCAGATGGCATCTATCTCCATTACAAACATGTCTTTGGTTACAACCTAGGCAGAAAAAAAATTTGGATGACAACCCTGATTCTTGGGTTCCTTTCCCACATGAGGATAGAGGAGCTAAATATGTTCAAAGGGTATTTTCTCAGCATAAGATGATGGTAAGGAGAAAGAGTAGTAGGCTCGCCCTTTAATCAAAATAGACGTGTTTTTTTTTTAAATTATGGAGTTTGTATTAAATACACTAAAGAACTCACAATTTAAAGGAATCTTGTTGTAAATCCTTTTGTAAAAAAAAAAATCAGGAATAATTTTCTTACATGAAAACACTCAGTTGATTGTATATCAAGTCTTTTAAAACCGATGCCAAAAAAATCTCCTAAAAGAGCAACATGTTCTGGGAAACAAGCGCTCAAATGTATTGAGTGTGCATTTAGAGGGCAGTTTGGTGATACATATCAAAAGCCCTAAAAGATGTATGTGTACAACATTTCCATTTTTAGACATTAATCACAAGGATATATTTCAAGGGTTTAGCTGCAAGGATATGATTCATAGTATTGCTTATTGTAATAAAAAAAGTAGAAATAATATCAACAATAGGGAATTAGTTGAGTAGATTCCAATTACTCAATTAGTTGAGTAAAATCCATACAATGAAATGCTGTGTGTCTGTTTAAAACAAAGAGGTAGAAACATAGGTAATATATGAAAAGGTGATAACAATAGATTTTTGAGTGAAAAAGACATGTTGCAAAATAATATGTATGGTGTTATATATATATA
>NW_020174648.1:1426118-1539995 GCF_003031525.2 Neophocaena asiaeorientalis asiaeorientalis | reverse complement strand
ATATATATATATATATATATATATATATATATATATATACAAACAAATGCACACACATATATGTCTGAAACTACAACCACATATATAGAAAAGTCTGAAAGGATACATTCTAAAATATCAACTCTATGGGTGATAGGGTTAGGTATAAGTTTTACTCCTTTTTATATTTTATTATATAAAATAAGCCTTTTAAAAGTATATTATTGTTATTCATATTTCCATTTACCAAAAGAAAGAATGAGAAAGAACCTCAGACTGAAAGTGGGAGACAGTTTAGGAAAGGCTTATAAATCTGAATCAGTAACAGGAAAGTCTAGATGTTATCTCTACATTTAACTTTTAATTGTGGTAAAATACACAAAACATCAAATTCACCATCTTAACCATTTTTAAGTGCACAATTCAGTAGTGTTAAGTACGTTCACATTGTTGGGCCACCAGTGTCCAGAACTCTTTACATCTTGCAAAACTGAAAACTGGTGAACAATTCCCCATTCTCTCCTCCTGGCAGTCCCCACAACCCTCATTCACTTTCTGTTGCTCTGAATTTCACTACTCTATGTTTCTCATATAAATGGAATTATACAGTATTTGTCTTTTTGTGACTGGCTTATTTCACTTGGCATACTTTTCTCAAGGTTCAGCCATGTTGTAGTATATGCCGGAATTTCTTTCCTTTTTAAGGCTGATTATTATTCCATTGTCGGCATATACATTTTGTTTATCTATTCAGCCATCAGCGGGCACGTGGATTGCTTCCACCTTTTGGCCATTGTGAAAAAAAATGATGCTATGAACATAGGTATACAAACGTCTCTTCAGTACCCTGCTTTCAATTCTTTGGCATTTATACCCAAAAGTAGAATTGGTGGATTATATGGTAATTCTATTTTTAATTTTTTGAGGAACTGTCATACTGTTTTCTACAGTAGCTGCACCATTTTACCTTCCCACCTACAGTATACAAGGGTTCCAATTTCTCTACATCTTTGCCAACACTTATTATTTTCTGGTTTTTTCTTAATAAGAGCCATCCTGATAGATGTGAGGTGGTATCTCATTGTGTTTTTGATTTGCATTTCTCTGATGATTAGTGATGTGGAGCATCTTTTCATGTGTTTTTTGGCCATTTGTAGATCTGCTTTGGAGAAATGTCTATTCAAGTCTGTATTGAAATGTCTATTCAAGTCAAGTATATATATTGTCTACCATATATGGAGGACAATCTGCTTTACTCAAAGTCATCTGATTTAAATATTAATCTTATCTAAAAAAATACCTTAACAGCAACATCTAGATGTATTTGACCAAATATCTGGGTACCATGGCTTAGCCAGGTTGACACATAAAATTAACCATCACAAAGGCCTTTGTCCATTTTTAATTGGATTGTTTGCTTTCTTGTTGTTGAGTTATAAGATTTTATATATTCTGGATATTAACCTCTTATCAGATATAGTATCTGCAGGTTTTTTCCCATTCTGTAAGTTGCCTTTTCATTCTGTTGATTGTGTCCTTTGTTGTAAAGGAGTTTTAAATTTTGATGTAGCCCGTATCTCTTTTTCTTTTCTACTTTTGAGCAAAAATAGTCATTTTCCTCTGGGCCAGAAGTGGTAGCTTGGCCAGGGAAAATGTAGAAAGAAAGCAAAATCCACCACTTGGCTTACCTCATGAAAGGGTATCTCCAAGGTTTGGAGGCGAAGGTCAACCTTGTGGTAGGTATCCAGGCAGGGCAAAAAGAAGAAAAGGCCTAGAAGAGGGGGCAGGGGAAGTGACAGGTGAATGGCCAGCATGGAGGCCATTTGGGGTTCACTCTTTTGGCGTCAAGTTGCATGTTGCATTGCTTTTCTTAGCCTCCAACTGCCCATAGACCTCCCCATATCCCACCTCCACCCATGGTGTGTTTGTTGTTACTAAGGCTACCAAATAATTTGTTGTTCAAGCTGGGGCACTTTTGAGGGTGAAAGGAGAGCACTATTATGACTTACACCAGGATAACAGGCATAAACAGGGATTATCCCCAGCAAAATGGGCTATATGGTCACCTTGGTCATGGTGCTGACCTGTCCAGATATTGGGTTACACATCTGTCTCCTTCACTAGATTTAAACTCTATAACGAGAGCATCTTACGCATTCCTGTTAGTCTTAGTGCCTTTTAGGTGCTCTGTAAAACTATTTCTTGAATCCACGTGTGTAAGAACTTTAGAGCCAGCAACCTCCATGTGGTATTTCTTAAAATGTGAGCCCCAAAGGAATCAGCAACATCATGATACCAGCCTTCTGGTTGGCTAGTTAGTCCTCACCCACCCAATATAATGTAGAGGGTCAATGTGCAATCAATATTTTAGATTGATTTACTGAGATTTTCTGAGAGACCATTGGACACTGTAGGCTTGTAGAAGAGCCAAAGCTTTGTTGGAATCAGCAGTACCTCAAGCACCCATGATCTCCCTGAGGAGCCACCCAGCTACTAGCCCTTCTCAGACCCAATCGAGAAGGATACCAAAAACTAGAACCAGAACAAGGCAGTCCCTGTTCTGGAACTACAGGGTCTGGTTCTATTTTTGTGTGAACCAATCTGTTGGCTCTGAATCTTCAAACTGATTTGTGTCTCCTAGTCTGGTGTCTATTCTCTATCTGTTTCTGTAGAGCTGGCTTGGAACTTGGACCCTTTCCAATCTGTGCACAGTGGGACTTTGCTTCTTCTCATGTCTTCCTGGATTAGCTCTTCAAACCCCAACTATTAGACTTTTCAGACTAACGATACTTGTATCTGTGCCCCATAATCAGCTTGGACTTCTGGATACAAACTCTGTAAGACTTTAAGGTCCTAGAGACTAGAGACCATGTCTAATTCATCCATCTTCATATCCTTTGTAGTTAAACAATGAAACACAGGAAGTGCTTAATCTACGTTTCTTAAATTTCCATGAACTGAAGGCCAATTTGTTACTTGGATGCTGAACTTTGCCTATCTAGCCTGGTGTGTTCTGATTCCCTGGATCCTGAACTAGCTCAGTTTTGCTCTGAGAATTCACAGGACTCAGACCACTTACATGTTCTACTCAAACCAGTGCCTGGTCTTAGGTCCTAGCCTACTTGCTACTCCAGCCAGCCTGGCCCTGGCATTCAGCTTTTTGCATCCACTCTCTCTTTTGGTCACTGTGACCTGGTAGTAATGCTCTCTGAAGAATTTCTTAATAACCTGTGTTACAAGTAACAGATTGAAAAATGAAGATATCATGAATCAAGTTACTTCATGTAATATGAGAGCTGTATTACAGACATGCATGGATTGAAGAAATTGGCAAGTCTCTGGGGGAGTAAAAAAGATCATTCTTACCAGGGCCTTTGGCTCTTCCAGGAAGCAGATGTCCCAGTCGGAATATAATTACTCTCTCATACTCCTGTATAACCTAAAGGAAAATTTAATACTTTTGAATCACTCCAAGAGATTAAAATGAAGTCTTCAGAAGACCCTGGTGTGAGAGTGATCCTAGGTATCAGAAATCTTTTGCTTTGAGAACCAAGAAAAAATTTCTGTTTATACTTACATTTCTAAAATATATACTTAGTAAATGAAAAATTTCAGAAACCAATGAAAAAGTATAAAATTTTTGAGACTGTGGACAGATTTTGATTAGAGAGTCATGGTTATCTAAAAAATAATTGGTTCCACCAAATCAAAGTAGTCACAGCATATTTAATCTTGTATATTGCCGTGATTGATGCATTATGAGCTTTTACATGTATCACTCATTAGCTATTTACAGACCTTACGGCAGCCATGCAGGTGCTCAGATCACCCTTCAGGAAGAGCCTGTAGCCAACTATATGTTGTCTGTAGGAGATACACTTTCTATTTAAATATACAAATAGGTTGAAAGTAAAAAGATAGAAAAAAATATACCACACAAAGAGTAACCAAAAGAGAGTAGGAGTGACTATACCGATATCAGACAAAATGAAGTTTAAAACAAACACGCAAAAATGTTACTAGTGATAAAGAGGGACATTGTGTAATGATAAAATGGCCAATGTGTTAGGAAAGTATAACAATGGTAAACATATATGTACCTAAAAATAGAGTTCCAACATATATAAAACAAAAACCAAAAGAACTGAAGGTAGATATAGACAATTCAATAATAAAAGTTGGAGACTTTACTATCCCACTTTCAATCATGGATAAAACAACTAGACAGAAGGTCAACAAGGAAAGAAAAGACTTGAACAACACTATAAACAAATTAAACCTAACAGATAGCTATGCATAACTCCACCCAACAATAGCAGAATAGATATTCTTTCAAGCACACATGAAACATCTCCAGGATAGACCATATGCTGGGCCATAAAAAAAACTCAATAAATTTAAAAGGATTGAAACCACTGTAAGTATATTCTCTGATTACAATGGAATGAAATTAGAAATTGATAACAGAAGGAAATTTGGGAAATTCACATATATATGGAAATTAAACCACACACTCTAAAATAACTGATAGGTCAAAGAAGATATCACAAAAGAAATTTAAAAACACTTTGAGGGACTTCGCTGGTGGTGCAGTGGTCAAGAATCCGCCTGCCAATGCAGGGGACATGGGTTCGAGCCTGGTCCAGGAAGATCCCACACGCCGTGAAGCAACTAAGCCTGTGTGCCACAACTACTGAGCCTGCGCCCTAGGGCCTGCGAGCCACAACTATTGAAGCCTGCGAGCCACAACTATTGAAGCCTGTGTGTCTAGAGCCTATGCTCCACAACAAGAGAAGCCACCACAGTGAGAAGCCTGTGCACTGCAACAAAGAGTAGCCCCTGCTTACTGCAACTACAGAAAGCCCGCACGCAGCAACAAAGACCCAATGAAGCCAAAAATAAATAAAATAAATAAATTTTAAAAATGCTGTAAATTCAGAACACAATGATAAATAAAGTTTATTAAAAAAAAAACAAAACACTTTGAGATGAATGAAAACAAAACCTCAAGATACCAAAACATGTGGGATGCAACTAAAGTAGTGCTTAAAGGAAAATTTATAGCTGTAAATGCCTATAACAAAAGAGAAGAAATATCTCAAAATAATACCCTAATTTTCTACCTTAATGTACTGGATATAGAAGCACAAAGTAAACCCAAAGTAAGCAGGAAGAAGAAAATAAAGATTAGAGTGGAAATAAATGCAACAGAAAATAGAAAAGCATCAGAGAAAATCAACTGACCCAAAAGTGGGTTCTTTGACAAGATCAACAAAATTGACAAATACTTAGCGAGACTGAACAAGAGAAGAGAGAGGAGATTCAAATTGCTGAAATCAGGAGTCAAAGAGGAGTGACAGAGACATCACTACTGTCCTTACAGAAATAAAAAAGATTGTAAAAGAAAAAATTGTGAACAACTAACAACAAATTAGATAACAGGTGAAATGGACAAATTCCTACAGAGTCATAAACTATCAAAACTGACTCGAGAAGAAAAATGAAAAAGACCCAGAATTAAAAGATTGAATTAGTAGTTTAAAAATTTCCCACAAAGAGAAGTCCAGGACCAGATGGCTTCACTGGTAAATTCTGCCAAATATTTAAAGAGGAATTAATACCAGTTCTTCACAAATTCTCCCAAATAATAGAAGAGGAGGGAAATCTTTCCAACTCATTATCTGAGGCCAGTATTACCCTGATACCAAAACAAGACAGTGATATCTCAAGACAAGAAGATTACAGACCAGTATCTCTCATGAATATAAATGCAAAAATCCTCAACAAACAACCAGCAACTTGACTCCAGTAACATATAAAAAGGATTATACATCATAACCAAGTGGGACTTATTCTAGGAATACACAGTTGATTTAACATCCAAAATTCAATGAATGTAATACACCATATTAACAGAATAAAGGGCAAATACCATGTAATCATCTCAATGGGGGAAGAAAAGGCATTTGACAAAATCCAACACCCTTTCACAAAGACAAAGGAGAAGAAGAGGAAGGAGAGCTTGTGTGGAGAGTGAAATCGGCCACAGCCCCAGCAGCATCTGTAGCGTTCCAGCCAAGGACATGCTCTTCCCTGACAGCTCCGGCCAATGACTAAGAATGGCAGGGATACAAGGGCTTGGCCATTTCTGCCCATTGTGAGACTCATCTATGAGGCAAACTTTGCTCTGGAGTTCCCTTTCAGTCTGGCCAAGACTTTCTTGGAGGTATCCCGCAGTCTGAGGCACTCTCTGTCCAATCCTTCCTTCCCCTTCTCACATCACAGGTGTCAGATCTGCATCATCGTCTGAAGGTTTTCCCTGCCTACTCTTATTCTCTCTCCCCTTAATCTTTCACAGACCATGCCACCCCATAAATCTCTTGCACTTCTAATTCCATCTTGGTATGTGCTTCCCAAACTGACATAGGTCTTCATTTACTTCAGGGACAGCCATGTGTAACCACCTGTGGGCCCAAGATAATTATCATCTGTGGTCTATAGAAGCTGCCTGAGAAGTTTCCTGGAGGTGTCAGGAGTAGGCATCATGACCTCTTCTGGGCTGGTCTTTGTGTTATAGAGTGTAGATGAACTAGACATAGCTCCTGTCCTGAAGGGGCTCTCAGTCTAATGGCAGAGATTGTGTATCCACAAATATTATGCATGTGGTAATTGCTAGAATTGATGTGAAAGTAGGATGACACGAGAGCACAAGGAAGGGAATGACAGTCTGGAGGAGTCAAGAAAGGCTTCACAGTTATCTCTGAGCAGGTATAAAGAGTAAGAGCTCTCCTGGAAGGTGAGTGGGAGTGAGGGCATTCAATGCAGAGCAGACAGCATGTACCAAAACACAGAAATGAGAGTGGACATGGTGTGGTCAGTGAGAGGCACCAGGAAATTACTTATTGGGTCCTCATGGAATCTCACCTTTATGCAGAACCAGATAGAAAAAGGGAAGGTCACAATGACGAAGAGCAGGGATGTGAGGACAAGAAGCCACTCACAAGCCCCTAAACTGGAAGACTTGGTACCTTAAAAAAAAAAAAAAAAAAAGCAAAAGAATAATTATATTGGAACTTCACCATATTCACTGACTAGCACCTCTAGTCCGGTCCTTGGTATTAGGGTCAGAGCAGTTTGCCGACGTTGCTGGAAATAATGGAACGAGCTGTCTATCAGCGTGGTCAGTTCCCAGAGCCCGGGGCGCGGTCTGTGTGAAGGGCTTTGTGGGCAGATGGAAGGTGGAACAGGCTCCTGGAAAGGCAGTGGAGGGTACACTGGAACAACCACAGAATCTGGGCAGAAGGTCTGGGTTCTGGTTCTGGCTCCACCGTTTTCTGTCCAAATGACCTTAAGCAAGGTACACAACCTCTCAGTTTCCTCATCTATTCAAGGAAATGCTATTGCATAACTATTTCATAATAACTATCTCGTGGAATAGCTCATATCTCTGGCATAAGAATGAAATGACATATAAATATAAAAGCACTGAACTGTGTTTTTTTACATGTCTGGTGTTGTCATTTAAAACTCATGTTTACCTAGTGGTAACTGCTACAAAAGTACTTTTTCTATCTGAGCCCCTCTTAAATAGGTACCTTAAAAATACACGATCAATGAAATTGCTACAAAATAGATTTACGTTCCAAAGGCACTTAGCATTACAAAGGTTCCATTTAAGTCTTTATTTTTCATTGTGAAAAGCAGATTGCTGTCAACTTTGTTAGACACGATTGGCTTTACTTTTGAGCTATCCATTTCCAACTAGAGGACAGAAGCTGTGCTCCTTTTATATGCATGTGCCAAAAAGGCATACACACACACATACACACACACACACACACACACACACACACACACACACAGCCATACTTAGATGATATTTCCTTAGTATCCTCTAGAAGTATAATTTTGAGAAAAAACAGGACCCTTTGTCCCTCTCTGCACAGTTTCTTCTATTTGAAGTGGTTCAAACCATATGTGTCCAGAGGTTCATCTTCCCTGAAATTACAGCTCCATCTACCACTTGCCCCAATATCTGAAATTCCTCCATGAGAGCCCCTTCTTTGGCTTCAGGTGTGGATCTTTAGACAGTCTTTGAAAATCACCTATATGGGGTAATATTAGCCCATTTGTGCCTATAAAAAAGTGATATGGAACTGAAGTTCAGGCCATCCAGGTTGCTTGGGTGATAAATGAAATGGTATCAGGGAAAATTCAGTCTCAAGCACATAAGCTTCTTGGGGCCTTGTCTTGTTTAAACCATGTCCCAGGACTGGAATAGTGCCTGACACATACAGGTGCTCAATAAATACTTGTTGAATGTAGGAAGGAAGGAGAAGTGGATACTGAAAATGATTTAAATGTAATGGTTATAGAAATCTCAAGAATTTTAATCCACAGGTACTAGAAAACTGGCCAAAGGGATACTATTTGTCAGTTTAAAAATCTTATAGAGGAATAGAAGGTGACTAAAGATTAGAAATGGTGAAAAGTCTATTTTTAAGGGATGGGAAGGAAATGGATAACTAATTAGTAGGCCTGAAAATTTGATTTCCATTCTTGCAAAATAACTGGAAAGGTCATCACCAAATTGATGTGCCATTTACTCGAAGAGGGCAGATACACAAGCTGCACCAGCACAAAACCAAATTCGGTGCTAAATGCCAATGTATGGCAGTTCCTAAATGGTGTCCCACGGAACACTAATCCTCCAGGGCGCTCCACAAAGCAAGTGTTCCTGGAGCAAACAAGTTTAGGAAATATTGTGTACTGTATCTCACTCCTGGAGCTTCCCAATAGTCACTGGCATATTGAAGCTAGGAGAATCCCTGCAGCAAAGAAGCATTCTTAGCTTTGTTTAACCTAGTATTTCCCAAACATTTGACCAGGCGATGTCTCCTCCAAGCAAATTCATGTTCTATGGAATTTATTTCTCATGCAACCTACTCTGGGAGATGCAGTTTTGAGAGAGGTGTTTCTATAAACATCTTATTAGTTTTTGCAATATTCTTCCCTAAAAGCAGTAACAGTGTTATTGCCATGTTTACTAGCTTATAAATATATTTCATTTGCCAGTGGTAACCATGGTAAGTAAAAATAAATAAATGCACATACCAACAAAATTTATATTTTATAAGTGAAGAAAGTCCTCAAAATTCCTTCATACCATAGTTAGGGATGTGAACAGAAAACTAATATGTATACCCAAATCTAACTTGAAGCTTTACTCACAAAATATTATTCTCTTAGAATGAGTTCCTTGAATATCCAATTTGTTTAGTGTAAGTGAATAGTGTAACACTACATGTTAAAGCAGGAAGCGCCTTGAGATACGACAGTCTGAGAATCCTCAACATTTCAGTAAAATGAAGCTTCTCTTAGTTTCTCCCAAATCTTAGGTAGCCTGGCTGTGGGAGTGTGGTACTAGTGAGGAGGAGAGGGGATGTTGATGTGTCTGTTCCCCTTTCCTCTGGGAGCCACAGAAACCTCTCAGACAAGGGCTCAGCAAGGGTGTCTCATCCTTAATGGGCTCATCCATTGCTTGCGGGGGCCTGAAGCTCTAGTCACTTTATAGCTGAACAGACTGAGGCCCACAAGGTGAAGCTACTAGCCCAAGGCCACAGCTAGTTGGTGGCAGTGCTGGAACCATGACCAGAAATCAGGGGCAGCACCCTGCAAGGATGGGCTTTTCAATAAGACTGTTTTATTCTGGAATGCTGGCTTCTCCACTTCCCACCTGTAGGTCTTGGGCAAGTTATTTAATTTCTCAGCATTTTTTCTCATCTGTGACACAGGAATGATAATACTCAGTAAAACACCTAGCATGTGCCTGGCACACAGTAGGAGCTCCAAAAATGGGGCTCCCTTCCTTCCCTGCCCCACCCATGTGGTCTGAAGCACAATACTTACAGACCTCTAACCTCAGCACTACTGTAGCAGTGAATCCAATAACCCTTTAATGACCAGAAGTTTCTGACCCATGAAAGGGCATCAGTTAGGCAAAACAGCATTAACATGGTCAACATAAACTACATCCCAACTGCTGGAATCTTTCTCAAGTCATAGCTTTCAGTGCTACAGCATATAGGGCAGTGCTGGTAGCCAGGAGATGTTAAAATTTCATAGTCAGCAGAAAGTAGTATAACACACTATTCCTTATTTACCTTCCTTTAAACCTCCTTCACCCTGAAATTAAGGTGTAATGCGTTTTTTCTTCCACTCATCATAGAAAGGATTGGAAGCAGATAAATTTGTTCCTAAGAGTTGCTTCACCTGCAGAAGCTAAAGAGACACCTTTCCCTGTGATTCCCTCCCTTTGGTCTAACTTGCCTCTTTTAGCTTGCAAGGGTGTTTTTTTTCTTTCCCTCCAGGCTTTGCGCAAGATAAGTGCTTCCAGCGTCTTATTTTATCCTCACAATTACCCTCTGAGGTGGGTAGTATTGCTGTCCCCATTTGATACATGGTTAAGTCCCTGACTATGATCAAATAGTTAGCTAAGATTCAAACTGAGATCTAGCTTTTCTCTACTTGGCTCTGCTGCCTCTACTTTTTAGAAAGTATGATCACTGCAAAGTGTAAAATACTTTTAGGAAAGTCTGATGAGGAGAGGAGAATAAGCTACATAGTTGCCCTGAACCACGTTGATTGGTCCCCAACCTGGATCACACTCCCTCCCACCTCCCATCCATGGCTGACCCCTGAGAACAGCGGTATTTAGCTGATGTTATTTGTATTTCTTCTGATGCATTTTGGTCTCCACCACAGAGGGGTTGGTGGGTCCTATCTCGCGTCTTTCATTTCCTGGGAAGCTGAGCAGGTCCAGCAGGCTGCTCTGGCCTCGGAAGCTCTCAGTGCGGTGCCTCATTGCACCTTAATTGACATCCCTTGGGTACCACTTGGAAAGGCCGCACCCCCTCCCGGGGCCTCAGCCTGACCGCTGTACCTTCCTCGGGCCGCTCGCTCTCCAGCAGCGCCACCACCTCGGTGCCCTCCTCGCCAGAGCCCCGGACCTCATCCACGTCCACCACGGTGGCTGCAGGCGCTCGGGGCTCACCCGAGCTCCCTGCCCGCCCGAGGGCCATCTGCTCCGGCCCGGCGTCCCGGCGCCCGCGGCCTCTGCCGCCCCTCTCAGCCTTCGCCCTCTTGTTCTCTTTGTGGGCGGACCCGCTGCCTCTCCCGTGGGCCTCTCTGGAGGAGCTCCGAGCCCTTTTCTCCATCCTCAGAACGACCGAATCCAGGAGCGCAGTTCCTGCAAAGTCGCTGGCAGGGATGCGGGGCGCGTCCCGAGGGGACTATAGTGACCTTGGGCGGGGGCGGGACCTGGGCGGTGGGCAGGCGGGGCTCTGCTCGGGGTGAAACCCGGCAGCTGTTTCTCAGGGGGGCTGTGGACAGGGCGCGCCACCGCTGAGACTTGGTGCCACCTTCAACACTGAGTTTTTGTGAAAACCCATGTGCCAATTTATGGCGTTTTAAAATGTGTTTCTAGAGACGAAAATTTGAGCTGAAATACTACGGAGGCCCGCAAACCGCTGAAGGTGCGATGGCATTTTGCTTTATGATTTGTAAATATCGTATAGAATGGGGTATGTGGTCCTCGCTTAAGACTAAAGAGCTTACAGGAAAGAAAAGGTCGTCCAGTTAGGGTAACTTTAAGGTAAAATTAGAAACTTCTCCCCAAGCAACCCCGTCTTCCCCCTTAAGATCTTCCCAAGGTTACCTTTCCTCTTTCCCCTAATTTATTTTATATCCTGGCCCTACTCTTTCTGCTGAGATTTTCACTGGTAAAGGTGTTGACTGACTACTCCTGGGAACATTTAGGTTTTAAAAGTGGGAAGGAGAGGAAAATTCTCCCAGAACTCACTCTCTCTCTCTCTCTCTCTCCAGACCTCTTCTCTCTCTCTTATGTATATTTCTTTATTTTTACTAATTTATTATTATTTTTATTAATGCTTAAGCCTGTTGATGATGTTACTTCTTGAAGAATCAGAAGGGAAGGGATCTGATTTAACTTCTGTTTTAGGAAAGGAACACTTTTGTCCTTGGCTAGGCTCTGTTCCCATGCTTCTTTGATGAAGGCAGGAGTGTTGCTTTTTTAAGGTTCACTGGCCATGCTCCATCCAGCAGCAAACCGGGGTAGCTGCCCCACCCACCTGCATCTGAGGAAATTGAAACATTGAATAGATCTATTTCTTTTTTATTCTCTATTAGTAATTTCTCACTGAATGCTAGGTTGGTCTAGACAACCATTCAAAGTAGAGATTCATGACTCTACTCGGATAGCTCAGATCACATTATTGTATTGTTCACTTACTTTAAATTTTTCAGTATTTATTGAGTTCACATAGTGATAGCTTTTTCTCCTCTCAAAAAGTTTTATTAAAGAATGAGGACCTGAAGTAACTCAAATTGGCTCTGGAGAAACTATTCCATTTCTTTCTTCCATATAGGCCATGCTAGGACACTGGGAATAAAGTAATGAAAAGATTAGTAATAAAGTAACTTAAATAGATTTGTTTTTTACTCTCTAAACCTGATTATTATTATAGGGAGAACAAATGTTTCCTCTCAAGGGCCTGACTCAATTAATAGTTCCTGCCCAGAACACTACACTGAAAAAAATTCTGAAGCTGCATTTGGCCCATAGGGGGAAAAGTATCATGATTATTTAGTATTCACTCAAAATTAATAGTTGATATTTAACATAATTAGTTTTTTTATCATCCTGAAAAGATTTCTCTATTTGGAAAAGCATGAAACTGTAGCATTTATTGATTTTTTTTCTCAGCCTTTGATTCTGTTATGAATTAATTTGATCTAGAGTCCTAAGTATAAACTCTTAAACTAAAATTGTACCTCAATTTTTGATCCAAGAATTGGCAGAATAGTTGGCCAAATGACATTCTCAACGCTGTACCCTGGGGGCTTCCCTGGTGGCGCAGTGCAGTGGTTGAGAGTCTGCCTGCCGATGCAGGGGACGTGGGTTCGTGCCCCGGTCCGGGAAGATCCCACATGCCGCAGAGCGGCTGGGCCCGTGAGCCATGGCCGCTGGGCCTGCGCATCCGGAGCCTGTGCTCCGCGGCGGGAGAGGCCACAACAGTGAGAGGCCCGCGTACCGCAAAAAATAAAAATAAAAAAAATAAAATTGCTGTACCCTGTCTCCCAATAAGATAGAGGGCTGGGACGTGGGTTCGTGCCCCGGTCCGGGAAGATCCCACATGCCGCAGAGCGGCTGGGCCCGTGAGCCATGGCCGCTGGGCCTGCGCATCCGGAGCCTGTGCTCCGCGGCGGGAGAGGCCACAACAGTGAGAGGCCCGCGTACCGCAAAAAATAAAAATAAAAAAAATTAAAAATGCTGTACCCTGTCTCCCAATAAGATAGAGGGATTTCTTGTAGGAAAAAAATTGATGAGAAAAAGCCATACTTGGTGTTGGAGCCCATGTTGGGTACTTGTTCTCATCTCCTTTGCTGTTATAGCATCACTACTTCATTTTCTATATCCATTTATAACAGTAACACAAGCACTTGCTTATAACACAAGTCTGTTGGGATTATGAATGACAATGACAATATCTGATAAAATGTGTAACATTCCATGTTAGAAAAGTCAACACAGCATCTTGAAGGTGGAGGAGTTGGGGAGTGCTGAGGCAGCAGCATGAGTCCCTAGCTGGCTGGCCTCATCTACTCTTAAAATGATGTTGCTGTTTTCTTTTAGATTCCTTTTTAATTGAAAGTGTTGGTCATCCCTTTGCTGAAAATATTAATGTACACATCTTTAAACTCTTAACGCTTTAGTCCTTGTTTGGGTTTGTTACGAGGCTGACATCTGTGGGAATGGAGTTACTAGGAGAGGGGGAGGACCAATTAAAGTTGCTAGCTATGAGTTTGTTTCTAAAACAAAGGTCATGATAGATTTCAAGGCTTTCTAAATTAATATACTTATTCTCATTTAGTGGTTTGAAATTTTATATCCATAATGAAGAGAGTGAATATTGATTTATATGACTTATGTAATGGGAAAACTGGAATTCATTATCACTAGATGAAATTGCAAATCTTATCATTTGAAAGCTGGAAGAAATTACAGGGAGTTATATTTGACTTTCTCAATTTGTAGATGGCAGAGAAACCAACCAGGAGGGCACAGCAGTGGTCTAGGAAAGTGATGCTGATGAGAGCTGACTTTGGCAATGGGAATGGGTTAGAGTCAGGAAATATTTCTGAGGTAGAATATCAGCAGAATTTGGTGACCACATGGGGTTATGAAGGGGCGGGGGAGGATGGTGAGGGGATAGAAGACTTGAGAGATTTTGACTTTTAGAGGTTGAGCAGCTGGTCATAACTGCAGGCATCTCTGTCAGACCCACTTCCCCTAATTATACTGCTCTCAAGCGTTTTATGTTCTGGCCTTCTTTGCCTGGAGATGCAGTTGTCCACTTGTTAGGTGCAGATAAAACTGACTTGACTCCTCTCTCATTAATTCATTCCACAGATACATAGTGAGCACCTACTATACGTTTAGCACTGCTCATCTCTGAGGGTGTAAAGGTAAGACATGCCCTTGAGGAGCTTAGAGTCTAACAGGAAGAAACAGATATGTAAACACATAGATGTGATAAAGTGTATGTTATGACAGAAGGACCTACAGCAGGGTCTCTCCACTTCAGCACTGTTGACGTTTGGGGCCAGATAATTCTTTGTTGTAGGGGGCTTTCCTATGTATTGTAAGATCTTTAGCAGGATCCCTGGCCTCTACCAAGTACTAGATGCCAGTAGCACCTCCCCAACAGCTGCAGTGACCAAAAGTGTCTCCAGACATTGCCAGGTGTCCCATGGGGGCAAAACTGCTCAGGGCTGAGAACCACAGATCTGCATGTTACCACGAGGACACAGAGGAGGGGGTAAGTAATTCTACCTGGGTGGAGTCAGAGGAGACCCAGTTTGAGCCATATTAAGAGGTAGCCAGGTGATCCTCAGATGGGCTTCAAGAACTAGGCCGTCCGTCAGATCAAACGCCTACATGAAATTCCTAATCAAGACTTTTTGATAAGCTTTCAATATTTTTGTTACCGTGGATGAGAAACGTGTTCACAGTCTTTTGTTTTTTTTTTTTTTTTGTGGTACGGGGGCCTCTCCCTGTTGTGGCCTCTCCCGTTGCGGAGCACAGGCTCCTGACGCGCAGGCTCAGCGGCCATGGCTCACGGGCCCAGCCGCTCCGCGGCATGTGGGATCTTCCCAGACCGGGGCACGAACCGTGTACCCTGCACCAGCAGGCGGACTCTCAACCACTGCGCTGCCAGGGAAGCCCCACAGTTTTGTTTTAAATTTATTTATTTAGTCATTGATTTTCAAGCTTTATCGCAGTAAGAATTGTACATATTTAAGGTGTATATATATACTGTGAAATGATTAAAAACTTTTAAAAACCATTTTTACAACAGAATTTACACCAGTGGAACAAAGAATTGAATATCATTTCTTTCATCAACAAATGTAATTTTGATATTTCCTTTGATGGTACAAGTGGATTTCAAATCCAGTCAAACTTTTTCCTAACGAGTACTTCAAAATAATGATGAAACTTCAGGTACAGAAGCGGCTGTAGGCGCCGGAAGCGCGCCGCGCAGGAACCCCGCTCCCTGCCCCGCCCTCCCTGGGCCGCGCCTTCGGCTGCGCAGCCTCCGTGCGCACCCAGACGGGAACTTCCCCCGAGGATTCGCAGGGGCGGTCCCGGAGGCAGAAGTCGATATCTGGCAGCGTCCAGCTTCCCGCAGCAAATTCAGTGAGTATCAAATGGCTTGCTGGAGGCCCGTGGGCATGCCAGCTGACCCCACTTGGTTGCCTTCTGAAAAGTGTGGGTGGAGGTTACTTTTGGCTGGAGGGTCCCCAGCACCTCCTTTTCCCCGAACCCTCAAGCTACCCTTATGGGCTGAGAAAAAGCAGTCTATTAGACCGCACCTGTAACCTATTCATGGTAGATGAAGCAGGAGGAGCTCCGATTCTCACGTTAGAGGGCATCAAAATCACCTGCAGGGCTTATTAAAACATATTGCTGGGTTCCTTCTACCCGCTTCCTCCCAGGTTCTGGTTGAGCAAGTCTGGCATGGGGTCTGATAATTGGTATTTCTAACTAGTTCCTAGGTTATTCTGTTGCTCTGGAACCACAAGTCGAGAATCACTCTCATAGAAGTTAAACAAAGTGTTTTCTAAATACTCCAGCCCCTTCTCACTCCCTCTTAGCCTGGTTTATTTTCCTTGAGAGCAGTTATCATTACTTGATATTATATATATTTATCTGCTTTTTGTTTGTCCTTAGTAAGGTCCAGGGGAACAGAAACTTTGTTTTGCTCTTATAGTTCCATATTTTAGAACAGTGCCTGGCACATAGTGGGAACTAGAAGATATTTGTTGCTTGAAAGAACACGTGTTTTGGAAGGCGTCAGACAAAGCTGAAGCCGTGAGAGTGAAAAAGCTTGCTCAGGAAGAGGGGAAAGAGTAAAAAGGAGAAGGGCCAAGGACAGACCTTGGTGTGCGTGGACATTTAATGGAATAAGAGAAATAGGAAATAAGAGCAGAAAGCTAGGTGCCAAGCTCAGTGCAGCAGCATCTGAGACACCCACAGAGGAGAGATTTTCAGAAAGGGAGGGGACACCAAGAGTAAACAGCAGAAATCATCTAAGATGAAAAGACTGAAAAGCCTTTAAGATTTGTCAGAAGATTTGTCATTGATGATTTTGGTAAGACTAACTTAGGATGTTCAGGGTAGTAGGCTGATTGCTTTGGATTGAGTAGGGAATGGTGGATAAAAAAGTGGGAGAAAATGAGTGTGAACAGTTTATTCAAGGATTTGGCCAGGAAGGAATGGCTGAAAGTATTTCTCTGTCTCTCTCCCTTTCTCTTTCTGTGTGTCTCTGGGAGTCGGAGCAAAGTCACTTTCTAGTGGTGAGGCAGGAGTGTGTAAAAGTTTAATAGGGGACTTCCCTGGTGGCACAGTGGTTAAGAATCCGCCTGCCAATGCAGGAGACACGGGTACGAGCCCTGGTCCAGGAAGATCCCACAGGCTGCTGAGCAGCTAAGCCCGTGCGCCACAGCTACTGAGCCTGCATGCCTAGAGCCTGTGCTCTGCAACAAGAGAAGCCACTGCAATGAAGAGTAGCCCCCACTGGCCACAACTAGAGAAAAGCCGGCGTGCAGCAATGAAAACCCAACGCAGCCAAAAATAAATAAATTTAAAAAAAAGTTTAATAGGGATGGCAAAGGCTTAGAGTAATTGCTGTGGGAAATAGAATTGAACGGTGACATCACATGGCCCCAAATTGGGCATAATGTTAAAAAACTGTGGGAGGTAGGAATGCTGTATAAGTTCTATCAGGAGCTTCTAACTCACCTACTCCTTTGCTGTGTTTTCAAAAGATTCTCTCATACTTGTCATGAGGCATATATTAAAGCTTCAGAGGCTTAAAACACACAACACAGAAACTCGTTACTGGCTGTTCTCTAAGGCAGGAATGCTGGTAGGAGCAGCTGCAATGGAAATATACTCCCAGATACAAGCAGGGATGGGAGGAGACCAGATGGAGACAGTTAATTACCAGAAGAAAAGTGGGCTCTGGTCATCATAATAGGCTGCAGGATGGCAAACACATTGGCCTGACTCACAGAGCTCTCTGGTTGTGGTAACTAATTGTAGGATCCCAAGGAATGAACTCAACAAAGGACTCACTAAGTCTTTTTGATTTGTGAAACTACAAAAGCAAACAAACCAACAAAACAATTCTTGGTCTTTGTGAACAGAGGCCTCTCGTGAGTGAGCGACATGACTTGTCAATCCTATTCCAAGAACTAAATCAGATCCCAGACCCAGAGCATCTTGTGTGTAGCCTAAATATTCTTAAAGAAGGATGCTGCTGAAACACTGTACCTAAGGACTGCAAACCTTTTCTCCAGCCTTTCCCCAAAGGTCTTGCAGTCCCTTATGGATAACTGTTCTGGAGAAAAGGAGGAACTAAACTTTTCAGTAACTATCACTAATTTCAAACAAACACAAACGTCACTGTTTGCTGTCAGCATTCTGAGCTTATAGGGGTTAGGTGATAAATGAATTAAATTCTGGTCCAAGTTCACCTTTGGGCAGGGCTAGTGGGACTGTGAATTCATCCTGTGATTAGTACCCTACTTGCCAAGTAAATAGCTGGAATAGGTAATCTTAGCAACTGACAGAATTCCTACATGGGCACATTCACTCATTGAGTAAGGGCTATTCTGGAAGAAAATGCCAAGTGGAGTGCCAAAATAGTAGATCAAAAGCATTACCACATACCTGGAGAATTCCAGAGGTGAGTGTCACCATCAAAGGCGTGAAAGATGCTAGGGTGATGGTTCCCACCTCATTCCCATTTACTTCCCAGTTTAGCCATCACAGAAGTCTGACAGGTCTCAGAGAATGACAGTGCATTACTGTAAACCCAAGCAAGTGATAATTCCAGTTGTAGCTACTCTTCCAAAGGGGGTCTCCTTATTGAAGAAACAGCCCCTGACACTCAGCAGTTATTGATCTGGGACTTAGCTCCAGAATATCTTTGTAAAAAATCCTTTTTTTTTTTTTTTACATTACTCACCAATAACTTTCTATATTCAATCAAAAGTTTTGTTTTTATTGCCTATCACTCTTATATCCTTTTTCATTTCTATCAGTTTCTTCTCTTTAAAGTGGGGATCATAACTGTACCTTTCTCAGAGTAATCGGGAAGAAAACTTGATAATCTATGCAAAGAGCATGTAGTAAGTGCTCCATAGGTGTCACCTATTATCTTAGATAATTGGGGATGAAAATCTGGGATGTCGTTTTTCAATCCATTGTTCATTTTGCTGGAGTCATTCTCAAGTTGTTTAGCGAGATGATAAACTTTCAGAATTTCTCCGTGTCTGAAATGTCTTTTCCTCCACTTAAATGCTGATTTGACTGGTAAAGAATTCCAGTTTCAGCTTTGAAGATATTGTTCCATTGAGAAATCCAATGGCAGTCTAATTTCCATTGCTTTGTAGGTAACCTATTTCTATATAAAAGCTCTTCTTTTTCTCCTAGGTTTTGTCTAGGATGGGATCTTAGTTTCATTAGTTATCCGAAGGACTCAGATGGCCCATTTAATCTGAAAATTTGTGTTTTTCTTCAAATCTGAGACATTTTCTTCTTTTTAAACGTCCAACCCTCACCACCATTCTGTTGTTTCTGTAACATCTGTCATTCAGATGTTGGAACGTCTGGCTGGATCCATTCTTCATGTCTCATAATTTTCCTTTTTGTTAATTTGCGCTATTTAGCCCTGTCCGTTCTGCTATAAACCAGCCCATAAATCTTTTCTGTCTTTCAGAGATTACAAAATATTCCTGGTTCATTGATGGAACATTTTGTTTTTAGAGGTTTTTTTGTTTTTTTTTAATGTCATGGGATTTTAGATGGAAGCTAAAGTAGATGTGTGTGCTCTGATTTCCTTCTTGATTCGAATTCCTTGGTTATCTTTTGGTTTGTCTAGTTCCTTTAATTAGATTGTATATTTTAAGGTAAAAGTCTTCATACTATGCCTCTCTAGTCTACACCTCTTATATACTGTTTTCTGGCTTTCTAGCACCTTATAAATCTGGCTCTTTCCACCTATCCAATAAATACACCCCCAGGTTGTTTGCTCAAATACATCCTCTTCTTTAGTTTCCCAGCTCTTTCATCTCTAGGGGCACCTGGAATGTTCTCTAGTCATTCAAGAAGCCCTCCTTGGGCTTCCCTGGTGGCGCAGTGGTGGGGGGTCCGCCTGCCTATGCAGGGGATAAAAAAAAAAAAAAAAAAAAAAAAGAAGCCCTCCTTGCCTCACCCATTCCTCTCTTCCGGGAGCCTAAGTTGCATTTGTCTAGCTCAGCAGTGATTCTCCACCAAGCACCAGAATTGCCTAAAATTTCCCCCAATAGACCTAGACCTGCTGAATCAGAATTCTGCCGATCAGACCTGGGCATCATTTTTCTTCCTTAAATAAGCTCCACGGGTGAATGAGAGGCACACCGAGGCTAAGAACCTCGCAGCCTCCTTATCGGGCTGCCCGTCCGTAGGGCGGGACTGACCCTCCCTGACCCTGGCTGGGAGGTCTTTGGAGGGGTTCTTGCGCGCTGCCGCACCGCGTGTCTTCCAAGCACGTCGCAAGAGGCAGGCGCCGGCTATCCCAGAAGGCCACCTACGCTGCCTGGGAGCCAGGTCAAGCGGCCCCAGGACTGGGGCGGAACCCAGGCTAGACTCCGGAGCAGTCAGGACCTGCCCGACAGTCCGTCCCTGAGGGGCCGGAACGCGGCGCCGTGGGAGCGCCACGCGGGCCCTCCGGCACCGGTGCGCAGGCGCGCAACCCGCTTCGCAGCTCCTCTTACGTGGCCGCTAGTTAAGGGAGCGCCTTTGACTTTGCGAGGCCCACAACGGCAGCGCCGGCGCCAGCTCTAGGGTGAGGGGCGCTTCGCCTGCTTCCCTCCGGCCTGCCTCTTTTACCCTGGGTCGTGGGCAGTCCCCGGGGCAGGCGCAAGGACAAGTCCCCATTTTGCCGGCGCCCTTGAGAGACGTTGGGAGCGGGGCAGGGGACCCCACCTCCACCCGTCGCCCGAGCGAAGTAGGGAGGGGGTGGGCAACGATGAGGTCGTTGACTTGGAAGGGGACGCGGGGATCCTCCGCATAGGTTTGGGGTGGAGAAAGTATGCCGGTGCGAGCGTCTTTACGCGGAGCCCTGTCCTCGCGCTGGGAAAGGGGTGTTGCATTTGCCTCCTTTCCAGCCCTGGTTCCCAAAGAGTGGACGATAGATTTATCTGATACGAAGTTTGCAGTGTAGAGTGAGACCCCGAGCAATCCGAGTTAACGCTTCACCGAAAAACGAGCCAGGAACTCGGACTTCTCACACACTAGGCCGTGGCAGGGATTTCTTGCGATGCACACGGCTTAATCAACACAGGTTGGGATAAAGACTGAATTGTATGGGGACTTTGCTAAACGAAGTTTCAGAGCACCCTCGAGGTACTGCTTCTGCCTCATCACCTGTAGAAGTCGCATCTCAGTTGTTTGTATTCCACTATTGGCCATTTTAGACTTCTTATTGTATTTATTTTTCCATCTTGGGTTTGCCTGCTTTTCCTCACGAGCAGTGTTTCTGTCTTAAGTCTTGTAGGACACAATGTCTGAACAAGAGCGTATACAGGAATGCCTGAGGAAGGAAATAAGGTCACTTCTCATTTCCACCAAAGATGGTTTGACCCCAGAGCAGTTGGAAGAGGAGTACCTTTTTATGGTTGGCAACCGTTTACCCCTCCAAAACCTTGGGTATCGGTCCACCATGGAGCTGGTGTTGGATATGCCTGATGTTGTCAGTGTCTGCCCCTGTGGGGATGGTACTGTAATACTGAAAGGTAGGTTTAAGGTTTGAAGGTCTTTGAACTTTGCAATAATAATCACTTAGTAAAGAATTGTTCTAGCTCTGCAATTATCCTGCATCCCCAGCAGGGGATTTTACTTTTGTGAGGGAGAAGAGGGATCATAGGCACCTTAGAGGTTGTGGACAGAGTTAGAGTTTCAGCACAACCAAGAAACCTTCCCCAGAATACTGTGCATTCACAAAAACTACATTGTGCGTGTGACTTAATATTATTGCACCTTAAGTCAGGAGAAACTTAACAGTGGGACTTCAAATTATGAAATCACGTTTAAAATTTCATAAAGCACAGAAACATGATTGTAGGGAAGTTATTCTTCATCTCCAGGGTTTCAGATCTTTCAGGAGTTAATTAGAAGCAGTGATATTAAATTGGGTTTTACTGTTCATTCTTCATCCTGTAGTAGAGAAGCTAACAAGCTGTTGTCTAAAATGCAAGAAATGGAGCAGGCAAGGGTTCGTGTTTATCATGTCACCTATATACACAGCTCCTTGGAGAGTTACAAATTATATAACCACAGATGCAAAGAATAAAGAAGGAAGTAAGTTTTCACCTAAATATGGTTTCTTTTTTCACACCTCCTTAGCCATTCCAGATGAATCCACCAAAGGAATAGCAAGTTTAGTTGCAAAACAGAGGGGCAGCCATAAGGTTCGAAACTCCACGCAGAAGGGAAGGGCCAGTGTTTGCTTTGGGCCCAGATCTCAACGGCGAGTACCTTACCGAGGAAGGGCGCCCCCTGTTCTTCCAGCTGTCGTGAAGAGTGAGTTGAAAGACCTCTTGACGTTATCTCCTATTCTCCTTTCTGATTTTGAGAACGCATTTGCCAAGCGATTTGGACGATCATTCCAGTATGTGCAGTATGGCTTCTTCTCTATGTTTGAGGCACTGAATGCCGCTGCAGATGTCATTTCTGTAGAACAGACCAGAGCAGGTTCTTTGTTGATGCTGAAGAAGAGCCTATCCGAGGAAAAGCAGAGCGGATGGCCAGCAGGTAAGCATATTAGCACTGGTAACTATTGCAGATCAGCAGACTTTGGAGCAATTGTAGTACATATGTACGTATGTATGTAATGGCTAAGCTCCAACAGTTTGTTGGAGTTGCATCCTGGCTCTACCACTTGCTAGCTGTATGATCTCAGGCGAGTTACTTAAAATGTCTAAGTCTTAGTTCCCTCATCTCTAGAATAGGAGTAATAATACTTACCTCTTGGAGTCAGGCTGAGATGGGGGTCTGTAAAGTGCCTGGCATTTAGTAAGCTCATAATAAGTGGTAGCTATTATTATGAAAACACAAGATCAGCTCTCTCTAGAGTACTGAAAAAGAACATTAGTTATATGTGTTCAGGTAAAGAAGATATAACATGGAAAATGAAAAGTTTTAAAAATAATACTAGGGCTTCCCTGGTGGCACAGTGGTTGAGAGTCCGCCTGCTGATGCAGGGGACGTGGGTTCGTGCCCCTGTCTGGGAAGATCCCACATGCCGCGGAGAGGCTAGGCCCGTGAGCCATGGCCGCTGAGCCTGTGCGTCCGGAGCCTGTGCTCCACAATGGGAGAGGCCACAAGAGTGAGAGGCCCGCGTACCGCAAAATAATAATAATAATACTAGTTTGTAGCATTTGCCATCTGATCTTTGCTAACACTGATCTTTGATATCCTAGCAGGCATTGTAGTAATTGATGTAGTGTAATGATAACCACCTTATTTGTATAGCAATTTACCTTGGATTCTCATACCATAGACAAGTTGGGTGAGTAACCCAATCTTATCCTTATAGTTAAGGAAGCCAAAGCTCAAGAAAGTTAAATGACTTTCTGAAAATTTCATGACTTGAAAAGTGGTACAGCTAGAGTTAGATACTGAACTCTTACTACTGCTCATTCAGTGAGCTTTTCCTACCCAATCACTGTCTCCCTTAAGGGCTCAGAAAACTGATGTGATCATTTGTATAGTGTCCCTCTAGACCCTTGACTGTATAGAATCTGTACACTGCCTATTTGGGGAATTCTATGCCTGTTTCAATGATTTTCTTTTTTTCTCAAAATTTGTATTTAGATTAATATAGCTGAACCGTGAGAATATCATGAATTTACAAACCAATATTTAAATTGTGGTGGGAAGTGTAATTTGACAAGAATATGCTAGGGGGTTTACAGACTCTGGTCAGGGAAGGCTGTAGGGGCCACTGAGTGTTTCGAGTCTAAACCTCAACTATATCAGTATTTGTTTTAAAAATTAAAAACAATTTTTTTTTGGCCCTGCTGTGCGACTTGTGGGATCTCAGTTCTCTGACCCCCAGCTGTTGAACCGAGGCCACGGCCGTGAAAGCCCGGAATCCTAATCACTAGGCCACCTGGGAACTCCCTGTATCAGTATTCTTATGCTGCTCAAACTTTGGGAGAGTAACTCATGCTATTAAACTTACGTGAGATTGAGTTGTATAAAGCAGTTTGCCAACTTACTGACTTGTGGGGGATGGATATTCCTTCCCAGTGATTGAATTGTTCATTTTCCCCATACATGGTACCTTATTCCTCATCAGGATATCTTGGAAGTAATTTTTTTTGTGTGTGAGCTTGATCTTAGGGTGAAGAAAGAGCTAGGCCATGGTGGGGTCCGGTGATCTGTCTTTCATGTTGTATAACAGAATATACCTCTCCTGTAGTATTCCCCTCCATACAAATCTTGAAGAAAAAAAATCTATACTCTAGAAGAATATCCTTTATTCTGTAGCTTTTCATTCCCCACCCCTCCCCCCATACCACTAGATGGTTATCCAGTTTGAAAAGCATAATTCAAGCAGATTCCTTATTTGAAGACTTTTTGGTCTCCTAAACAGGATACAGCTTTTTAG
The DNA here is from genome assembly GCF_003031525.2 of Neophocaena asiaeorientalis asiaeorientalis. Classification (NCBI taxonomy): domain Eukaryota; kingdom Metazoa; phylum Chordata; class Mammalia; order Artiodactyla; family Phocoenidae; genus Neophocaena; species Neophocaena asiaeorientalis. Next base: position 1,515,711 of record NW_020174648.1, on the reverse strand, counting down.
GTTTATACCTATTGAATCCTGCCTCTTTGTAATTATATTCAGGTGTCCTTAAGTGGCGTTTTAGATAGCCCCAACCTTTCAGTAACACACTTACGATCTCTTGGTTTTCTTCTGTAGGTTACTAATCATTCCCTTGTATGTAAATTTTATTGACATAATATAAAAATGTAAGCTTACTTAATTTTTAGTTCTAAATTGAGGGCCTAGCCTCTATATATAAATACCAGAAAACTAGAAATTGTTGGTGATAATTTTTCTCTCCTCTTCTTTTATTCGCAAAAGGTAAAATTTTTACCCAGCCTTTTAGAAGGAAGCAACAAGGGTCATATCCCACAGGCTCCCCAGTAGCAATGGCACGCTTTTCACAACCCACTTCAAACATGGAACCACCGAAGCAAATACTGGACATGGAGAATACTTCTAGGTCGAATGTTGAGGCTTCAAGGCTGAATCACACTGAAAAATTAAACCAGGTGAGATATCCGACTTTGGAGTTATAAATACACCAAAAATATGTTTAAATTCAGTGGCTATTACTTAGCTCTCATGGAAAAGCTGACCTTTTAAAATTCAAGTCATTCACTTATTTCACATTTAACTTAAACATTTCCTGTGGTTCTGTGGATGAGTTAAGAAGTGAGAGGTGGCAGTGAAAAAAGAGTACAATTTTATCAACTCCATGGTTTCAACTGTTTTCTGCAGATGACTCCCAAATCTGTATCTCTAGTTCCAGCTTCTCACCAAAGTTATAGAAGCATATTTGCAACTTAACTCATGAATATCTTCACCTGAATGGCTGGCCCTGAGCACTGCAATCCTGGTATTTTTCTGTGACTATGATGCTGAAGGACTTTGAGTAAAACCTACTAGAATATAGCCAACAAAAGCCTGATTATGTTAGCAAGATAACAACCTAAGTAGAGCTCAAAATAAGCACATGGAAATGAAAGACATAAAAGTGCTTCATTTCTGTAACTTAAAAAAATTAGCTTTAGTAACATAATTTACATATAGTAAAATTTGCCCATTGAAAATGTACACTTTGAGTTTTAACATATGTATCTAGTTGTGTAATCACCATCAAAATCAAGAAACAGCATTTCCATCATCTCCCCAAAGTTCCTTCATGCCACTTTGTAGTTGATCTCTTTCCCCAACTACAGCTACAGACAACCACTGCTTTCTATAAGTATAATTTTGACTTTCCAAGAGTTTCATATAAGTGGGATTAAATAATGCTTAGCTTTTTGTGTCTGGCTTCTTTAACAGGATGCTTTTGAGATTTATCCAGTATGTATCAGTGGTTTGTTCCTTTTTCTTGTTGAGTATCATTCCACTGTACTGATATACCTCAATTTGTTATCCATTCACCATTAGATAATATTTGCGTTGTTTCCTGTTTGGGGTATTATGAATAAAGCTGCTATGAACATTTGCTTACACTTTGTATGAACATTGACTTCATTTCTCTTGGGTCAATACCTAGGAGTAGGATTGTTGGGTCAGACAGTATTTTTAACTTTTTAAGAAATTGCCAAACTGTTTCCAAAGTGGCTGTGCAGTTTTACTTTCTCATGAGCTATGTATAAGAGTTCCACTTGCATCTTTGTTAACATTTGATGTTATCAGTTTAAAAAACAGTAGCCATTTGAGTGCGTGTATAGTAGTATCTCATTATGGCTTTAACTGAAGTTTCTCTAATGATGAATAATATTGGGTATCCTTGCGTAAGTATATTTGCCATTTGTATATCTTCTTTGAAGTGTCTAATAATATCTTTTGCTCATTATTAAAAATCGAGTTTTCTTTGTATTGAGTTGGAAGAGTTATTTATGTCTGCTGGTTACAAGTCCTTTATTTTTTATTATTTTAGTTATTTTTATTTTTTTGGCAGTACACAGGCCTTTCACGGCCGTGGCCTCTCCAGCCGTGGAGCACAGGCTCCGGACGCGCAGGTCCAGCGGCCATGGCCCACAGGCCCAGCCGCTCCGCGGCATGCGGGATCCTCCCAGACCAGGGCTCAAACCAGTGTCCCCTGCGTCGGCAGGCGGGCTCCCAACCACTGCGCCACCAGGGAAGCCCACAAGTCCTTTATTGAGACATGTTTTGCAAATATTTTCTCCTGGTCTGTGCTTACCTCTTCATTTCCTGAATCCTGTCTTTTGTGGGGAAGTCTTTAATTTTGACGAAATCTAATTTATTTATTTTTTTCTTTTGGTTCTTGCCTACCTAATAGATTTTTGGGTAATCCAGAGTCACAAAAATATTTTTCTATGTTTTCTTCTAGAAGTTTTTTGATTTTAGTTCTTAGGTCTATTTCAAGTTAATTTTTGTGTAAGGTACCAGGTATGGATCAAAGTTTTCTGCATATGGATAGCCAATTATTCCAGCACTATTTTTAAAGTTTTTATTATTTTTAAATTTAATTTTATTTATTTATTTTTGGCCATGGGGCATGGCATGTGAGAGCTTAGTTCCCCAACCAGGGATCCAACATACACCTCCTGCATTGGAAGCTTGAAGTCTTAACCACTGGACTGCCAGGGGAATCCCCAGCACTATTTTTGAAAAACACTCTTTCCTCACTGGACTACGTTATTACTTTGGCACTTCTGTAAAATCTGTTGACCTCATCTATGTGTAGGTCTCTTTCAGGACTCTCTGTCTCTCTCTCTATTCTGGTCCACTGATCTACATTGATCTGTCTTTTTGCAAGTATCACACTGTCTTGATGACTGTAGTTTTATAATATGTTGAAATTATATGGTTAGGTCCTACAGCTTTGTTCTTTTAAAAATTGCTTTGGCGGGCTTCCCTGGTGGTGCAGCGGTTGAGAATCCGCCTGCCGATGCAGGGGATGCGGGTTCATGCCCCGGTCCGGGAAGATCCCACATGCCGCAGAGCGGCTGGGCCCGTGAGCCATGGCCGCTGAGCCTGCGTGTCCGGAGCCTGTGCTCCGCAGTGGAAGAGGCCACAACCGTGAGAGGCCTGTGTACCACAAAAAAAAAAAAATTGCTTTGGCTATTCTAGGTTCTTTGAATTTCCATATAAACTTAACTTGATATAAATCAGCTTGTCAATTTCTACCAAAAATAATTATGCTCTCTGTGATTTTGATGAGAATTGCATTGGATCTATAGATAAGTTTGGGTGGAATTGACATCTTGACAATATTGAATCTGCTGATTCCTGAGCACGGTATAGCTCTCTATTGATTTAGATCTGTAAATTCTCTCAGCACTGTTTTATAGTTTTCAGTAAACAAGACTTGCATATATTTTGTTAAACTTACAGCTACATTTTTCATATTTTTGATACTATTATAAAGGGTATTGTCAATTTATTTTCTAGTTAATTATTGCTAGTATGTAGAAAATCAATTTTTTTGTATATTGACCTTGTATCCTGTGACCTTGAATCAAGGTACTTGATAAACTCGACTCTAGTTTATACTGGGAGTAAAGACAGTTTTACTTCCATTTCAATCTATATGACTTTTTTTTCTTACCTTATAACAAAGGCTAGTTTCTCTAGTTTAATAATGAATAGAAGTGGTGAGAGTAAAAATTCTTGCCTGGTTCCTAACTATAGGGGAAAAGCATTCATTTTTTCATCATTAACTATTATGTTAACTGTAGCATTTTTATAAATGCCCTATATTAGATTGAGGAAATACTCTTCTATTCCTAGATTCTGAGAATTTTTTCCATGAACGTATATTGAATTTTTCTCCATCCATTGAGATGATTATAGGATGTGATACTATGATTTATAATAAGAAATACATATTTGGTCTTCATCCTTTTCTGGCACGGAGCTCCTAAAACCTATGGAAATTCCTAAGTAAAGAGAGCAATAAAGGTATCTTTTGTTATTTTAATGAGGTAACTTTTGGAAATCACCTAAGGATGGGTTGCTGTTGGAGTCAGCCATGTAATTAGAGGGTTGGAGATTAAGTTCAGTCATAGCCAATGATTAATCAGTCATGCTGATATAATGACGCCTCCATGAAAACCCCAAAAGTCTGGGTTTAGAGAGCTACCAGGTTGGTGAACACCTAGAGATTTGGGGAGAATGGCATGCCAGGAGAAGGCATGGAAGTTCTTTGCCCCTTCCCATATACTTTGCCCTATGTATCTCTTCCATTTGACTTTTCCTGAGTTATATCTTTTTATTTATTTATTTTTCATTCATTAAAAAACTCGAGATATAATTGACATATAGCATTATATTAGTTTCAGTACGACAGGATTACAACAGGATTAGATATATGTATGTATTGTGAAATGATCACCACAGTAAGTGTAGTTAACATCCATCACCACACATAGTTACAAATTGTTTTTCTTGTCATGAGAACTTTTAAGATTTACTCTCTTAGCAACTTTTAATTATAGAATACATATTATTATTAACATAGAATATATATTATTATTAATATACAATTAATATGTATATAAATAATAATTGCCATGCTGTACATTACATCCCCAGGACTGATAATAACTGGACGTTTGTACTTTTTGACCACCTTTACCCATTTTGCCTGCCCCCAGCATGCTGCCTCTGGCAACCACCCATCTGTTCTCTGTTTCTAAGAGTTTGGGTTTTTGTTGTTGTTATTTTTGTTTAACAGATTTTGCATGTAAGGGAGATCATACAGTATTTGTCTGTCTGACTTATTTTCCTTAGCATAATGCCCTCAAGGTTCATCCATTGTTATTACAAATTGTGGGATTTCCTTCTGGTTTTATGGCTGATGTACATATTCCACAACTTCTTTATCCATTTATTGTTCGATGGACACTTAGGTTGTTTCCATGTCTTGGCTATTGTAAATAATGCTGCAACATGGGAATGCAGATATCTTTTTAAGTTAGTGTTTTTGTTTCCTTTGGATAAATACCCAGTGGTGGAGTTGCTGGATGATATGGTGTTTCTCTGTACTGTTGTCCATAGTAGCTGCACCAATTTATATTCCCCCCAACAGTGCACAAAGGTTCCCTTTTCTCCACACCTTCGCCAACATTTGTTATTTCTAGTCTTTTTGATAATAGTCATTCTAACAGGTGTTCGGTGATATTTCATTGTGGTTTGGTTTGCATTTCCCTGATGGTTACTGATATCAAGCCACTTTTCATTTACCTATTGGACATCTGTATGTTTTTGGGAAAATGTTCAGATCCTCTGCTCGTTTTTTAATTGAATTATTTAGTTTTTTTTGATGTTGAGTTGTGAGAGTCCTTTATATATTTTGGATATTAACCCCTTATCATATATAAGATTTGCAAATATTTCCTCCCATTCATTTTATCGAGATCTTCTTTTCTGTGCCGTAGATTTTTAGTTTTGATGTAGTCCCACTTGTTTATTTTTGCTTTTGCTGCCTTTACTTTCAGTGTCAAATTCAAAATACCATTTCCAAGACCGAGGTCAAGGAGCTCACCATCTAAGTTTTCTTCTAGGATTTTAATGTTTTCTGGTCTTACGTTCAGGTTTTTAATCCATTTTGAGTTACTTTTTGTGTATGGTGTAGAGTTATATCCTTTTATGATAAACCTGTAATCTAGTAATTAAAATGTTTCTCTGAGTTCTTTGAGCCATTATAGCAAATTAAATTGAACCCAAGGAGAGGGTTGTGGAAACCTGATTTGTAGCCACTGGATCAGAAGCTCAGGTAACAACCTGGACTTGCAATTGTCATCTGAAGTCAGAGGATGGGGTGGGGGTTCAGTCTTGTAGAACTTGGCCCTTAACCTTGGAATCTGAATGCAATCTCCAATGTCAGAGTTGAGTTGAATTGTAGGACACCCAGCTTGTGTTGAAGAATTGCTTGGATATGGGGAAACACCCTCACACACATTGTAATTGGAGTCAGAATTCTATAGAGCTTTTTCTTTTTTAATCTCTTTGTATGATAAATTACACTGATTTGGTTTTTTTTTTTTTTAGCATTAAAGCAACCTTATGTTGCTGAATGAATCCAGCGTGTTGGCCATCATGTCTTTTTCTATATTGCTGGATGTGATTTGCTGTTTTCTTGTTAAGGACCTTAGTGTTAATGTTCATAAGGTATATTTTTCTGTAGTTTTCTTGTAATGTTTTATCTGGTTTTGGAATCATGGTAATACAGGCCTTTTGAACTGAGTTGGGACGTTTTCATTCTTTTTTTTGGCAAGAGTTTGTATTAGGTTTCCCTAAACATTCCACTGAATTCATCAGTGAAGCAGTCTGGACCTGGGGATTTTTTGGGTAATGATTTTAAATTACAGACCCAGTTTCTTTAACAGATAAAGAGCTATTCAGATTATCCATTTCTTTGTTAAATAAATTTATTTATTTATGGCTGCGTTCTGCCTTCCTTGCTGCATGCGGGCTTTCTCTGGTTGCGGCAAGCGGGGGCTACTCTTCGTTGTGGTGCACGGGGTTCTCATTACAGTGGCTTCTCTTTGTTGCAGAGCATGGGCTGTAGGTGTGTGGTCTTCAGTAGTTGTGGCATGCAGGCTCAGTAGTTGTGGCACATGGGCTTAGTTGCTCCATGGCATGTGGGATATTCCTGGACCAGGGCTTGAACCCATGTCCTCTGCATTGGCAGGCAGATTTTCAACCTCTGCGCCACTAGGGAAGTCCCAGATTATCCATTTCTTTTTTTTTTTTTTTTTTTTTTTTTTTCTTTATCCATTTCTTTTTGAATGAGCTTTGATACTTTGTCTTTCAAGAAGATGTCCATTTCATCTCAGTTGTCAAATTTGTTGAAATAAATTTGTTTATAATATTCACTCATTGTCTTTTTAAGATCTGTAGGATTTGTGGTGAAGCGCCTTCTTTCATTCCTAATATTGATAATTTCTGTTTATTTCATGATCAGTCTGGCTAAAGATTTATTCAGTGATTTTTCAAAGAACCAGCTTTTGGTTTTATTGATTTTTCCCACCTGTTTTCTATTTCATTTATTTCTGTGCTTATCTGTATTATTTCCTTCTTTCTGTTTATTTTGGGTTAATATTTACCTTAAGAGCAAGAAAAGAAAATTTGGTCATTGATTTTGGTCCTTCTTTTCTAATACAAACATTTAAGGCTATGGATTTTCCGTAAGTACTACTTTAGCTGTGTCTCACAAATTTTGATGTGATGTATTTTCATTTAGTTCAAAATATTTTCTAATTTCCTTTGTGATTTCTTTTGTCTTATGGGTTATTTAACAGCATGTTGTTTAATTTCCAATACTTGGGGACTTTTCAGAGATGTTGTTGAGTTATAATTTAACTTGATTGTGTTAAGAAAACATAGTCTGATTTCATTCCTTGTAAATATATTGAGACTTATGTGGCCCAAAATATATATATGTGGGTGAATGTTTCATATCTACTTTGAAGGAATGTTTGGGTAGAGTGTTCTCTGCTATATTTGGGTAGAGTGTTCTTTAAATGTCAACTAGTAAAGTTGGTTATAGTGTCATTCAGGAATTCTATATTTTTACTGATGTTTTCCTACTTTTCCCATTAATTACTGCAGGATCAGTGTTGAAATCTTCAAATATAATTGTGAATTTGTCTATTTTACCTTTCAGCTTCAGATATTATAAATCTCTGTTAGGTGCATACATATTTAGGATTGATATGTGATCCTGATGAATTGCCCTATTTATCATTATGAAATGTCCCTCTTTATGGCTCATAATGTTCCTTGTTTTGGAGTCTACTTTGTTTGATATTACCATAGTGATGCTAGCTTTCTTTAGATGTTAGCACTGTGTATCTTTTTATATACTTTTATTTTTAACATACCTGTTTTATATTTAAAATGTGTTTCCTTTAGACAGTATTTGGTTGTCTTGCTTCTTTATTTAATCTGTCAATCTCTGTCATTTAATGGGGGTGTGTATACCATTTAGTGTAATTACTGGTATGGTTTGATTTAAGTCTAATTTTTGTGGGGTTTTTTCCTATTTTTTTCTTTTGGATTATTTATTTATTTATTTATTTTTGCGGTATGTGGGTCTCTCACTGTTGTGGCCTCTCCTGTTGCAGAGCACAGGCTCCGGATGTGCAGGTTCAGTGGCCATGGCTCACGGGCCCAGCCACTCTGTGGCATGTGGGATCCTCCTGGACCGGGACATAAACCTGTGTCCCCTGCATCAGCAGGCGGACTCTCAACCACTGCGCCACCAGGGAAGCCCTGGATTAATTTTTAAAAATAAAATTTTTAGACCAATTTTAGGTTCACAGCAAAGTTGAACAGAAAGTAGAGAGGGTCCCCATATACTCCCTGCCCTCACATTCATGCAGCCTCTTCTACTATGAGCATCCTGCAGCAGAGTGGTACCTTTGTTACAGTTGATGAACCTCCATTGACACATCATAATCACCCAAAGTCTACAGTTTACATTAGGGTTCACTCTTGGTATTGTAAATTCTGTGGGTTTTGACAAATGTGTAATGACATATATCCACCATTGTGGTATCACACAGAATAGTTTCACTGCCCTTCAGATCCCCTGTGCTCCATCTGCTCTTCTCTCCCTCCTCCCTAGCCCCTAGCAACCACTGATCTTTTTACTGTTTCTATAGTTCTGTGTTTTCTAGAAGGTCATATAGTTGGAATCATACAAATGTTGCCTTTTAAATTGCCTTCTTTCACTTAGTGATATGCATTTAAGGTTCCTCCGTGTCTTTTCATGGCTTGATAGCTCATTTCTTTTTCGTGCTGAGTAATATTCCATAGTGTGCATATATTGCAGTTTATCTATCCATTTACCTACTGAAGGACATCTTGGTTGCTTCCAGGTTTTGGTTATGAGTAAAGCTGCTCTAAACATCTGTGTCCAGTTTTTTGTGTAGACATAAGTTTTCAGCTCCTTTGGGTATATACTAAGGAGCATGATAGCTCTATCGTATGATAAGCGTTTAGTTTTTCAAGAAACTGCCAAACTCTCTTCCAAAGTGGCTGTATCATTTTGCACTCCCACCAGCAGTGAATGAGAGTTCCTGTTGCTCCACATCCTCATTAGCATTTGGTGTTGTCAGTGTTTTGGATTTTGGCCATTCTACTAAGTATATAGCGGTATCTCGCTGTTGTTTTAATTTACAATTCTCTAATGACATATGATGTAAAACATCTTTTACTTTGCTATCTGTATATCTTCTTTGGTGAGATGTCTGTTCAGATCTTTTGCCCAGTTTTTAATTAGGTTGTTTGTTTCCTTACTGTTGAGCTTTAAGGGGTCTTTGTATATTTTGTATGACAACTCTTTATCAGATATGTCTTTTGCAGTTTTTTTTTTTTGGCAGTGTTTGGCTTGTCTTTTCATTCTTTTGACATTGTCTTTCACAGAGCAGAAGTTTTTAATTTTAATGAAGTCCTGCTTCTCACTTATTTCTTTTATAGATCATATCTTTGGTGTTGTATCTAAAACATCATCACCATACCCAAGGTCATCTATGTATTCTCCTATGTTGTCTTCTAGAAGTTTTAATAGTCTGTTTTACACTTAGGTCTGTGATCCATGTTAAGTTAATTTTTGTGAAGGGTGTAAGGTCTGTGTCTAGATTCAGTTTTTTGCACGTGGATGTCTAGTTTTTCCAGCACTACTGTTGAAGATTCTCTTCTCTCCATTGTATTGCCTTTTCTCTTTGTCAAAGATCAGTTGGCTATATTTTTGTGGATCTGTATCAGCATTCTTTGTTCTGTTCCATTGGTCTATTTGTCTGTTCTTTTGCCAATACCACACTGCCTTGATTGCTGTAGCTTTATATTGATAGTAAATCTTGAAATCGGATGGTGTCAGTCCTCCAAATTTCTTCTTCTCTTTCAATATCGAGGTAGCTATTCTGGGTCTTTTGTCTCTCCATATAAACTTTAGAATTGATTTGTTGATATCCCCCTGTTGTAGTTTCTTAGGACAGGGCCGAAAGTAAGCTTATCACACGAGATGAATTGTGCCAAAGCACAGCAGGAGAGGGCTGCCGCTCGCTCAGGCAAAACAGCGCTGTCTGTCTTGCTGTGGTAACTTTTATTAAAGCATTATCTAGATTTACACTTTAAGACTTGTTTTCTTAACATTTCAGAAGTTCCAAAGCAGCAGCCTATGTTTTTATGGGGGGGGGGGGGGGGCGCTCGAAGCATTCAGAACTGTTCACAACCCTGGCTTATTTGCATGCCCCCCGTTTGCCGGGGGTGGGGGCTCAAAGCAATCAGGACTGTTTGCAGTTCTGGCTTATTCGCCAGCCCCCAGTTTGCTGAGGGGGGGCTCATGGATCACGTCTCCTTTCCATGTCCTCAGTTATCCCACTACATCCCCCCCAAAAAACTTGCTGGGATTTTGATTGGGATTGGATTGAATCTGTAGATCAAGTTGGGAAGAACTGACATCTTGACAGTATTGAGTCTTCCTATCTGTGAACATGGAATATCTCTCCATTTATTTAGTAGTAGTTCTTTGATATCTTTCATCAGTGTTTTGTATTGTTCCTCATATAGATTGTACCTATTTTGTTAGATTTATATCTAAGTGTTTCATTTTGGGGACACTAATGTAAATGGCTATGTGTTTTTCCTTTAGAATTCCACTTGTTCCTCGCTGGTATATAGGAAAGTGATTGGCTTTTGTATTATTAACTTTGTATTCTCCAACGTTGCTATAATTGCATATTCATTCCAGTTTTTTGGTTGATTCTTTGGGATTTCTATATAGACAAATGTGTCACCTTCAAGCAAAGATAGTTGTATTTCTTCCTTCTGAATTATTATACAGTTGACCCTTGAATACTGCAGGGGTTAGGGGTGCCCACCCCTTGCACAGTCAAAAATCTGCATATATGTTTTGACTCCCCCAAAACAACTACTGATAACCTACTGTTGACCAGAAGCCTTACTGATAACATAAACATTTGATTAACATGTTTTATATATTATATGTTAGTATATACTGTATTCTTGTAATACAGGAAGCTAGAGAAAAAATGTTAAGAAAATCATAAGAAAAATACATTTACAGAACTCTACTATATTTATCAACAAGATGAATCATCTGTCAGTACTTATATCAATATTGTTTTATATGATACAAAACACTGTATATATTATACATATTACTAACACTAGACATCAGAAATGAAAAGATAATGTGAAACAGAAAATAATATTAGTTACAGGTACAGTGATTCATGCATTGATGTTGTAGAAGCAGCAATGTGATTGCTTTATGATAGCCTAAAGTAATCGATATGATTCCTTCATGGTAGCCTAGCCTAACTAACGAATGAGTTATAAAATTTTTATGACATTCAGTATTATATTCATAATACAGTATTGGAAGCATTGTTTCATTTTTTTTAAAAAACACTTACCTGTTATGATAGGCTGATGAGCAGTTTCTCCAATTACGAGAGACATACTGTACAGTAATATAATTCTTTGAAAGCACAGTTATAAAACAGTAAGAAAATGAAGACATTATTTTTATATTAAATATCACTCATCTTATGCCTATGTAAGGATAGACCAGTATTTACATGTATTTTATGCATTCATGACATACCTTTAAAAATTTTTTTGAATATTTCTAGGCTACGCGGTTCACCTACAAGTTTGTTCAACTTGTCATAAACCTCCAAAACTTTTTAATATATTTACTGAAACAAATCTGTGTGTAAGTGGATCTGTACAGTTCAAATCCATGTTGTTCAAGGGTCAGCTGTGCTTTCTATTTCCTTTTCTTATCTTATTGAATTATCTAGGACTCCTAGAACAGTATTGAAAAGCAGAGGTGAGAGGGGACATCCTTACCTTATTCCTGATTATTTTTTATGGTTCTGTTTTGTTTATTAGTTATAACTCTTTAAAAATATTTTTAATTGATGCCTTAGGGTTCTCAACATATGTTTTTAATTTATCACAGTTGATCCTCATGTAATATTATACTATTTCATGTAGATTAAGAACTTTAGAACAATAGATTTACATTTCTCTCTTCCTATCCTTTGTGCCATTTTTGTGATACATTTTAATTGTGTATATGTTATAAGCTCCTTAATGCATTTTTATTTTTGCTTTAAAGTATTTATTTTGAATAAGTAACATTTAAGTAATAAAAATATTAAAATAAATTACCTATTTATTTTTAAAAGTCCCAATCCTTTGCACCCAAATTTCCCTTCAGTATAATGTTCCTTCTGCCTGGAAAATTTTAACATTTCCTATAGCATAAATATGTTGGCAATGAATATTCTCAGCTTTTGTTCATCTGAAAAAGTCTTTGTCTTCATTTTTGAGTGATACTTTTTCTGGGTATAGAATTCTGGGGTGATAGTTCTTTTTCTTTTAGAACTTCAGAGACAGTTTCATTGCTGTCTGGTCTGCATAGTTTCTGACAATAAATCTATAGTCATTCTTTGTTCTTCTGTACATAACGCATTTTTTCCCCCCTTTGATGCTTTTAAGATTTTCTCTTTATCATTGTTTTTCTGCAGTTTCATTCTGGTGTCCCTTGGAAGAGTTTTCTTTATTTGTTCTGGTTGAGATTTACTGAGCTTTTTGCAGATGAGTTTTATAATTTTCATGAGATCTGGAAATTTATTTCTAATTAAAAATCTTTATTGAAGTATGATTGACATACAAAAAGCTGTATATGTTTAATATATACAACTTGATGAGTTTGGAGATAATTATATACCTCTGAAACCATCACCACAGCCAATACGATAAACATATTCATCACCTGCCCTCTTTATTTTTATTTTATTTTATTTATTGTATATGTTTATTTATTTATTTTGGTCATGCCACATGGCTTGTAGGATTTTAGTTCCTCAACCAGGGATTGAACCCAGGCCCTTCGCAGTGAGCACACAGAACCCTAACCACTGGACCACCAGGGAATTCCCTATTTTTATTTATTTTTAAATTTTTGTGATAAGAACACTTAACATAAGATCTACCCTCCTAGAAAATTTGGAGAATTTTTGTCTTCAAATATTTTTTCCCCTTTCTTCTTCTTCTAGGATGCCTATATTAGACTGCTTGTTATTTCCTTGTGGATTGTTGGGACTCTGTTCTTCTTTTTTCTCTGAGTCTCTTCCCCTCCACCTCCCCACTGTGTGCTTCATTTTAGGTACTTTCTCTTGCTGTCTTCAAATTCAGTGATCTTCTGTTGTATTTAATCCCATCCAGATTATTTTTCATTTTAGACATTATATTTTTAAGTTCTACATATTCCACTTGGATCTTTTTTATGTCCTTTATTTATTTCTTTATTATGTTCATACTTTCTTTATATACATAAGCATATTTATAAGATTTATAATAACTTTTAATGATCTTAACTGCTAATTTTATCATCTCCATCATTTCTGGGTTTTGAATTTATTTTCCTTCTTTTTTTTTTTTTTTTGACTGCACCACAGCATGTGGCATCTTAGTTCCCCAACCAGGGATCGAACCTGTGTCCCCTGCAGTGGAAGCACAGAACCCTAACCAATGGACCACCTGGGAATTACCTATTTTCCTTCTTGATGTGGTCACATTCTCCTACCTCTTTGCATGGCTGGTAACTTTGATTAGCTGCTAGACATTATGAATTGTTGAGCTTCACTCAGTTAATTTACTTGGAATCGATCATTTTGAGTTTTGCTTTTAAGATTTGTTAGGGCGGGTAATATCAATTGAATTGTGTTCCTTTAAAATTAATATGTTGAAGCCCTAACCCCCAATGCGATAGTATTTGGAGGTGGGGCCTTTGGGAAGTAGAGTTCGATGAAGTTGTGAGGGTGGAGCCCTTGTGATGGGATTAGTGCCCTTATAAGAAGAGAAACCAGAGAGCTTGTTCTCCTCCATGTGCATACACCAAGGAAAGGCCGTGAGAGCACACAGCAAGAAGGCAGCCATCTGCAAGTCAGAAAGAGAATCCTCACCAGGATCCAACTATGCTGTGTCAACCGAAAAAAATTGCACAACCTGTAAGTAGAAGAGTTATGTTTTATTCAGCAGACATTCTTAGTACTTCAAGCCTGGGAGACAGCCTCTCAGATAAACGCTGAGAAAACTGTTCCGAAGAGGAAGCGAGGGGGGGGGGGGCAACCAGGATATATAGGAGTTTTTATAACAATACCAGGTAGTTGGAACAAAAGACTACTGTAAATAAAAGAAAACTAGATACCTCAAGTTATGGAATTTAGTTAGCACTTTTTTATGTAGGGGAAGATGCAAGAGTCTGGGTTCACTGAAATAATTTTTTTGATATGCACCTCAGCTATCTGGGGCCAGTATCCTATGATTTCCCATCCTGAGTTTCCTCAGGCTGCACCGTTGGAAGTAGCTGCAGTCCGATGGCTGCTAGATGGTGGGCATTCCTTGTTTTTATCCTGAGTTCCATCAGGGCTCACCATCTGGGGTAGCTACAATTGCTGATGACTTCGACATTCCTTTATTTACTGATATGGCAAGCGATATTTTATTTCTTAGCTGGAACCCTGATCTTGGGCTTCCAGCCTCCAGAACTGTGAGAAAATACATTTCTGTTGTTTAAAGCTACCTAATCTAAGTTATTTTGCTATAGAACCCTTAGCAGGCTAAGGCTGCTAGTCCAGAGAAACCTTCGGCCTAGGGCTAATTTGGCTCTACCACTGAGGCATTACCTTTCTGAGGATTCATCTGGATGTGTTAAGAGGTCCTTCCATTCTGCCTTAGTGGGAACACTTAACTTTTCTCAGCTCTATGTGAGCTCTGGGTATTGTTTGGCCTGTTGCTTCTTATCGTTTGTTTCCCCAGCCTCAGAGAACATCCCCTTCCCCCGCCTTATGCACACATCAGTACTCATCCAGAAACTTGAGGGGTCCCTCTGCAGACCTCCAGAGCTATATCTCTCTGTGCCAATCCCTACTCTTCATACCTACCTGTGTAGTAGCATCCTTTTCCTCCCCAAACTGGAATCTGTCTCCTCAGTTCATCTGTTTCTATTACCTCTTTCTGTGCTACAGACTGAACTCTCCAGGCTGTCAGGTGAGGCAGTTTAGGACTCACCACTCAGTTGTGCACTGTTATTTAACATCTGTAACTCATTATTTTCCACCTGTTTATGGCAGGAGGGTGGGAGCCATAACTTTGTTTTGAATGATGAAGTTTTCTTAATACAGAAAACTCAGCCTAAGAAAGTTACTCACAGTCCTACTGCCAAAAGATCGTTTTCACTCCTGTTCCTTTCATAGTGATTTCCCCGTTGTTTAGATTTCTTTTGTTTTTCCTGACATTTCCTGTGCTGGAGAGACCTGACACCAGCGACCCGGTCATCTTCCTTGGTAGATAAACTGACTGTATGTTTGTCAATTCCCGACTCTATCTTTGAAATTCAGAAGGTTACAATGAACTAACTGTTGGACTCTTTTTCATTAATTAATTTTTTTTTTTTTGCGGTACGCTGGCCTCTCATTGTTGTGGCCTCTCCCGTTGTGGAGCACAGGCTCCGGACGCGCAGGCTCAGCGGCCATGGCTCATGGGCCTAGCCGCTCCGCGGCATGTGGGATCTTCCCGGACTGGGGCATGAACCCGTGTCCCCTGCATCGGCAGGCAGACTCCCAACCACTGTGCCACCAGGGAAGCCCCATTAATTTTATCAAAAAATATTTTCATTTTTAAAAATGATTTTTTTCCAAACTGATATCCAGAACAGTTGTACAACTAATGGTATGTTAATGTCTGTTTTCTCCATACCTTTTGGTTATATAACCCATGGGATTTCATGTGGTTGTTAAAAACTCAAATGTTAATTCTTGAAACAGGGTTAAATACAAAAATATTTTCTCTGACCGAAAGCTGTACATAGTCTAATTGTTTCATATCCGTTTTTGGTTACTGACAAAGTTGAGCTTTTAAAATTGTTTATTAGCCACTTTAATTTATTTTGATGAATTATCTGTTCTCTTCCTTTGCCTATTTTTCTCTTGAGATATGCTCATCTTAATGAGTGGAAGAAAGTTTGCTTAGTCAATTTTTACTTAGTGAAGTGAAGGAATTTTGGCTGTCATAGGCTAGAAATGTATTTTTCTAAATTGTCATTTTCCTTTTTTGAAATAGAAGTTCGCAAGTTAGGAATATCAAATCTGTTAGTCTTTTTCTTTTACTTCTGCCTCTGATCTCATACCTACAAAGCTCTTCCCCGCTTGAAGGTTTAAAATTGGTTTCTCACTCATCATAATCTGCTGTATATTATAGACAAAAAGGGAACTGTTATTTGTTTGAGAGACCATGATATGCCCTGCACTTACTTATATTGTCTCATTTTAAGTTACTCATAAAACAGGATATCTGGGATATTAGACTTACAATTCTTATTTTACAGACTAAGCAACTGAGGTGTGAGAGGTTAAATCATTTCTTAATTAGAAAGTTTCACTGCCAAAACTTAAACTCACATTTGTCCGTTCGCATTGTTCTTCATGGTTCTGCATATGCATAAGCATCTAGAGGGAGACAACTCATATCTTTTTCAGCTTAAATGACCTACTATGCTAAGGAGATGCTCAATAAGTCTTAGGAAATTTAACTCTAGTGAACACATGGCAACTAGATGTGTCATTTTTCCAGCTGAAGACTCAAATAGTAGCCTTTAGAAGCTTTATTCAAATTGCAATGCAGCAATGAACTTAAAATTAGGATCAGCTCACTTTTTTTTTTGTATAGAAAAAATTCTGGAAGTTCACAAGAGAAATAATTATTCAGAATAGGCGTTATCTGTTTTCTAGTCGTTCTGATGAGTTTTGAAATATTTATCTGTCTCAAATTCCCTTCGTCTAAGACCCTAACAGCAATGGAATGCCTAACATTTCCACTGTTGGTGCTAATGCCTTACGCAAAATTATAGTCATCCAAAGACTTCAATTAAACTGCTCATCTGCACTAAGAATAAATAAAACATAAACCTCCATTTTATAGTAACACACGCATATACACAAATCAAAAGATTAATTTACCTTAAAGAAGATCCAAGGATCATGGGAATTCTACATGCTGATTTGGAGGGGAGAGAAGTGACAAGGTTAGACACCAAAGAGAAACTTTCCAAGCTCGTGATGTTGCCCAAGGCGAAATTCTGAGTTAGAAGCACATTTACCATGTCTAAATGACGTAACTAAGTAGAATCTAAATCAATGTGACTTTAATATAAATGGTGTTCTGTGCTTCCTGTGTAATGCTCTCAGAGTGCTAGGCCAGGCAAGTCTCCAGGGCCAGAAGACCTGTTGGGTTCCTGAGTCATCTTTGGGCTGGGGGTCCATTGGGAAATAAAGCTTTGGAGGTTAATAAAGACTGGGACCCTGAATGTTTCAGTATTCAGCAAGTCTGCTTAGCAACCAATGTCCTAGCAGAGGTCATAAGCAAAGAAAAATTGTGAAAGCTGTGAGAGAAAAAAGGAAGAGACAAGAATTGCCCTGAATTTGAGACATAATCTAATTAGGTACAGACTGAGAGAGAAAGAGAATGAGAGGCATGAAAAATATTGGGACAGTGCCTTAAAATCACAAAGTTCTTTTATGTTTCTTTATTGGACCTTCATGCAAACTTCAAGAGAAAAATATTGTTATGGCAGAAAACTAGACCCAGAGAAGTTAAGTTGACCCAAGACAAACAGCTAGAACAGGGCAGCCCAAAATACATTTTCCACCCCTGGGTCCACATCTCATGTTTTCTGGTGGCTTATGCTTTCTGCTGCATAGGAATGAAGAATATAGAACATTCTGTAATGTAGGTGCTAATTCTGTCATGTGGGATATAGAAAGGACTAAAGTAGTCAAGACTGTCTTCCAGGGGAAAGTGAGATTTGAGTTGACCTGTGTGGGAATTGGTGGGGGGGGAATGGTTGACAGTGAAGTTTTGAACTAGATTGACTGAGTCGAACTTCACCACTGCCACTTTTCAGCCATGTAAACTTGGCAAATTGATTAACTTCTTTGTAACTCAGATTTCTGATCTGTAAAGTGTGGATAACTTTTGTATCATAAATGGGTTAAGATTTGTAAAGTGTCTAGAATAGTTCTTGATAGTTGTACACCCTCAATAAATGATAGCATCATAGTTAATCTCTAAAAAAAAATTGGTTTCTCTTTGATTCATGGCTAAAAAGAAAACTTAAAGTTTTAATCTAGCTGGATTATAATTTGGGGTGTGTAATTTTGTGTTTCTCTGCCAGTTCTACACTGTGTCAACTGAAAAAAAATGCTCAACCTAAAAGTTGTATGTGAGTTATGTTTTATTTGGGGACCTTACTGAGGACTATAGCCTGGGAGACAGCCTCTCATCTGATCATCTGTATTTTATGGTTTTTTTCCGTGAACGTATATTATTTTTGTCATAGAAAAAACATTTAAAAAACAATCAGTTTCTCCTTTGTAAAATGAGGACTGGAGCTTCTTTTTCACCTGCAAGAGGAACAGGCAGGCTTGTTCATTAGTATCCTACCTTTTCCCATTTTCCTGCTTTATTTCACAAAAGCAAATGGTTAGAAAAATTTAAACCCTGTTTTTGCAAGACATGAATAATCTATTTACCACATTCTATTCAATTTCCTTTATTTTGACCTCTTCAGAGGAAGTTTAGATGAGGGATGAAAATGTGAATGGGCAAGTATGGATTAGCTATTATCATTCTAATGAATAAGCCTCAGACACTGTCCAGCCCAGCTCTTCAGAATTCTCTGTCTTAGTGTATAGACCTAGACTACAGCTAACAGTGATGTTACTTCACTTCCCATTAACAGGTTATTGCCCATAAGAGTGTTTGATCAGAGTAACAGGGATCTGACATTTCTTTGTTCTCCAGCCTTACAACTAAGAGTACTGTCAATGAAAAAAATTAATCAATAGTCGATCTAAGAAAGAAATGGGAAATTTTATTCGAGCCAGCCTGAGAATTATAACCCAGGAGGCAGTCTTTCAGAAAGCTCTGAAAACTGTTCCACCTGTTAGAGGTCAAGGCACAGTTACATCAGTGTTTGAGACAAAGGGTTATACATCAAAGTAACGTACTGACAGTTTACATAGTTCAACAAGGCAATTAGTAGGTTGTTGTGACCCCCCTACAGGATTGAGAAAGGAATTTTATCTCCTAAGGAGTTACTTTGCTGGAGCCAGGAGGAAATTGGTTTTTTTGCTTTTATTTTTGTTTTTTGGCAAGTAGGCATTCCTGTGTCTTTTAAGGGGATCTAGTTAATGTATACTGCAGATGTACAATACACAGTAAAGCAGGTAGTGGCTCAAATGCACAGAGAGAGAATTTTATGTTTAATTTTTCTTGTCCTGTCTTAACATTATTTCATCAGTACCCCATCCTACCCTACTTTTAGAAAATTTATTGTAATATTCAGCATGAGATTTAAAGTAGGTAAACCTGGAATTATAAAAGAAGTTCTGGTCTTAAATGAATTAAAAATCAGGGCTGAGTCTTAGTTTGCAACTAACTTTTTCACTCAAATAATTGATAGTTTTTACATGAATTAGATGCTGTGATTTGTATTGAATATAAGAAAAGAAGGATGTTAAATTTCACGTGATGACCTGGCTCCAGTGTCTATTAAGAGTGTCCTCAACAAGTAACTGGATCTATTAAGCAATTACTGTCAAAAGGAGCCCTTCAGTAGTTCTTTAGTGCAATTCTCTGGAAGTTGCATTCTCTGGCCAACTTAGAGTAGCTGTTCCCTGCCTATTTTCCCATGAGTTCAGATGA
The DNA here is from genome assembly GCF_003031525.2 of Neophocaena asiaeorientalis asiaeorientalis. Taxonomy (NCBI): domain Eukaryota; kingdom Metazoa; phylum Chordata; class Mammalia; order Artiodactyla; family Phocoenidae; genus Neophocaena; species Neophocaena asiaeorientalis. The sequence continues at coordinate 1,496,001 of NW_020174648.1, read as the reverse complement.
AATTTTTAGTTTGGCAAGTCAAATTTCATACTGCCTAGTTTTTAGTCAAATGAGATACTTAGCAAATATTTGAGCAGTTGAAATCGTCACTCCTGTATATGTGTCGGTGCCAGTTTTGTGATCTTTATCAGAAATGTATTAATGTTTTACCATATGGCCAAAAGGTCTGCTGTATATCCCTCTGAGATGTAACTTCTGTTCCTTTCTGCTTTTAGCTTCATGTATTTTCCTTCCAAAATGCTTCCACCCTCATGTTTCTAAATATCACCCAGGTGTCTATGTTTTTAAAATTTTTCTCTTATTACAAAAGTAATACAGATAGATTGCAAAAGATTTGAAATACAGGAAAGCACAGAAGAAAATTAAAATCACATATTCTTTTATCACCCAGAAAAGTTGACTTTTTCTTTTTTAAAAAAATAAAATTTAGCATCATTCTGGTTCATGTTTGTGACGTGCTTTTTTAGTCAGAATTATGAATTATGAACATCCCACATTGTTAAATATTGTAATGCAACATAATTTTTAATGGCACTATGGATATGCCATAATTTTTTAACTTGGGATTTTTTTTAATGTTTTTTTTTGGGGGGTATAGTTGTTTTACAATGTTGTGTTGGTTTCTACTGTATAGCAAAGTAGAAACCCTATGCTATACAGCAGGTTCTCAATAGTTATCTATTTTATATATATTAGTGTATATATGTCAATCCCAATCTCCCAATTCATCCCACCCCCTCTTTCCCCCCTTGGTGTCCATACGTTTGTTCTCTGTGTCTGTGTCTCTATTTCTGCCTTGCAAACTGGTTCATCTGTACCATTTTTCGAGATTCCACATAAACTTGGGGATTTAGGCTGTTACTATTTTTGCAATTAAACATAACGTTATTGATGAAAATCTTGATCAAATTTGCAGATATCTCTGTTACTCCCCAGGATAAAATTCTAGAGGAGCAATCACTACATCTAAAGGAATGTGTACTTTTATAGCTTATCATGTATGCAGTTAGGTTGTCCTCCATAAAAGTTGTTTCAGTTAACACTCACATAAGATGCATGTGTATGTGCTTCTTTCCTTGTGCCTTTGCTAGTACTCAGTATAAATGGACACTTCTTCAGAACACCCTCCGCTGACCTCTCCCTCCTCACCAACCCTAGTCTAAGTTAGATCTCACATTGCTTTCCTAACACTTTCAGGCATAGTATTCTATCATGACACTCTGTGGGTTTTTCATAATGTTTATCATAATTGTAATTATGTAGTTATATGACTGTCTCATGTTGGTCTCCCATCACTAGACTGCAAGTTCCATGAGGGCAGTGATCATACCTAGTTATTTACCCCTGTATATTCAGTGCTGAGTACAATGTGAAGCACATAGTTTGTGTTCAGTACATATGTGTTAAATGAATAAATGAGCATTATTGTAAAAATAATATTCCAATTTGATAGGCAAATAACTATATCTGACTATTAATGTCTGTTTATTAGAGGTTGAACTTTATGCTTTTATTGGCTAGCTAGTGTTAATTTTTAATCAATTGCCTATTCATATCTTCATCCATTTTTCTGAGGAGTATATTTTTTTTGATTCAGAGCTCTTCTCTGCCCCTTCTCTGGTTCTGTAGGCTCCTATCTGAATATGACATATATATATAGTGGGTTAGTTTCCATCTTTATTTATGCCCCTATTTATGATCTTTTGTTCACTTGATTTATTGTCCATTTTTTCTATTTGGTATGTAGGCATCTGACAGTAAAGCATTGTTGAAATCAGGGTGTCCTCTTGATTACTTTCTTCATGTCAATCACTGATTATCTCCCACTCCTACTTCCCCCCCACAACATTATAACTTTTACCCTCTACTTATCTAGATAGTCCCAGGATTACTTGGACTTTAAAAAATCTCCCTCACCCGCATTCAGTTTAAAGTCAGCTTGATTTACTCATCTAGCTTGAGGCAAAAAACATTTTTTTCTTATCTTCTTGAGATGCATTCTGTTCCTAGCTAAGAGCCTGTCATTTTGACGTCTTAACCCAGGCTTGGCAAATATTGGGTTGGCTAAAAAGTTCGTTCAGTTTTTTCCATAAGATGGCTCTAGTAGCACCTAGTTGTCTTTAGCTTCATTTGAAACAATTTTGTTAGGTTGTATTGTGACAGCTGTCATATCAACGTGCATTAAAAAAAAAAAACTTACCAAAATTGGTGAATTTTTGTGTAGCTGTGAAAAGTGACCCTTTCTTTGTCCCCTGAAACACCTAGCACAGTGGTAATTTACAGTAAGCCCCCTACATACGAACCTTCAAGTTGTGAACTTTCAAAGATGCGAACGTGCATTCCACCAGCGTCAGGTGTGAGTGAAATTGCAGCTTGCCCTCTGTCTCTTATTGCTGATGATCCTTCAGCTCTACCGTCTCCCACCTCCTCTCCCTCTTCCAGTCAGTAACTCTTCTTGCCTGTTCACTCGATGCCAGCCCCTGTATGCCAGCTGTTGTACTGTACTGCTGTACTTTTTGAGGTACTGTCCTGTAAGATGAAAAATGTTTTAATCTTTTAGTATTATTTGTGTGAAAAGCATTAAAAACCTATTACAGGACAGTACTATATAGTACCTAGGCTAACTTTGTTGGACTTAACGAGCAACTTGGACTTATAAACGTGCTCTTGGAACGGAACTCGTTTGTATGTAGGGGACTTACTGTAATAAGTTGTTGTATTGAATCGTCAAATGGTGGGAGCATGTTGGGATGTGAAAAATCAATTATCTTTAGGTTCTCCCATTGTTCACTGGGAGAGCTTTAGGGAATTATCTCATGGCAGATCCAGAAGAAATGTAAAGAACCTAAGACCAAGGGCTGAGGCATTTTGTGAAAGTTAGTGATATAACCTTAGGAATCTAATTCCCCCTTCTCAGATCCTACTTTCATGTCAGCCTTAGGAGATAATGAGATTGTCTTCATTTTTCAGATGAAGAAACTGAAACCTAAAAGGTCACGCAGTTTGTAAGTAATGACAGGCCAAGTGGCAATATGAAGAAATGTTAAAAAATAGAAAGTTTAGAAGGAATAAATTAATAGTGATTATGTCTATGTGATAGGATTTTAGGTAATTTGCATTTTTCTTTATATCTTTGTGTTTTTTCTAATGTATATTTTTTACATTTACTTATCAGCTCTAAATATAACTCCATGATCTTTCATTCTACTTTTTATAATTTTAAAAATATCCTGAATTTTATTATTTGCTTTCCTGTTAAATTTTATTCACCTGTTTGTTTTTTTAACATCTTTATTGGAGTATACTTGCTTTACAATGGTGTGTTAGTTTCTGCTTTATAACAAAGTGAATCAGCTATATATATACATATATCCCCATATCTCTTCCCTCTTGTGTCTCCCTCCCACCCTTTCATTCTACTTTAGGTTTCCACTCTGTGGCTCTTTACTGGACCTTGGTGTCTGGATATGTTCCATGATACTCTCTACTCCTAACCTCCTGTGCTTCCAGCTTATTTTTTCAGTTATTCCCATGCATCATCTTTTTACCATATTGGGGCCTCTCTATGCCATTGGCTTCTCTCTACTAAAATCCTCTGACCCCTGCTATCTTAACTCAGGCCTCACCTATTTTTACTGCCTACCTGTTGAGTTTAGATAATCATCCATTTTTTCCCTCAACTTTATTTTTCCACTTTCTCAGCTGTCTGAGCTCCCTTTCCTTTCCTGCTGTTCTCAGGAGTGGGCCTTGCTTCTGAACTCACAGAGAGAATACTGAAGCTATCAGATAGTAACTCTCTCCACGTGCTGACCTCACATTTACAGAGCCTTTCTGTATCCCTACTGGTCCTTCTTCATTTCTACTACAACAGCAGAGCTCTCCTTCCTGTCTCCTTAAGGCAAGACATTCCAGCGGTGCCCTGGCTCACTCGCATTCCTGGCTCCCAGGGACCTTCCACCATCCCATACCATCTCTAACCTGCATTAAATAATGTGTTTAATAAACATTGAATAATTTTATAAACAGAAGAAAATTAGTAACAAAAATCTTTACTGGGTAAAAGTATGGGATTTGGGGGCTTCCCTGGTGGCACCATGGTTAAGAATCCACTTGCCAGTGCAGGGGACATGGGTTCAAGTCCTGGTCCGGGAAGATCCCACATGCCGCGGGGCAGCTAAGCCCGTGCATCACAACTACTGAGCCTGCGCTCTAGAGCCTGCAAGCCACAACTGCTGAAGCCCACCTGCCTAGAGCCTGTGCTCTGCAACAAGAGAAGCCACCACATAAGCCCGTGCGCTGCAATGAAGAGTAGCCCCCACTCGCCACAGGTAGAGAGAGCCCGCGTGCAGCAGTGAAGACCCAATGCAGTCAAAAATAAATAAATAAAAGCATAAAAAAAAAAGAGTATGGGATTTTGTAATTGAAGACTCAATCTAATTGTTATAGAGAATGTTAATTATCCTGGAAATTTTCAGTGTTTAGTTTTATAAACAGTCCAACTACATAAAAAAGGACGAGGGAATTCCCTGGTGGTCCAGTGGTTAGGACTCCACTCTTTCACTACTGAGGGCCCAGAATCGATCCCTGGTCAGGGAACTAAGATCTCACAAGCTGCGTGGCCAAAAAAAAAAAAAAAACCCAAACAAACAAAAAACCCTCAAACCTTTCTACATTAAAAAGTCTATATGTTAAAAAAAAGAGAGAATGAAATAATGCCATCTGCAGCAACATGGATGGACCTAGAGATTGTCTTACTGAGTGAAGTAAGTCAGACAGAAAAGGACAAATATCATATGATATTGCTTACATGTGGAATCTAAAAAAATGGTACAAATGAACTTATTTACAAAACAGAAGTAGAGTTACAGATGTAGAAAACAATCTTATGGTTACCAGGGGAGAAGTGGGGAAGGGATAATTGGGAGATTGGGATTGACATATACATACTACTCTATATAAAACGGATAACAAATAAGGGCCTACTGTATAGCACAGGGAACGCTACTCAGTGCTCTGTAATGGCCTATATGGGCAAAGACTCTAAAAAAGAATAGATAGATGTATATGTATAACTGACTCACTTTGCTGTATAGCAGAAAGTAACACAACATTGTAAGTCAACTATAGCCCAATAAAAAATTTAAAAACTATATTAAAAAAAGAGTCCATCAACTCTAAATGTATTTTATAGGGTATGAAATGTTGCAGTGCCTCTTAGGAACACTATTCTTCCATTTGATTGACGTACGTTTCCTTTGATAGATGTTTCCTTTAATACTGTTCAGATTTATCTTTGCCTATTTTTTTTTTTTGACTGTAACTTGAAAATTTTTTCCCCTTCTTTTCATAGTTGGAGAATACCTTCAAATCAGTTATTGCACAAACTGGACCTGGAGGGACTCTCAATCCAGAGCTAAAACATAAGATAAAACTTGTAAGTGTTTGCTGTTTCTGGGAAATGGATGAGAATAATTGATTATACATTTGGGTATCATTTGTGGTTAATTTTAATTTGCCTACAAATATTTTAGTTTTATATTTATTCCTGATCTCTTCAAATATATTACAAATGGAGTGGCTAATCTTTTAAGATTAGAAAAAATAAATTTCATACTCCTAAACATTTTTAATGTTCTCAAAATTATTTAGAAAATGTAAGTTCCTCCAAAAGTTCTCTTTTCTTCCCCTCACCCCAATAAATCATTGTTAAAAGTTAAAGATCTTTCCAATACCAGTTTTATATGTATGTATGTCAAGTATTATTCTAAACAGTGCATGGTATCCCATTGTGTTGGTATACCGTATTTCATTTATGAGATCCGTTATTAACATTTGGGTTATTTCTAGCCTTGGCTATTAAAAAATGCCGCAGTTAATGTCCTTGAACATTTATCTAGAAGTAGAGTTGCCAAAGGTATTGAATATTTTTGTTTTGATAAATATTACTAAATTCCCCTCTAAAAGGTTTGAGCAAATTTACACTCCCACTGACAGTAAAATGTCACTATCCAATCATGTTGTTTTAACTTATACCTCTTGATTTTTACACTGAGCATCTTTTCATGTGCTTAATAGCCATTTACATTTCTTATGTGAATTGCATGTTCATGTCCTTGGCTTAATTTATTGTTTCTCCTCATTAATTTGTGAAAGCTCTTTGGCTGTTTTGTGTTGGGCCAAAGGGTATGTATGCTTAAAATTTTGGTGGGAGCTGTTAATTCTGATTTGAATGGTCAAGAGTATCGTTACAACTCTTACTGCCTTATTTTATTCTGTTTCAGCTGTTGTGGTTTTACTGGGAGAAATGCAAAAACCTTGGTGCATTCAGGCCCTGTTTTTTTGTTTGGACATTTGACTAAAGTGTCCAACAATTATTTACTTATTAACAATTATTTATTTATTTAAGGATGTTCAATATTGACTTTTTTTACGGTAACAAAAAACTAGACAAAAATTAAGCATTCATTGAAAAAAGAATTGCTTACATTATCCACCCAAACTAGGTAGTATCATAAGAAGGTTTAGGTGTATCTCAATTAATTTACATGGAAGTATCTTCTTGGTATATTGTTGGACTTTAAAAACAGGTTTTATAGAATAGCACGTTTAGTATTGTCCTTTCATGTAAAAAATGTAATGTGAGTATGTATGTGCATAAAAAGGTTTCTGAAAGGATGTTTTCTGAAATGCAGCAACAACTGTCTCTGGGTCATAGGATTTTGGAATAAGTTTTACTTTATATTTTTCTGAAGTTTGAATTAGAATTTTTAACAAGATATAATATCTGGAAAGGTCTAGGAAAACACAAAGCTCTTTATACCTTATTGGGATAGAACAAGTTCACTTCTAGGAATTTATCCTAAAAATATTTGCACAAGTATGCAAAATGCAAGTATGAAGATAATTGTTGCATTATTTGTGATGATGAGAAATAGGAAATAGCCATAAATAATTAAATAAACAAATTTTATTATATTGACTATTTGAAGAAACTGTAGCTAATGATACTGAAAGCCCAGCCTCTGTACTCCTGTGTCAAATTGAATCTCGGAGACAGAGTTTTGGGTGAAGTAGAAAAGAATAGCTTTATTGCTTTGCCAGGCAAAGGGGGACACAGCAGGCTCGTGCCTTGAAAACTATGTGTCCCAACCCAGGGGAGTTTGGTGAGGAGTTTTATGGCAACAGTTCAAGGGTGGGGTTGCTGATAAGATTAGGGTGTGTGCAGGGGCTGCATTCCTTTAATCTCCTCTCAGGTAATCTTGATGAGTTTTTCTGGTTCCTTTAGTCTGGCCTCAGGTGGTCTTCTCTGGTATGAAGAATGCTGACATCTTTCATTTGTTATGTTTTAATTCTATGAAGAGCTTAAAGACATTGTTATGTATATCCTTAGAGGCAGAACCAGGACCCTGTTCCAAGGCTGCACTGTTTTTTCTTGGCTGTTTCTCCCTTGACTCTGCATCCCTTCCCTTCCCGGATTAGCAGCTGTTCATATCTGCCCTTTGGAACTCAGTAAGGTCATGGAGGCTGGAGTCTGTTCCCTACAAGCAACGGGGGACATGGAAAGGCTTCTGTGCCCAGGAGCCCAACAGGGTCCTGCTCAGTTTCACTAGGAAACATGTTGATCTATATTTACCGATATGGAAAGAAGTCTGTGATATGATACTAAAAAGCTGGAGAAGTAATGACCTTATTTTCATATTCAGTAAAGGTATTTTTATGTGCATATGGACAACAATGGCTACTATCTTTGCTTAACTATGTTTTCCAACATTTTCTATAGTGTGCATTGCATTTCTTTTCTGCCATTTAGAATGCTTGAAATTATGCCATAGAATATTTATTTTATGTGAGCTAAAGCTAATTATGTTAGCTGAGCTAAAGAACTATGTCTAGGAGTTTCTGGGGAGTTGTGGCATTTCAGTATTATGCGAGAATGATTTCTCAACTCTGGAAATGTTGGAATTCACTGCCTTTTTTGGTTGTTATAACTTTTTTTAAAACTAGAAACTGGGACTTCCCTGGTGGTCCAGTGGTTAAGACTTTGCGCTCCCAGTGCAGGGGGCTTAAGTTCAGTCCCTGGTCAGAGAACTAGATCCTGCATGCCACAACTAAAAGCCCACATGCCACAACTAAAAGATCCCACATGCCACGTCTAAAGATCCCTCATGACTCAACTAAAAAGATCCTGCATGCCACAACTAAAGATCCCTCACGCCGCATTTAAGATCCCGCATGCCACAACTAAGACCCGGTGCAGCCAAATAAATAAATATTAAAAAAAAAAAAACACCTGGAAACTGATTTTTAAAACAATACTGTGACTTAAATTCATTCACTCAATAATAATGTTATTTTTGCCTTGTTACTTTTTAAATTTATACTTTCTTATTTTGATATTTTGTCACCCAGCATTCCAGTGGTGTTTATTTATATTGTATTTCAATTTTCTATTTATTAGGTTGTATCCAAGTTTCCAGAGGGTTTACTTATTTCTAAACTGCTTGGAGAGTTTGAGGTGAGTGTTTTCTTTTTCACCAGCCATGTTTTTTTATGGCTCGCTTATGATTGATAGAAATTTTGTTGCTATTCCTTGGATCCTCCAAGTCTATGCTCTAGAACTTAAACATCTTGCTTTGCATTTTGGTGGCCTCTTCTTTACTAAAAGAGTTAAGAATCTGATTCTTAATAAGTACTTCATTATGCATAGGAAGAATATTTTTACCACTATTATTATATTATTAGAATAAAAGTTATTTTTCATGTCTGTTAATACTAAGTGTCAGTGGGGATATGGAGAAACAGAATAACTCATACACTGCTTGTGGGACAAAACCCCTTTGGAGAGCATTTTGGCAAGATCACTTTACTTGAGGATGTGCACCCCTGATGGTTCAGGAGTTCTATTAATACTTCTACAGATACACTTTAGAGAAACTCTTAAACATGTGCACATGAAGACATACATATGACATGCACATTGCAGCATAGTAAAAAACTGGAAACAAATTAAATGGCTATCAGTAGGAGAATGGATAAATAAATTGAGATCGACACTTATACAATGGAGTAATATGTAGCAGATAAAATAAATGAACTAGGTTTCATCCATGCAACATGAATCATTTTTGGAACAATTATGTTTTAGTGAAAAAAAATCACATTGCAGAATGATAATTCAGATACTGCCATCTACCCAATTTTTAAAAATGGTTAGGCGTGCCAGTCTCTATTTGGAATGCCTTTCTTATAGCAGTTCATTTGTTTTCACAGCAGAGTGAGGCACAGAAAAGTAACTTGCCTAAGGGTCAGGTAGCCAATAATGGGTGGAGCCAGGATTTGAAACCCTGGCAGTCTGGCTTCACTATCCTAACTCTTAACTACTATGTCATGGACACTATCACATATTTGTACATATGAACACAGATGTTGTGAGATACTGCATAGCGTAATGGTTAAGATACATCACCTCTATGTGCTATTTCATAGATGATATGTGAAGTCAGAATAATATTACCTACTTTATAGAGTTTTGTCAATTTAAATGGCTTAAAATAAAGTAATTAGAACAGTGCCTGCCACATAGTAATTGTTCGATAACTGTTAAAACTCATAGTAGAATAAAAAAAGAAAACTTAGAAAAGATGCATATCATCCCTCAGTGATGGAGAAAACTTAATTTCACATTGTGAATTTAAAGAAATGAATCTTTTAGAGCCAAAAAGTTTATTTCAAATAGGCCCATGAGAGAAAGCTAAAACAAAGAGTCTTGATGTTTTTTGGATTAACAAGTCAAGTCACTTGTTAATTACAGAATAAAGTGTAGGGACTTCCCTGGTGGCTCAGTGGTTAAGAATCTGCCTGCCAATTCAGGGGACATGGCTTTGAGCCCCGGGCCGGGAAGATCCCACGCGCCACAGCTACTGAGCCTGTGCTCTAGAGCTCACGAGCCACAACTCCTGAGCCTGTGTGCCACAACTACTGAAGCCTCTGCGCCTAGAGCCCATGCAGTGCAACAAGAGAAGCCACCACAATGAGAAGGCCGCATACCGCAATGAAGAGTAGCCCCCACTCGCCACAACTAGAGAAAGCCCACACGTAGCAATGAAGACCCAACACGGCCAAAAATAAATAAATAAATAAATAAAAAGAATAAAGTGTAAAATAGAGTAATAAATTAATAGAATATGACTTAACTGTCACAAAATTTATGGGTAAAAATAAACTTCCTATGCTACATTCACAACTCAAAGTGAATAGTTTTCTACAACTAACATTTTAGCAAAAGTAGCTTCCTGTAATAAAAGTTCATGGAGTTAAGATTAAAAGTCAACAATCTTGGAGAAATTAAAATAAACCTTTTTTTAAAAATAGGATTTGTTTTTATATTGGAGTATAGTTGATTAACAATGTTGTGTTAGTTTCCAGTGTACAGCAATGTGATTCAGTTATACATATACATGTATCTATTCTTTTTCAAATTCTTTTCCCATTTAGGTTTTTACAGAATATTGAGCAGAGTTCCCTGTGCTATACAGTAGGTCCTTGTTGGATATCTGTTTTAAGTGTAGCAGTGTGTACGTGTCAATCCCAAACTCCCAATCTGTCCTTGCCCCACCCCGCCTTCCCCCTTGCTAACCATAAGTTCATTCTCTAAGTCTGTGAATCTGTAAAACAAAGCTTTTAATGTCACAGGGAAGCTCTTTGCCCTTCTTAGTAAAAAGACTTCGGCAGAAATTCAACATTATTATTAGAAATATATAATAAGTATAGATTTAATTTAACCTTAATTCTAACTTGTAGTAACGCTTACTAACCCTTTATTTATCCAACATGTTATAAAAGCTACCTGTGTGATTTGTCCTCTTGAAATACCTGGGCACCCGCCTGCCATTCTTTCAAGGTCCTTTGTTAAATTGCTAATCGAAGGGAAGATAGTGCAGTGGCAGCATAGTTTGTGGATCTTCCTGAAGTGCCACGTAACAACAGTCAGAGAAACTAGATAGCAAAACAAAAAATCCACAGACAATATTTATAACAAAATTGGGTAATATATCTCCAATGGAGAATTGCTGGAGAGTAAGCAGCAGCAGCCACAAGAGCCTCACAATATCAATGTCTGTGCCAGGAGAAAACAGGGAAGCAAGAGAGCCAATGTCTGATGGACCTAGGGACAAAAGAATTGCAAAATAGCCATCAGGTATTCACTAGAATGTACAGCAAGCCATTTTGAAAACAGCAGCTGAAACTGGATGATAATTTGACTTATCGGATAGCAGAGAATGTTTCATGGTAAGAGTTGAATAGGGCTGGAGCATCATAGCTCCTGTGAATTCTTGAAACTGACCAGCCAGAGCTCCCTTACAGACAGTAATGAAAAATTGAGCAGGATACGGACAGTAGAAAAAGAGAAGTCTTAGATGTAAGTAGTATTAAGGGAAAAGAGCCAGGAAATTTCAAAATTAACCTACTGGTTTTTTTTTGTTTGTTTGTTTTTTTGCGGTACACGGGCCTCTCACTGCTGTGGCCTCTCCCGTTGCGGAGCACAGGCTCCGGACGCGCAGGCTCAGCGGCCATGGCTCACGGGCCCAGCCGCTCTGCAGCATGTGGGATCCTCCCGGACCGAGGCACGACCCATTTCCCCTGCATTGGCAGGCGAACTCCCAACCACTGCGCCACCAGGGAAGCCCCCTACTGTATTTTTAAACAGTATATGAAAACAGTGGAAGGAGGAGCTCTGTGAAGCAGAAAGCAATCCAGAATGATGTCCTGTAAGTCAGGAAAATGAATTTCACAATTCCGTGAATTTCAACAGAAGAGGATCAGGGTCAAATTGCATCATTGTCTTAAGAAAACAAGAGAATAAGGAGCAGAATAACGTATCTACTGACGATAAAAGCATGTCAGAAAGACATGTCCCTAATAAAGATCAAAACTGAAACCTACTTTTTCAAAAAAATATATTAAGAAAGTGTTACAAAACATGAAAGAACAACATAAATCTGAATTACACGAATTTGGAAATAAGGTGAACAGTACTCAGGGAAGAATTATAAATAAAAGGAAAAATCATTTCAGAAATGAAGATTAAACTTCAAAGATTACAAGAGCAAAAAATATAACAGCTAATGCCCTAAGAAAAACGGTAGGTAAAAATGAGGAGCATTTTGAAAGTCAAAATAAATGAGGGAGGCACTGGGGATCTAGGGGTAAAAGGCTCTGTCACTAAGGTTTTTGAAATCTAGTGAGAAACCCAGGCATGCAAATAAATTAAGGTAATATTATGTCTGAGTAGCCTATTTTGGAACAATCGTGAAGATAATTATTATAAGTTCTGGACAAAATATGCAAAATCACTCTCTGAAGGTACTAGAAATTGTCCAAAAGCTGGCAGAAACTGGAAAGGAGTCAGCACCTGGAGGAGGGAATGGCACCTTTTTGTTTGCCTGGATTTTGGCCTGATGGCAGGCCCCATACATTGTTTGGAATTGGAGATTGGATAGAAATCAGAAGTTTTACCGGCTTCTGATTTGGAGCTACATAAGCAGCTGAAAAATGAGGGGAGAAATCATAGGATGGAGAGAGCTACAGAGAGGGAGCATCAAATTCTGCACATGAATTCTGCTCAAATCTCTGACTGTTGAACTACACATGCCTGGGGCAGACTCAAAGCAGCCTAGTAAGGCTAAAAGAACTGAATCTATTTCAGCTGTTGCCCACCACAGGGAGTCAGAATTTAAGATTAGTCAAGTTAACTCCCAGCTAAAACTAAGCAAAAAGCAGTACTCTTAGAAGGCCTGTAAAAGATTCCACGGTCTCTACAGCTTACCTATTATGATGTCCAGGATACAAACCAAAATTACTGGATAGATTAAGAAACAAGAACCCATGTTTTTTTGTGACCCTTGGTGAAGAGAAAATGTGACCCTTGGTGAAGAGAAAAATAATGGAAACTGATCCTGAGATGATGCAGATGTTGAAGTTAGCAAAAAGGTTTTAAAGAATTCTTAAAACCACATTAAAAAGAGTGTAAAGCAATATATGTTCACACTAAATGAACAAATAAGAAACCTCAGTGGAGAAAAAGAAATTATAAAGTCAAATGATTTTCTAGAGTTGAAAATAAAATATCTGAAGTAAATTCACTGCAGTGTCTTAAGAACAAATTGGAAATGGCAGAAGAAAGCATCGGTGAACCCCAGAACAGATTGGTAGAAATGATCCAATCTGAAGAACAGAGAGAGAAAATAAATGAAAAAAAATTTTTTTTAAAGCAGAATCTGGGAGTTCCCTGGTGGTATAGTGGTTAGGATTCAGTGCTTTCACTGCCGTGGCCCAGGTTCAGTCCCTGGTTGGGGAACTGAGAGGTACTGTGAGCCGTGTGGCGTGGCCAAAAAAAAAAAAAACAGAAAAACAGAGTCTGAGAGACCTGTGGGACGATACCAAGTGGCCTGATATCTGTGTAATTGTGATGAGAGAAAGATGGTAAGGAGAAAAAATGAAAAGAGAAAAAATTCTTGAGAAAGTAAAGGTTGAAAATTTTGTAAATTTTATGAAAGAGTTTACAGATTTAAGAAGCCCAGAAAAGCCCACAAAATGAATACAAAGAAAATCTTACACAGGCACATTGTAGTCAAACTGCAGAAAACTCAAAGTAATTAGAAAATCATGCAACTAAAGAAAAATGACACATTGCCATAGAGGGGAACAATGTTAAATATGATGGCTGACCTCTCATTAGGAACAGTAAAGGCTAGAAGACAGTGGAATGACATCTTTAAAGTTTTCAAAAACACCCCACTCTGCCCAATTTTTTATTTCCAGTAGTATAGTATCTTGGTAGTATCTTTCAAGAACTTTGAAGAATGAAGGTAAAGTAGAGGTATTTTCAGATAATCAAAAATGGGTAATTAATTGTAAGCAGCCCTGCATTATAGGAAATTCTAAAGGATATTCTTCAGGCTGAAGGAAATGATGCCAGATTGTATTTGAATCTATAGGAAGGATTGAAGAGCACAGGAAATGGTAACTGTGTGGGTATATATCAAAGACTTTTTAAAAAATCAATTAAGTATATGACTGTTTAAAACAAAAATTATAACACTGTATAATTGGGTTTGTAACATGTAGATGTAATATTTGTGAAAACCATAGCATAATAAGTGGAGGGGCAGTACATGGAACTGTAGTTTGCAAGGTTCTTGTGTTTTATGTGAAGTAGTACAGTAAGACTGAAAAGTTAAGGATGTATAGAACAATAAATAATGCAGAGTTAGCTATAAAGCCAATAGATAAATTAAAATGGAATTGTATAAAAATACTCAGTAAAAGAAAAATAGTAAACTCAAAGGAAGATGGGGTTTACTGTTCAGCTGTTTTGCTTGAAGGACAACAAAGGAACAGAGTTTGAGAGAAACAAAATACAAATGGGATTAGCAGAAATTAAATAGCAAAAATGTTAGCTGTATAGGAGAAAATACTTTTAAACAATGTGAACAACAAGAGCTCAGTTTCCAAAATATACAAACAGCTCATACAGCTCATTATAAAAAAAACAACCCAATCAAAAAATGGGCAGAAAACCTAAATAGACATTTCTCCAAAGAAGACATACAGAGGGCCAACAAACACATGAAAAGATGCTCAACATTGCTAATTGTTAGAGAAATGTAAATGCAATAAGGGATCACCTCACACCAGTCAGAATGGCAATCATCAAAAAGTCTACAAATAATAAATGCTGGAGAGGGTGTGGAGGAAAGGTAACACTCCTGCACTGTTGGTGGGAATGTAAATTGGTGCAGCCACTATTGAGAAACAGTATGGAGGTTCCTTAAAAAACAAAAAATGGAGCTACCATATGACCCAGCAATCCCACTCCTGGGCATATATCTGGAGAAAATCATAATTTAAAAAGATAGATGCACCCCAGTGTTCATTGTAGCACTGTTTACAATAGCCAAGACATGGAAGCAACCTAAGTGTCCATCAACAGATGAATAAAAAGGATGTGGTATGTATATACAATGGAATATTACTCAGCCATAAAAAAGAACGAAATAATGCCATTTGCAGTAACATGGATGGACCTGGAGGTTATCATACCAAGTGAAGTAAGTCAGAGAAAGACAAATATCATATGATGACACTTACATGTGGAATCTAAAGAATGATACAAATGAACTTATTTACAAATCAGAAACACTCACAGACATAGATTATATAGGTTACCAAAGGGGAAAGGGAGGGAGGGATAAATTAGGGGTTTGGGATTAACAGACACACACTAATATATATAAAATAGGTAAACAACAAGGACCTACTGTATAGCACAGGAAACTATATTCAATATCTTGTAATAACCTATAAGGAAAAGAATCTGAAAAATATGTGTATAAACAATCATTTTGCTGTACACCTGAAACTAACACAACATTGTAAACCAACTATACTTCAATTTAAAAAATGGTATCTGTAAGTCCAATTATATTAATAATTTCACAAATGTAGTGGAGTATATATTACAATTAATGAAGTTATGAGATGGAATGAAAAAGAAAGATGCAACTAAATGCTGTCCACATGAAATACATTGTTAGTAAAAAGATACAGATTGGTTGAAAGTAAAAGATGAAAAAGATATACATACAGTAAGCATAAAAGAATCGAAGTGACTAAAAAAAACCAGGTAAAGTCAGAATTCTAGGCAAAGTGTATTATCAGAGATAGAGGGACATTTCATAAGGATAAACGGTTAATTAGGAAGACACAACAGTCAAATGTGTATTCACCTAATAATGCTTTAAGATAAATGATCTAAAAGTTGACAATTAATTATGAGTTAACTCCACAATTATAGGGGTTTTCTCTTTCTGGCATTTAATAAAATAGTCAAAAAAAATGAATAAGGACATAGAAAATCTGAACCACACTCTCTACCATCATGATCTGTTTGACTTTTATAGAACACTGTACCCAACAACTGCAGAATACACATTCTGTTCAGGTACACATGGAACATTTGCCAAGATGGACCATGTAGTTGGCCATGGAATAAGTCTCAACAAATTTCAAAATACTGAAATCTTACAGAGTATGTTCTTTAAGATGGAATTAAATTACAAATCGATACAATGAATTACCTAAGAATTAACCTTCCAGATAATTTGTAAATTAAACAGTTCTCTTTTAAATAACTTATTTTTTAAAATTGAAGTATAGTTGATTTACAATGTTGTGTTAGTGTCTGGGTGTACAGCAAAGTCATTCAGTTATACATATATATGTGTACTTTTTCATACTCTTTTGCATTATGGTTTATTACAGGATATTGAATGTAGCTAAATAACTTATTAAAGACAGAATCACAAGGGAAATATGAAAATATTTCCAATTGAAAATGAAAATGTAACATGTCAAAAATTGTGAGATGCAGCTAAAACAGTGCTCAAAGAGAAACTTATAGCTCTAAAATGCCTAAATTAGAAGAAAAGAAAGGTATAAAATCATCATTGACCTGAAGGTCTACCTTAAGAAGTCTAGAAAAGGGAGGAGCGAAGTAAAGTCAAAATAGTAGGAGAAAAGAAATAAGAAAATCAAGAATAGACATTAATAAAATAGCAACAATTAACAAAGCCAAATATTGATTCTTTGTAAGATTACCAAAATTGATAAACCATTAACTAGTTAAATTAGAAAAAAAGAGAGGACACAAACACCAATATCAGGAAAGAGATTATATCATTATAAATTCTACAGGTACTGAAAGGACAATAAGGAAATATTATGAACAACTGTGCCTATCATTTGACAGCTTAGATGGAATGGACAAATTCCTCAAAAGACACAAATTACCCAACTGAGGCAAGGTGAAATAGAAAATCTGA
Organism: Neophocaena asiaeorientalis asiaeorientalis; assembly: GCF_003031525.2. NCBI lineage: Eukaryota > Metazoa > Chordata > Mammalia > Artiodactyla > Phocoenidae > Neophocaena > Neophocaena asiaeorientalis. The sequence goes on along the minus strand of NW_020174648.1, from coordinate 1,479,118 downwards.
ATATCCCTGTAAGTATCGAGAAATGGATTTTTGTTATTTAAAAAAAACAAAAGAAAAACACCTCTCCACAAAAGAAGGGAGAAGAAGAAAAACCTGCAGGCCCATATGGTTTTATTGGTGAATTCTGTCAAACTTTTAAGGAGGAAATTATATTAATCATACATTGTTTCTTTCATAAAATAGAATGAGTTGGGGAGTATTTTCTATGAATACATTATCCTGCTACCAAAACTTGACATAGACATTACAAAAAAACCCAATTAGATCATGTTTATCATAACATAGGATAAAAAATATTACAAAATAATAGTTAATTGAATCCAGCAATATGTGAACAAGAGGGTATTTTCCCCCAGCAATACAAGGTTGGAGTAACGTTTCAAGAGGAATTAACATAATTCACCATGTTAACAGAATAAGGAAGAAAACCATATGATCATTTTAGTGGATGCAGAAAAAGAATTACCAAAATTTAATACCCATTTGTAATCAAAACTCTCAGAAAAATAGGAATAGAATAGAACTTCCTCAACCTGGTAAAGGATAGCTATGAAAAACCTATGCTTGTCATACTTAATAGTAAAACACTGGACACTTCCCCCCTAAAATCAGGGCTACCATGTCCGTTCACACGGCTTTAATTCAGTGTTTTACTGGAGGTCCTAGACAATGTAATAAAATAAGAAAAAAATAGGCACAAAAACTTGAAGTAGTGAAACTGTCATTATTTGTAGAAAACATGATTGTCTACATAGAATGTACTAAGGAATCCATGAAAAGCTATTAGAACTAATAAGTGAATTTATTAAGGCCAAAGTTAAGAATATAAAAAAGTTGTATATTAATTATATAGATTAGTAATAAAAATAATATAGATTAGTATAATATAGATTAATATAAAAATCTGTTATATTTCCATATGGAGGCAGCAAACAATTGGAAAATGAAATTTTAAAAATTCTATTTACAATAGTGTCAAATTACTTGAAAATAAGTCTAACAAAGAAACATAAGACATCTGTACTGAAAAATACTAACATTGCTGAGAGAAATTAAAGAAGACTAAATGGAGAGCTGTAACATTCATGGGTAAGAAGCTTAGTATTGTTATTAATCTATAGATTCAGTATTGTCCCCATCATAATTCTTGTAGGCTATTTGTAAATACTGGCAAATCCATAAGTTTGTCATATATGAGAGTACATAAGGAGTTCAGTTCTTATGCACTCAAGTGATTCTTGATGGAGATGCCAAAGGAATTCAGTGGGGACAGGAAAATCTTTTCAACAAATGATGCTGGAACAACTGCTTATGTGGGAAAAAAAATGAATCTCAACCCCAACCTCACACCATGTACAAAAATTAGAGATATATCATAGACATAAATGGGAAAAATTCAAAATTAAAGCTTCTAGAAGAAAACTTTATTTACAATCTGGGGATATTTAAGAGTTTCTTAGAACATAGAAAGCAATAATCATTTAAAAGAAAATTGATAATGAGACTTTATCAAAATTTTACTATTTAGGAGACTCCATTTAAAAATTAAAAGGCAGACCACAGACTGGGAAGAAATATATACAATCATACATTTGAAAAAGGACTCATATCCAGAATACATAGAGAACCTTCTATATCTCCATTACAGAAAGCCAAACAGCTCCATTAAAAAAAGATTTGAACAGACACTTCACAAATGTAGATGTATGAGTGATTAATAAGCACAAATGCTACTAAACTCATACGTTTTTGGTTCAAGTATAAAATGGTACTACTTTGGAAAATGTTCTGACAGTTTGTTATAAAATAAATGTATATTTACTCTTTGATCCAGAATTATACTCTTTGATCCAGAATTATACTCTTTGATCCAGAATTATTTATTCAAGAGAAATCAAAGCCTCTGTTCCCCAAAAGACTTGTATAATAATATTTGTAACAGCTTTATGCTTAATAGCCACAACTGGAGACAACTCTATTATTTATTAGTACGAAAATGAATGAAGAAATTGTGGTTTTTTTTTTTTTTTTTTTTTTTTTTTATGCGGTACGCAGGCCTCTCACTGTTGTGGCCTCTCCCGTTGCGGAGCACAGGCTCCGGACGCACAGGCCCAGTGGCCATGGCTCACGGGCCCAGCCGCTCCATAGCATGTGGGATCCTCCCAGACCAGGGCACGAACCCGTGTCCCCTGCATCGGCAGGCGGACTCTCAACCACTGCACCACCAGGGAAGCCCTGTGGTATATTCTTACAATGAAATACTATTCAGCATTAAGAATAAATCAACTACTGATAGATGAACCAACATGGATGAATTTGAGAAACGCTTGCTGCTGAACAGAAGAGTATACAGTGTAGGATACCTTCTATTTGAATTGCTAGGATAGCCAAAGCTAATTTATGGTGGAAAAAGAGAGTTGGTTTTCTCTGGGAAAGAAAGAAATTGCTGAGTGATGGAAATGTTTTATATCTTAAATATGAGTTTGTGGCACACAGTATGCATTTATCAAAGCTAACTGAATGATAAACTTAGGTTTTATACATTTCAGTGTATGTAAATTTTATCTTTAAAAGCTAACAGTTATTGAACTCAGTTAATTATGTGCATACTGACATATTTTGGGGTAAAGGGTACTGATGTCTGCAGCTCGTGTTGAAATGCATAAAAAAAGTAAGATGGTTTGGTAGGTAGATGGCTATATAGATGATAAAGGAAATATAGCAGAATACTAATAATTATATAATCTAGGTGGTAGATGTTCACTGTCCAAGTCTTTCACCTTTTCCTGTGTTTAAAAATTTTCATAAGAAAATACTAGGAAAAAATGAACAAGAAAGATTGAAGCGAAAGTAACAGGCATTGAAAACAGGCAGAGAAGAGCCAACATATGAAATAAAACCAATGATGGAACAGAACAAATGTTGAAAACTATAATTTGAGTGAACTTTACTGAAATGGAAGACTTGAAATTATATATTGAGAGAACACACTGCATACCTGAGAATATCAACCCAGAGTGACAAGCACCAAATTATTGGACTTAAAGAAAAAAATAGTACTTTGAACAAATGAACAAGTGACTTATAAAGGAGACAAAATTAGGTTATAGAACATTTTCAGTGGGTTTTTTTTGCGGTACGCGGGCCTCTCACTGTTGTGGCCTCTCCCGTTGCGGAGCACAGGCTCTGGCCGTGCAGGCTCAGCGGCCATGGCTCACGGGCCCAGCCGCTCTGCGGCATGTGGGATCTTCCCGGACCGGGGCATGAACCCGTGTCCCCTGCATCGTTAGGTGGACTCTCAACCACTGCGCCACCAGGGAAGCCCCCTTCAGTGTTCTTCTAAACATTCTCATGTTTAGAAGAAAAGGGATTTAAAAAATAACATATTTTAAACACTGAAGGAAAAAAAAAGTGAGCCAAGGATTTTATGGCTAGCAAAATTGACTTTCAACTATACAGAACTAGACAAGCTATTGCCGCCATGCAAGAATTGAAGATCCATTGTTCCCATGAGACCTCAAGGAGTCTACTGAACTTCAGGTAGCCAAAATCACTTGAGGGACAGCAACAAAAGAACTGAAATGAGCACCACTTATAAAACTAAGACCAAATGAGGGTTAGAAAGGAGAGAATATAGTATATAATGGCTATATACCCTGACAATATAAAGGACAATTACACAAAATGGTAGAAAGAGAAGGGATGAGCATAGGAAAAAAATGTAAACTGCTTTTATTAATTATACTGGTGATGGTAATGTGAGTACTGATTTTCTGAGACTATTGAATAATGTGATATAGAGCAGCAGTCCCCAATCTTTTTAGCACCAAGGACCAGTTTTGTGGAAGACAGTTTTTCCTCAGATGGGGGGTGGGCATGGTTCAGGCGGTAATGCGAGCAGTGGGGAGCAGCAGATGAAGCTTCACTCGCTTGCCCGCCGCTAACCTCCTGATGTGCGGCCCTGTTCCTAACAGGCCGCGGACCAGTACCAGTATGCCACCCGGGGGTTGGGCACCCCTGATATAGAGCATATTAACAATTATGGGAGGGCTTCCCTGGTGGCGCAGTGGTTGAGAGTCCGCCTGCCGATGCAGGGGACGCGGGTTCATGCCCCGGCCCGGGAAGATCCCACATGCCGTGGAGCGGCTAGGCCTGTGAGCCATGACCACTGAGCCTGTGCGTCCGGAGCCTGTGCTCCGCAATGGGAGAAGCCACAACAGTGAGAGGCCCGCGTACCGCAAAAAAAAAAAAAAGAAAAGAAAAGAAAAGAAAAAAAAAAATAATTATGGGATATATGGAGTAATTATGAGATAATTTTAATTGTATGTACAAGGATTTCTAATTGCATAAATTGAACCTGGAACATCTTACCATTCCAGACCAGGAAGGACTATTAAAGACTAGTTTCACATTAGAAGGGCTTAGGAATCCATGTGAAGTGTTATTTCAGGTTTCAATAAGGATAATAATTGCGGTGGTTTGAAGCCCATCAAATATGTTTAATTCTATGTGTTCATATGATATTAAAAGCTAATTGGTGGGCTTCCCTGGTGGCACAGTGGTTAAGAATCCACCTGCCAATGCAGGGGACATGGGTTCGACCCCTGGTCCGGGAAGATCCCACATGCTGCAGAGGAACTAAGCCCGTGCACCACAACTACTGAGCCTGTGCTCTAGAGCCTGCGAGCCACAACTACTGAGCCCACGTGCTGCAACTGCTGGGCCCACACGCCTAGAGCCCGTGCTCCGCAACAAGAGAAGCCACCGCAATGAGAAGCCCACGCACCGCAACAAAGAGTAGCCCCCGCTAAATAAATAAATTAATTAATTAATTAAAAAACTAATTGGTTATCATGGAAGGTGATAGAGAACCAATTCATTACCTTAGAAAATGGTAAATAAAGAGAAAGAGCCAGTTACTTACCTCACTTCCCTGAATGAACTGGTAGGACTGGTTAACCAAATGGCAGATGAGGGGAGCATATCTCTATAAAATATTCCAACTAAATAACAAAAAAGAATTTATAGAATTAGAATATCACTATGTTAAGCCTCTCAATAAAATAGTAGATCAGGCATCGACCAGTAATGGCTCCTAACGACACCGAGAAAAAAAAAAAAGACAACCAGACATTATATGTGCCTCTTTTTAGAACATGGCATCACCAATAGTCTTGTCATAGGGGTGGAGCATGAGTCTGATCAAGCCGTTGGGTCCAGCTGCCAATTTGCAGAAAATAAAGTGTTTGCACTACGAGTGTATCATCTACAAAATCTACTTCATGGGGAAATGAAATCATGTAATAGGATATATACATATATTTGAAGGCATAAATATAAACTCTAAGGAAAAGATAAAACAACCAGAATGGATTGGAGATGGAAGAGAAGTAAGAGAGTGGGAGTAGAAATACACCAATTACCTTCTTGCTTATGGTTGGGAGTATATAAAGAAGATAGCATAACAGAGGACCTAGGGCGGTGTATCTCACATATCAATGGATGGACCAAACTAACTTACTAAAAGAAACTGCTTCTGAGATAGGATTACTCAACTGTGTTTCATATAAGGATTTGGAATTACCTCCGTATGAATTCATAAAAAATACAACAGGTGTAATCTATTATGTTGAAGCATGATGCATGTTCAAGTTTTGACAGTTTCTGGAAAGTTGCACAAGAATCTGCTGGTGATAGTTTGCACAAGAAACTAGTAGTAATGGTTACCTCCAAGGAGGTGGTATCCTGGTCAGCTGAGGGATGGGAGTGGGCTGGAGACTTAGTTTTTGCTGTTTACCTGTTTAAAACTTCTGAATGTCACTTATTCAAAACATTGATAACTTACATTAAAAAGAATCCTTCCCAACCTAGTCATGTGTTCAGCTGACATTCATAGTACTGGGCACTTACCGAGAAGGTAAAGAAACCATTAGAGACTAATGAACATGAAAAGAAAAGAAGCCATAATGTGTAATGTACAAGGAAGTAAGTAGAAGTACCAAATCTAACTCACCACCACCCTTCTTCTGTCCTCTACCAGTTCTTTTTCTCTTGGGATATCTGTGATTGGCTATAGGTGTGATACTAATGACCCTTGAAACCGTGACTTGACTGATGCTGGGCCCCATTTTTACAAGTGTCCTGGGAGAAGTCAATAAAGAGTTGAGTTGGGTCTCAGAGCATTACACCAACAAGATGTATGCACTGCAGAAATCCCACCCTTTGTCAAGGGTCGGTCCTTTAGAACTGTTTGCCCTCTGTGTTCCTGTTGGTCTTCCCCAAGGTGATTAAGTCAGAGCAGGGATTTATTTCCTACTAACACCTAGTCAAGAGGAAGAGAGCAAGAGCTATGCTTAGCTCTACTGCTTTACCTTGGTTATGGAGACAAAAGTTTAAGAATTCAGACATTTTAATGGGACGTCTTTATTAACAAGGGCTAACTTACCAATTCACTGTGCAGTTTAAACCAAACATACTTGTTATCTATCTTGTATATATTCTCTTCTATCTGTATTTGGTATAGTTCTTCTTCTTTTCCAAGGCGAGAAAATCAGACAGTTACAGGAAATACATTGACACCTGCCTACTTATCCCAATTTCCAGGGTGAAATAATAACATTTTTAAGGAAATGTTTAAAAATAGTATTTTATTGTATGTGGAAAGTGGTAGTGAATATTCTTTCTCCGAAAATAGAGAAATATCAAGTTTTATTATGATTTTTGTATTTTGTGTGTTCCCCTCTTTTTTAAAAAAGACTTTTTGCTTTATAATCAGACATTGTGAAAAATGAGAGGTAAAAATGTCCCTTAATTTTCTTTTCAATTTAACATATGCTGTAAAAGGAACTTGAAGTTGGCCTAGAAGTTTATGGTGAGGGATTATAGGTCTCTTGGTTTGTATTATACTTGCATGGAAGCAAGGGTTTGTTGTAATGCCTGAGTTAACTCACCCTTACAAATTTAGTTTGGCTAAGTCCAAATTAAAGCATTGTCCATGGGCATATGTATATGTTATATTCTTGTTTTGTTTTTTTTTTGTTTTTGGTTTTGCTTTGGTGACAGGTAATTTTTAAAGAGCAACTTTCACCCAAAAAACTGGGCTTCTTAAATGTGACCGAGCTTGTTGGAGCTCTTAGTGACATTCTCCATGTTGAGGTCAGGGAAGGAGAACAAGACTTGCTAGTGTTTGATGCTGATATGAAGCCTCTACCACCTGGTGAGTTGAATTACAATATGATGCAAACCTGATTTTTAATTGTCTTTGTAAGAACAGGGAAAAAGAAAGCACTGGTTATGTAAATAGGCATTATTGTAACCACATCAACCAAACAGATCACACATTAGCCTTGGAAATGTTTTGTATATAATGACCTCCTTTCTGGTGATATATGTTGCAATGAGGTTACTGTATTAAAATCTGAGTTTTTTAAGTTTACTTTCTTCATTGTCCAGATTTTTTAATAATTCTGAAGAAATAAATTTTCTGAAATGTGTTCTGAGGGGGAAGCTCTAGATAGTTCACTGGTTCTTAACTCGTTTTAGAAATATATGGAGGTTCTTTGAAATATATGGACGTTCAGAATAAATGGGTGTGCACTGAGACTCAGCAGTTGTAATTTTAAAAAAAACATTTTATTTTTGAGATAATTTTAGGTTTATAGAAAAGTTGCAAAGATAGTACAGAGTTCTCATATGCCCTTCATCCAGTTTCCCCCTAATTTTAACATCTTACGTCACCATGATATGTTTATCAAAACTAAGAAATTAACATTGGTACATTGCTATTTACTAAACTCCAGAGTCTATTCTGATTTTATCAGTTTTGTTCTTTTTCTGTTTCTGGATCTACTCCAGGATATCACATTGCATTTAGGGCACTTGACTTTTGTTTTTGTTTGGCTTAGTGGTTTTTTTCTTTTGAAATTTTTATTGAGGTTATTGTAGGTTCACTTGCAGTTATTAAGAACGAACGCAGAGTGATCCCATATACTCTTTCCTCAGTTCCCATAATGGTAATGTCTTGCCATCTATAGTACAGTATGATACTTATATTTTTATAAGTTTCTACAAGTGGCTAAAGTGGACAGCTGTGGTTTTTTTTTTTTTACAAAATGTAAATGTATCTTTGTTAATTTTTCTGATTAAAATAACTTACATTCATTCTAAAAAATTCAGATAACACAGATGAGTAAAAAGTTAAAAGTGAATATTTCTCTACATTTTACTCCCACCAAAAATGCCATTAAAATTTTTATATAGCCTTCCAGACTTTTTAAAATGTATATGTGAGCCTAGCTGCGCTTAGAAAAAAATTAGAAAAGCAGTATTTGCTTGTTTAAACAATTCCAGCAATGCAGAGGTAGTAACTAGTAGTGATAGTTTTAGTGTTTTTTTTCTGGACCTCTTCTCTATAATTATTTATCATATGTATAATTTTCTTCCACAAAACAGTATTGTATAAATATTATATAAGTCCTTGCTTTTTATACTTCATAGAGGTAATTTTCTATAACAGTATATACAAGTTTATTTCTTCCTTTTTGACTACATATAATTATTTTATGTAACTGTATTATATAGTTTACTTAACCAGTCTCCTGTCAATGGACATGTAGAAAGTATCCATTTTTTTATCATTATAAAAAATACAGTGGTAAATATTCTTGTACCTACATCTTTGTACAGTTACTAGTTTATTTCTTTAGGAGCCACTATGGTTTTATGTCTGTCTGGGGTCTGTTTTAATGTGTCAGCCTCCTATAATCATCATACACGTGTACATTTGTATGATTGTATGGTCAAAATATGTGATTGGTTTGGGAATTCCCTAAAAATTAAGGCATGGTATTATGGACTATTAAGTAGTCACATACGTTGTACATTAAGCAGCAAATGAATGTTCACAGCTAAAACTGAACAAGAAATAAATTGAAATCAGGATGTTGTAAAATAAAACCTTTCACCAAAGTTAAAAAAACCTTATCAGACTTGCCCCCCCCAACATAAATAACGTAAGATTTGTTCCCATCTGGAACTTCTGTTACATCTCTCCATACTGAAAGGTCTGCAAAGACAGGTTCATATCTCTCATCTTTCATTATCTGCCCAGTGCCTGGCACATAGAATGTGCTTATTAACAGTTTCCAAATTATTTTAATAGATATACATAGGCTCCTCTATTGGTCATTTCAGATGGAGCTGTGTCATCAGTCAGAAATTCATGTTTAGTTCAATCAGATAAGAAAATAGAAGCCAAGGCTTGTGTGTCCAGTCCCCCTAGAAATTCACTGTCTACTACTGTTATCAAGGAGACTACACAGGATTGCCCTTCAGAAAACCACAAAGAGCCAGAAGAGAAGATGTGCAAGAAGCCTAATCTGGTGGTAAAGCCTTTACAGCTGGTGAGTAAGGTTTGATGGCTTTGTGTCCTGGAGATTCAGCATTATAGAAAGTAACTGAATGAATGTTTCTTTAGACAAAAATTCTGTTTGAGAAAGGTCTTATTTCTAGATGTATGATTTCTTAGGCTAGACCAGAGCTTTGGTCTGAAGTCACCTTATGCAGCATTTATTCTGGTTTTCAGCCTTTTGTATAACTAGCTTTCCTTGAGTCTCATTTCAGGCTTTTCAGTTGTCTTCGAAGATTTAACAGTTGTCTCAGGATAACATTGCTGATTCTCTGTCCATGTGTTTCAGTAGGCTTCACAACCCTCCAGGACTTTTGAGGGAAGAATTGAGGAGCTCTATTGTAGCTGTATGCCTCAGCACTGCTGCAGGTTGCCCCTGCACCTCGCCTCAGTTAGAGGGTGCTTTTATTGTTTTTCTCCTTTATTATATCTCCACACACACTTCTCCCTTTTTGTATTCTCATCTCCTATTACTTATTTTGTAGTTACTAAGGAATTAATTGCTTACTCTTCTTGCCTTCTGCCCTTTACACCTGGCTTCTTTCATGGAAGGAAAACATTTTGTTTGGAGAGCCTGCTATATTTTCTAGAGGACAATAGAAAGGCCTGAAGGAAAATAATATATTTGAGAATGAGAGTGTTTGAGAAACCATATTTTTGATGGGAAGACTAGTCTGAAGTTTAATCCATTCTTTTTTTTAAAAAAATAAATTTATTTATTTTTGGCTGTGTTGGGTCTTCGTCACTGCGTGCGGGCTTTCTCTAGTTGCGGCGAGCGGGGGCTACTTTTCGTTGCAGTGCGCGGGCTTCTCCTTGCAGTGGCTTTTCTTGTTGCGGAGCACAGGCTCTAGGCACGCGGGCTTCAGTAGTTGTGGCACGTGGGCTCAGTAGTTGTGGCTCACAGGCTGTAGAGCGCAGGTTCAGTATTAAGCCTTAAAAGTATAAAGTACTTAAAAGTTTTGAGTATTAGTTGTGGCACAAGGACTTAGTTGCTCCACGGCATGTTAGATCTTCCCAGACCAGGGCTCGAACCCGTGTCCCCTGCAATGGCAGGCAAATTCTTAACCACTGTGCCACCAGGGAAGCCCTGAAATTTAATCCATTCTTTAAAGTTGCCTTTGTTGGTAGAACTGGGTAGGATGAGACTCTTAGTTCAGCCTAAGTATTTGAAGTACGATGTTTTCAATTTTATATAGGGCAGTTGTGTGACACACTTTTCACTCTTTACCTAATATCGTAAGACAGTACTTTTAATATTTTAATGTAGGTAAGGGTCACCTAGGGAATTTTTTTAAAGGCATAATTTTGGGCCTCACTTCTAGTGAGTGAGTCTGGGCTAAAGCCTAAGAATTTTCATTTTTATTATTTGCCAGGTGATTCTGATAAAGGTGACTCATGAAATTATTTTAAGAAACGTTGTCATAGAGTTTGAAATGTTACTCAAAGATTTATAGTGGTTTCTTTGATTTTTTTTTAACTTGTAGCAAGTAGAAATTAACAACTCACAGCTCAACTTGGCAATGGCAAATCATGATATCCCACCTGATGCTGTACGGGACAAGAAATTATGCAAACTACCCCCATTAGGTACCAGTACCCTCGTGGGGGTCTTTGTGGAGTGTATCATCTCTCCTAGTCAATTCTACATCCGAATCTATAGCAGGGATTCATCAGAGTTACTTGAAGACATGATGATTGAAATGAGGTAGGAATCTGTTGTTTTCAATGTGTTTTTCATGTATCTCATTCTAAGTCAGTTCTCAAACATTTTGGTCTCAGGGCTCTTAAAAATTAAGGACCCGAGAGAACTTTTGTTTATCAATATTTATCATATAGAAATTAAAACTGTAAAAAATATTGTTTAAAAATGATAAATTCATTTTTCTGAATATAAATAACATTTTATGAAAAATAACTTTTATGAAAATTAGAATAGTGCACTGTTTTACATTTTTGCAGATCTCTAATATCTGGCATACTAGAAGAAAGTTGGATTTCAGTATCTGCTTCTGTCTTTAATTTCTTGAAATACTTTATTTTGGTGGAAGTACATGAAAACATCTGGCCTCTGACAGATACGTAATTGGGAAAAGGAGTATTTTAATAGCCTTTTCAGAAAATTGTGAATACTCTTTGATAGTATACTGAAACTTGACAAGTGGTAGTTTCTTGAAGTTAGTTTCAGTGTGGAATTTGAACTTTTCAAACTCTACTATGTTAAAATTCATTTTCTGCCTTTGCACTTTGAATGGATCCAGGACTAGCTATGTCATTGCAGGCTCCAGTCCAAAATTAAAATGTAAGGCTCCTTGTTTAAAAAGTATTAAGAATTTCAAGACAGCAGTAGCTTAACATTAAAGTAAGCATAGGGAACTTCTCAGTGTGGACTCAATGGAACTGGTCCTGAGTTTTACCACCATCTGCGATTTTAAAACATCATGTATTGGTCTTTTGGAAAATACTGGTTCACTGAGTTATATAGATCTTCCAGATGTTGACATGTTTCATCACACAATATAGCTTTAAAAAATCACATTCATTAATAGTATCACTGATTGCATCAGAAAAGTATTAAGTATTAGGAAGCTGTCATGTTTATGGTGGTGGATGCAGCGTTGCCAAAATCCTAATTTTCATTTGAAAGCTTTTGAATTTTATCATTGACAATAAATACTGTCAGTGTTTTCCTTGAAGTGGCAAGCTTGCTTCATTTTTGAGAAAATGTGTGGCAAATACACAAGTCTGAATAAACATAGTTTGTGAGTGGCCTTTCAAGCAAAAATGGTGTTCCATGAAAATAGTGTCTAGTTCATCTTCCAAGTAAAAATAAATCTACACACACACACACAAAAAGCAGCTAATTCAGTTCACAACTGAAATGCAAAAGTGCTTTTCATTAAAACAACTTGGGAAGTATTTTACTTGTACTTGCATTTTGTTACAGAGAATATTGAAAAGATAGTCAGTGGTTGAGATTTAATAAACTTAATAATTTTTATTGCTTTATCAAGGACATTCTTATTTTTTTTTTTATTTTTATTTTTTTTTTGGTACGCGGGCCTCTCACCGCTGCGGCCCCTCCTGCCGCGGCACACAGGCTCCGGACGTGCAGGCCCAGTGGCCATGGCCCACGGGCCCAGCCGCTCCATGGCACGTGGGATCCTCCCGGACCAGGGCACGAACCCGCGTCCCCTGCATCGGCAGGCGGACTCCCAACCACTGCGCCACCAGGGAAGCCCTATCAAGGACATTCTTAAGTGAAAGTAGCCTCTTTTTTCTTTCTTTTTTATTTAATGTGAATGCATGGCAGTGAAAAATAAATGTTTACTAGTACAGTTGGATGCCACTGCCTTGATTTAGCAAAGGCACCGGGAATTTTACCCACCCTTGCTTTTACAGCATCAATGCAAATACTAACATAGTGAAAAGGGCAGATAACTATTTTCATAATAATACTAAAATATTAAAATAGCTTTGATCTTAGGAACTTTTTGAAAGGGTATCAGGGTCCCAGGGATTTGTGAACTACACTTAGAGAGCTACTGCTCTAAATTATCTTTTCTCTAGTGAAAAATCATGTCCTTTGTTAGTAAACACTATGTAAAATGTTTACATTTTCAGTTACTTTAGATCTATTCATGTACAACAAATATCTGATTTTTACATTGGTGCCACATACAAGAATAATTTACTTTGTATCTCTCCAAAAGTTTTTTTCTAACTTTACCACATTATATACTCACCTCCCACCCAAGAACACCTGGCATAATGTTACATAATAATCACTTAGTAAGTTTCTATTGGAAGAAGTTTGTTGATAAAGAGAAGGGATTTGGACAAGAAAAAGAAAATTAATTGGTATTAATAATAAGCATTACCAAATCAGAAAAAGTGAGGGTTTTTTTCTTTGCTTTTTGCTAAGACATTGCTGCTCTTGATACATCAATAAAAATGATCTTTAATTTTTTCTTCCCCTATGGGTTTCTGTGTATTATGGAATTCTGCAGGCGCTGTTATTCTAATCAGCTGGTTTCTGATCGATATGCCATGCCAGAGTATTTTATCCAACCGGGACATCTCTGTTGTGTAAGGATTTCTGAGGATAAGTGGTGGTATCGGGTCATTATCCATCGAATTCTTGGGAAACAGGAAGTTGAAGTGTTCTATCCAGATTTTGGAAATATTGGAACTGTTCAGAAGTCCTCCCTGAGGTTCCTCAAGTGAGTTAATAAACTGAATAAGGACAACTTAAGTTTTGAGCTGTAATGCTGAAACTCTGTGGGCTTAGGATCTCTCTTCCTTTTCTCCTGCCTCTCTCCCTCCATCCTACCCTCCATTCCACCCCCTTTCATCTTAGTGCAGGTTTGGCAAATGGTCATTTGGCCATTATAATCACAGTTGGATTATAATCTCTCACGTCTTCTTTCACATGACCGTGAATCTGAATGAACCATGAGACTAAATTTCAATCTTATGTTAAGAAAATCATTCTTTGGGTCATGCGAAGAGTTGCATTTATATAGCATGAAGGTTGAACTGTTCCTACCTATATTTTATTTATTTTCAGTTATACATATCCTACCTATATTTTAATTGCATGGTTTTCAAGGACTATTATGTTTTTACAAGTGTATTGCTTAGGTTACTTTAAAGTGTAAGACATTAATTTTAAAATGCATGAGTAAAATACTCTGAAATGGTGTGACAAGCTTAAATCAAGGAATGGATAAGAGATTCCATAAAATGCAGTTTTGAAATATGATTAAATATTCGTATATTTGATTATCTGTTGCAGGTGCTGCTACACCAGGCTTCCAGCTCAGGCTATCCCCTGTTCTTTGGCTTGGGTGAGACCAGTAGAGGTATGTTTGCTTGTTTCCTGTTTAATCAGCAAACATTTGATGCCAAGGACAATTCTAGGTTCTCAGAATACAAAAATAAAACATAGAATGAGCCCTCAAAGAAATCATTGTAGACAGTATGAAAGATAGGCATGTAGAGAAAAATAATAGTGCTGTGTCATATTTGCTAGAAAATTTTGCAGCGTGTGGTAGAGATGCAAAACGAAGAGTGCTCATCTCTGTTTGGGGTAATCAGAGAAGGCCCCATACTAGAGGTGGCATTTGCATGAAACTTTGAAGGAAGATCAGTTCTATAACTGGAGAGACAAGAAAAGAAAGACATTTCAGGCAAAGGGAGAGTAGCATGAAATATCTCAAATATGAGGAATTTTAAGTGGTGTTTGGCTACATAATAGAGGATGTGCTGGAATTGGTGCATGGCAAATGATGTCAGAGAAGTAGACAGTAAACTAAGGTGGAGACCCATAGGCATGTGCAGGAGTCTGGACGCAATGTCCAGACTGGGGAGCAACTAAAGGGAACTGCCACAATCAGATATATGTTTTTTAAAGAATTCTCTTGTGGTGGGAGATGATTGCAGTGGGATGGAGCAGGAGGTGTTTTCATCCATATAGATACATTGGTTTATGTAGCTATAGTTATGCACCTAATTTTATGTTTTTTCCCTCAGAACTCTTAATTATACATGCCATACACATTTATTACACCATATTTGTCTGTTTAACCTAAATAACTTATCAGTTGCTAACATATACGTGGATTATTCCTTACTTTTTTTTAATCTGAAAAACACAATAAAGAGAAAAGAAGAAAAAACATCTGTAATGCCACCATTCAAATGCATTCAATTTAGAAATTTGATATGAGTTTCTTTCAGTTTAGTTTATTGGATGTTGGGGATGAGGGTTTTGTAGGGTTTTTAGGCTTATATAAAATAGTAATCATTATTTTATATTCCATTTTTCCACTCAACATTATAGCATAAATACATTTACATGTTATAGTTCTCAATTTTAATAGGTACATAAGTAATCTATTAGCTAAACGTGCATTGTAGCCTGTTTAACTGTCCCTTTATTGTTAGACTAATTCAGTCCACTTCTGATTTTTGAGTATTATAAATAATTATGCAAAGTATGGTTTTTGTGCGAGTCACTACTCAGCATTGTTTTCTAGGGTGCATTTTAGCCGTGACTAGGTTTCTTTTTAGTACTTCCATCAGGGAGGTCAGGGCTAAATTTGTGACCCACTCATAGCCAATGTCCGTTACTCTCATATCAGCCAGGTGGCTTCCATTTTTCGTTTTCTTTGCAATTTCCTTCCTAAACTGCTTCTGGCCTTAGGGCTTTTGCCCATGCTGGTCACTGAAATAGCTTATTCAAAGAATTCTCATGGTTGGCTCCTTCTTGTCGTTCAAATTTAAGCCCAAATGTTATTCCCCCAAGAAGAACCTCCTTGACCAGTCAATTTAAAGTGCACTCTTCCTCTTCAGTCATTCATCATCATTTTGTTTTATCTTTTTTTAAAAAAATAAATGTTTATTTATTTATTTTAATTGGAGAATAATTGCTTTACAGTGTTGTGCTAGTTTCTGTCGCACAGTGAAGTGAATCAGCCATAAGAATACACACATTCCCTCCCTCGTGGACCTCCCTCCTCCACCCATCCCACCCACCTAGGCCATCACAGAGCACCGGGCTGAGCTCCCTGTGTTATACAGCAGGTTCCCACTAGCTATCTATTTTACACAGTGTATTTATGTCAAAATTAATATCCCAATTCATCCCACCCTCTCTTTCGCCCACTGTGTCCACCTGTGCATTCTCTATGTCTGCTTCTGCAAATAGGTTCATCTGTACCATTAATATTTCTTTCTTTCTTTCTTTCTCTTTCTTTCTTTCTTTCTTTCTTTCTTTATTGGCTGCATCGGGTCTTAGTTGTGGCATGCGCGATCTTTAGTTGAGGCACGCGGGCTCTTTGTTGCAGTGTGTGGGCTTCTCTCTAGTTGTGGCGTGCGGGCTCCAGAGTGTGCAGGCTCATTAGTTGCAGTATGCGGGCTCTCTAGTTGTAGTGCATGGGCTCCAGAGTGTGCGGGCTCAGTAGTCGTGGCACATGGGCTCTCTAGTTTTGGCTCACGGACTCCAGAGCACATGGACTCAGTAGTTATGGTGCACGGGCTTTCTGCCCCATGGCATGTGGGATCTTAGTTCCCCAACCAGGGATCGAACTGGCATCCCCTGCATTGCAAGACAGATTCTTAACCACTAGACCACCAGGGAAGTCCCTTGTTTTATCTTTATAACACTATCTGGTATTATTTTAATTGTTTGTTCACATACAACATTGTAATTCCTGAGATCAGGGATATTGTCTGTCATATTTACCACTGTATCTCCAGTGCCTAGATCAATGTTTGGTGCATGGTAGGTGCTCAATAAATTTTTTTAACTGAATGTATCTCATTCATGTCTTTATTTCTATATCTTTTTTCTGGTTTGGTGAGCTAATACTCTCATATACAAAATCTAAAGCAGGCAGAAAAGTAGAAGTCTACCCTTGGAAGTCAAACCACAATAGGTGAGTCAGGAATTTTTCAGCTTCTTTCCTGAGGTCACTCCCCAGTCTACAGCCTTGCTGGCTTGCAGGATTAGAGGACATTGTTTGGGAATAGCAAAACAGCTAGAAGTTAGGGTGTAATACTTAAAGGGAGGGAGCCATAGAATGGGTGCGTTCCAAAATCATTGTACGGATATAAAATCCGCCCAAATCCTTAGATGACAACTAAACTTTGCAAGCACTGGAGAGAACCCAGTGGCCCTAGTGAAAAGTCACTGGCTTACCTATTATTTTTCTCACCTTGTACGCCTTATTTTACAGGCTCAGGATGTGCAGGCTCAGTGGCCATGGCTCACGGGCCCAGCCACTCCGCGGCATGTGGATCTTCCCGGACCAGGGCACGAACCCGTGTCCCCTGCATCGGCAGGCGGACTCTCAACCACTGCGCCACCAGGGAAGCCCCTGAAGAGGTTTTTTAATCATTCCACTATGTTATTTCAGTGATTACTCTAGGAAGTACAGCATATGTGTGTAGCAATACAAGGACATTAGAACACGAATTTCTTTAACGTCCTCTTCTGATCTATTTTTGTTTTGTAATTAACGTTATTGTTTTTAACCCCTCAAGAAAATAACTGCATATAATAATAATAAATCCATTTAGATTTAGTCACGTATTTCTCAGTCTCTTAGCTCTTCAGTCTTGCTGCTCAAACCCTCTGGGAACATTTTCTTTCTATTTGAACTGTATCTTTTAGGATTTCATTTTGTAAGGGTTTATTGATGGCAAACTCAGTTATGTTCACCTGAAAATATCATTTTGTGCTTATTCTTGAAAGATATGTTCAGTAGGTATAGAATTCTAGGTTGGTAGTTACTATCTTTAGCACATGAAAGGTATCATTACACTGGCTTCTGGTTTCCCTTATCATATTTAAGCCAGCTGTCCATCTAATAGATGTTCCTTTGAAGGCAATATCCTTTTTGTCTGTAGCTGTTTTTAAAATTTTGTATTTGTTACTTGTGTTCGTCAGCTTTTTTAAAAAGCAGGATAGATTTTTATTTTATAGGTATTTGCTATCTGTATAGAAGAAAGACCTCAATAATCCAGGATATTTCTTCTTTCTTTCTTTTTTATAAATTTATATATTTATTTATTTATTTTTGGCTGCTTTGGGTCTTTGTTGCTGTGCACGGGCTTTCTCTAGCTGTGGCGAGCAGGGGCTACTCTTTGTTGCGGTGCACAGGCTTCTCATCGCGGTGGCTTCTCTTGTTACAGAGCACAGGCTCTAGGCGCGCGGGCTTCAATAGCTGTGGCACGCAACCTCAGTAGTTGTGGCTCACGGGCTCTCAAGCGCAGGATCAGTAGCTGTGGCACACAGGCTTAGTTGCTCCGCGGCATGTGGGATCTTAAAGGACCAGGGCTTGAACCCGTGTTCCCTGCATTGACAGGCACATTCTTAACCACTGTGCCACCAGAGAAGCCCTAGGATATTTTTTCAAAGGATACTATGCTTTTAACAATTTCAGGATGGCATTAAAACTATCTGCTAATGAAATTGAAACTTGTAAATTTACTCTTCAGGAAACAAAATTATTTATTTGTAATTGAGGTAATGTTGATTTATAACATTATATAAGTTTCATGTGTACATTATATTTCTACTTCTGGATACCCTACCACGTGTTCACTACCAAAAATTTATTTTCCATCTGTAACCATAGTTGGCCTGACCCCCTTTACCCATTTTGCCCTCCCCCTTCCCCTTCCCCTCTGGTAATCACTACTCTGTTCTCCATATATATGTATTTGTTTTTGTTTGGTTTGGTTTGTACATTATTTTATTTTTGTTTGTTTGTTTATTCATGTTTTTTAATACTCCACATCAGTGGCATCATGTGGTACTTCTCTTTCTCTATCTGACTTATTTTACTTAGCATAAAATGCTCAAGTTCCATCCATGTTGTTGCAAATAGCAAGACATTTATATATTCTTTTAAAGCTGAGCAGTATTCCATTATGTACATATATACCACATCTTCTTTACCATTCGTCTGTTGATGGGCACTTCAGTTGTTTCCATATCTTGGCTATTGTAAATAATGCCAAAGAACATGGGGGTTGAGATATCTTTTCAGATCAGTGTTTTCATATTCTTTGAATAAATACCCAGAAGTGGGATAGCTAGATTATATGATAGTTCTAATCTTAATTTTTTGAGGACTCTCCATACTGTTTTCCATAGTGGAGGTACCAATTTACATTCCCACCAACAGGTTTCCCTTTTTCTCCACATCCTTGCCACCACTTATTTCTTGCCTTTTTGATAATAGCTGTTCTGACAGGTGTGAGGTGCTTTCTTATTATGGTTTTGTTTTGCATTTCCATAGTAATTAGTGATGTTGAGCATCTTTTCATGTACCTGTTGACCATACGTATGTCTTCTTTGGAAAAATGTCTATTCTGTTCCTCTGCCCTTTTTCTTTCTTTCTTTTTTTTTTTTGTGGTACGTGAGCCTCTCGCTGTTGTGGCCTCTCCCGTTGCAGAGCACAGGCTCCAGACGCGCAGGCTCAGCGGCCATGGCCCATGGGCCCAGCCACTCCGCGGCATGTGGGATCTTCCTGGACCAGGATCAAACCTGTGTCCCCTACATTGGCAGGTGGATTCTTAACCACTGCAGCACCAGGGAAGTCCCTATAGTTTTCAATATACAGATCTTGCACCTCTTTGGTTAAATTTATTCCTAAATGTTTTATTTTGTTGCAGTTGTTTTCTTAATTTCTCTTTCTGCTAGGTCATTGTTAGCATATAGAAATGCAACAAATTTTTATATATTGATTTTGTATCCTGTTACTTTACTCATTTATTATTTCTAAGAGTTTTTTGATGGAGTCTTCAGGGTTTTCTATATATAAAATCATGTCATCTGCAAATAGTGACAGTTTTACTCCTTTCCAATTTGGATGCCTTTTATTTCTTTTTCTTGCCTGATTGCTCTGGCTAGGACTTCCAATACTGTGTTGAATAAAAGTGGCGAGAACGGGCATCCTGGTCTTGTTCCTGATCTTAGGGGAATAGCTTTCAGTTTTTTTCCTTTGAGTGTGATGTTAGCTGGGGGTTTGTTATATGTGGCCCTTACTATGTTGAGGATATGTCCCTTCTGTATCCTCTTTATTGAGAGTTTTTATCATAAATGGGCTTTGAATCTTGTCAAATGCCTTTCCTGCATCCCGTGAGATGATCATATGGCTTTTATCCTTCATTTTGTTAATGTGGTGTATCACATTGATTGATTTGTGAATATTGAACCATTCTTGTGTGGAATAAATCCCACTTAATCATGGAGTATGATCTTTTTGATGTACTGTTGAATTCAGTTTGCTAATATTTTGTTGAGGATTTTGCATCTATGTTCATTAGAGATAGTGGCCTGAATTTTCTTTTTTTGTGTTGTCTTTGTCTGCTTTTGGTATCAGGGTGATGTTGGCCTCTTAAAATGAGTTAGGAAATGTTCCCTTCTCATCAGTTTTATAGAATAGTTTGAAAAGGATAGGTATTAAATCTTCTATGACTGGTAGAATTTACCTGTGGAGCTTTCTGGTCCTGGACTTTTGTTTTTTTGGGAGCTTTTGATTACTGTTTCAGTCTCTGTGCTAGTGATCAGTCTATTCGGATTCTCTATTTCTTCCTGATTCAGTCTTGGAAGTTTGTATGATTCTAAGAATTTGTTCATTTCTTCTAGACTGTCTAATTTGTTGGTATATAGCTGTTCATAATATTCTTTTACAATCTTGTATTTATGTGATATCTGTTGTTATTTCTGCCTTTTGTTTGATTTTATTTATCAGGACCTTCTCTCTTTTTTCTTAGTGAGTCTAGCTAACGGTTTGTCAAATTTTGTTCATGTTTTTGAACAACGAGCACTTAGTTCATTGATCTTTTCTACTGTCCTTTTACTCTCTATTTTATGTATTTCTGCTCTGATCTTTATTATTTCCTTCATTCTACTAACTTTCCCCTTTGTTTTTCTGTTTTTAGTTTCTTTAGCTGTAAGGTTAGATTGTTTGAGATTTTTCTTGTTTCTTAAGGGTAGGTCTATATTGCTATAAACTTCCCTCTTTGTAATGTTTTTGCTGCATCCCATAGATTTTGGTATGTTGTATTTTCATTTTCATTTGTCTTCAGGTAATTTTTTATTTCTTCTTTGATTCCTTCATTGACCCAATAGTTGTTCAGTAGCATGTTGCTCAGTTTCCATGTATTTGTGACTTTTCTAGTTTTCTTCTTGTAGTTGATTTCTAATTTCATTCCATTGTGATCAGAGAAGATACTTGATATGATTTCAATCTTCTTAAATTTAGTGAGACTTGTTTTGCATCCCAACATATGGTTTATCCTTGAGAAAGTTTCATGTGCACTTGAGAAGAATGTAGAGTCTACTGCATTTGGGTGGAATGAATGTTCTGTACAAATCTATCAAATTCATCTTGTCTGTTGTTTCATTTAAGGCCAGTGTTTCCTTGTTGACTTTCTGTCTGGATGATCTATCTATAGATGTAAGCGGGGTGTTATTAAAGTCCTCTACTATTACATGTTGCTGCCAATTTCTCTCTTTAGGTCTGTCAATAATTGTTTTATATATTTTGGTGCTCCTATATTAGGTGCAAATATATTAATCGCTGTTACGTCTCCTTGATGTGTTTTCCCCTTTATTATACTGTCCATTTTTGTCTCTTGTTACCTTTTCTGACTTGAAGTTTATTTTGCCTGATATGGGTATGGCTATATCTACTTTCTTTTGGCTGCTGTTTTCTTGGAGAATCATCTTCCATCCCTTCACTTTGAGCCTATGTTTGTATTTAGAGCTGAGATGAGTCTCCTGGAGGGAACATTTAATTGGGTCTTGCTTTGTAATCCATCCAGCCACTCTGTGTCTTTTGATTGGTGAATTTAGTGTATTTACATTTAGGGCAATTATTGATAGTTGGATGTTGGCTTCTTAGCTTTTGTTTTCTGGTTGCTTTAAATCTCCCATTGTTTCTTTTTTTTCCCCCCATTGTTTCTTTTTCCTTGTGTTCCTGTCTGCCATTTTGGTTTGGTGGTTTTCTAAGATATTTTTCTTAGCTTCCTCTTTGGCTGGTTTTTGTGTCTCTGCTCTATTTTTATGTTCTGTGTTTACCCTGAAGTTTGTATGAGACATCTCAATGAAAATAGTCCATTTTCTGCTGATAGCATCTTATATTCATTTACCTATACAAGTGCCGTCCTTTTCCTCTTCCCCTATGAAATTTGTTTTTGTTCTCTTAAATTTCCCCTTTTTATGTTGTGAGTTGTTATCAAACTAAGAGAGCTATATTTGTTTTTCTGCTTTATTTTTTTTCTCCCTTTAGGTTTTATACTATTTATTAATAAAGTGTTTAAAAATCTATTCTGATAGAGAGTTGCAGTTTTCCAGTTCTGTCTTTTTATTACTTTGCTCAAAGTTTTTTGTATTTTTGCCATTTTTTTTTTTTTCTGGTTGAAGAGCTCCTTTCAACATGTTTTGTAAGGCAGGTCTAGTGTTGATGAACTCCTTCAGCTTTTGTTGGTCTGGGAAAGTCTTTGTTTCTCCTTCATATCTGAATGATAACTTTGCTGAAATAGGGTATTCGTGGCTGACAGTTTTTATCTTTTAGTATTTTGAGAATGTCATTCCACTCCCTCCTGGCCTGTAGCGTTTCTGCTGAGAATCTACTGATAACCTAATAGGGGCTTCTTTGTAGGTCACCATCCTTTTTTCCCTGGCTGCCTTTAAAATTCTTTGTCATTAAAAAAAAAAAATTCTTGGTCATTGACTTTTGACAATTTTAATATTATGTCTTGGAGGAGGTCTTTTTGCATAGGGGTAATTAGATATTCTCTTAGCTTCATGGGCTTGTATATCCAGTTGCTTCCCCAGGTTTGTATTATTTCTTTAAATAATCTCTCTGCTGTCTTTTCCCTCTGTTCTCCTTATGGGATACTCATTATCCTAATGTTGCCTGTCCTTAAAGAGTTGGAGAGCTCTTGTAGGATTTCCTCATTTTAAATATCTTTCCTTCCCTTTCCTCTTCATTTCTAGATTTCTATCTTCAAGCTCACTAATTTTCTCTTCCATATGGTCTGCTCTAGTCCCAGACTAATGTATTCTTCATCTCATTTATTGAGTTCTTCAGCTTCAGATTTCTGTTTGGTGCTTTTTTAAAGTTTCAGTCTCTTCAGTAAAGTATTCCTTCTGTTCATTCATTTTATTCCTGGGCTCATTAAACTGCCTTTCTGAGTTTTCTTTTAGCTCATTGAATTTCTTCACACAGCTATTTTGCATTCTCTATCAGTTAAATTGGAACATTCTATAACTTTGGTTTCTGGAGAATTGTCATTGTCTTTTTGTGGTACCATGTCACTGTGGCCCTTCATGTTGTTTGATGAAGTGTTCTTGAGCCAGTGCATTTAGTATTAAATGACAGGTTAGGAGTTAAATTCCCTCCGGTAGGTGGCACCATCACACAAGTTTTCGGTTTCTCTTCCTAGAGCTGCCTCTGGTCATATTTGAGAGTTAGCACTTTTCAGCCTCCACCCACCCTGTAATAGGTGTGGCTCTATGCCTTCTTTGTTGCTTTTTGTGCCACCAGCGTCGTTGCTGCCATGCTTCTGCCAGAGCCACTGTCATCACCAGGATGGTTGGCTCTTTCCTTGTGTCTGGGATCCCTTGAGGCACAGGATCTTCTGTGGGGGAAGGGGGATGGGAGGAGGGGTCATGGGCGCCTCAGGTGCTGGAGGGACAGGGTCGCGGGCCCCACTGCCACTGCTCCCCACTTGCCTGTGGTCATGGGTGCCGGGAGTGGTCAGGTGGCCACAGTGTGTGCACCACCTTCCCTGCTGCTACTGGGTTCTCTGAAGCTGTGGGCTCCGCTGCCTCAGTTGAAGGGCCAGGATTGCAGGCACGGGCTCTGAGGTTCCCTCGCCCCCACTGTGCATTCCAGTACACCCAGCTTTGGGTGTGCAGATGTGTGGAATTCTCCAGTGCCCTATTGTGTTGAGCGGAGACACCTTTGTTGAGTTGTGGATGTTTCATTGGATGTAGATTGAAAGGGGGAGACAAAGGTAGTTTTTCCACTCTAACATGTTTCTGAAGTCTGAAAACCGTGTTCTTCAGTTTTAATATGTTTACGTGTGGATTTATTCTTATTTATCCTACTTTGTGGTTCATTGGACTTTTTATCTGTGCATTGTTACTTTTCATTAAATATGGCTAATTCCCAGCCATTATCTCTTCAATTATTGTCATTTCCCCATATTCATATTTATATTCCCTCTCTCTCTCTGTTTCTGCCTTTCTTTTTCTAGAATGATAATTAAAATATGTTAAACCTTCTCAATTTACCTTCCATATCTTTTAACCTCTCTTCTGTATGTTACATATTTCTGTCTTCTGTGTTGCATTCTGGGTAACTTTTCCAAATCACCTTCCACTTTACTGATACACTCTTTAATTCTACCTAATCTGCTATTGAATAAACCTATTAAGTTTTTACTTTTGGTTATTATATTATTACTTTCTAAAAATTCTCTTGGTTCTTTAATTCTGCTAGATCAATTTTTAATAGATTGCAGGTCTCTACAGAAGCTTTCAAATTAATTTTGTTTTTTTTGTTTTTATTTTAAGCATAGTATGTTAGTTCTTTTATAATTCATCTGGAAATTCAAATATCTAAAGTTTTTGAGGTTTTTGTATTAGTTATGTTGTTTCTCTTTGTTCTTCCTTGTGATTCATTGTCTCTTTATATGCTTTTTATCTTTGTCTGTGTACTGCTCATTGACTTTTAAAAATTTTTGTAAAAATGGTTGAATACAGATTGAGATTGCCTACCTCCAGAGAGATTTACATTCGCTTCTGCCAGGTATCTAGCAGTACAACCAGTCTGGAGCCATGTTAATTTAAATGAACAACCTGAGGATTTGTGTATCACCCAGGTGATGTGAAAATTGAGCTGCAAATCCATGTGAAGGCTAGTTTATTTCTTTTCCTCCTTATCCTGAGCATGAACCCCTAGGGACTCAGCTTAATAAAGGAAAGTCCTCCTCTCCACTCCCTACTCTGGGTAGTTACTGGCTTTGATTTCTGTCCTCTTTGACCTGTGAGACCATCAAAACCGAAGTGAAGATTTGCCTGGATTAGCACATACGCTGAAGGCAAAAATAGTTCCCACTATCCCTTTAATTTTGGCCTGATAATTTGTTACACTTTTGTCAGTTCTTTGATGCTTTGGGGACATATTTAAAAAACATTTTATCTAGAATATTTAGTTTCTGTAGGAGGGTTGGTCCAGTAATCTAACTCAAACATTTCCAAACATGAAAGTTTTTCATCACATTAATTTCCCATAATCCGATTTTCATCATATTTCCTTTATTCTGACTTTTCTCATCCCCAAATCATAAATATCCTCAAATGTGTTATTTTAGTATTTTCATGCTTTGGTTTTTCCCACTAAAATCTCTAGTTCATTAGGAATTCATTTTTGTATATGTTTTTTATAATTCATGTTTGCATCTGTATCTCATATCTTGTTTGTGTTTCAGGAACATTGGACATCTGGAGCTATTTTGCAGTTCCAGAAGTTGTGTGGTTTGAAGCCATTAGTGGGGGTAGTGGATGAATATGTAGATGGAATCCTTAACATTTTTCTGTGTGATACATCCTCACATGAAGACATCTATTTCCATCATGTCTTGAGAACAGAGGGCCATGCTATTGTATGCCAAGAAAATGTCCCTTCTAAGGTGGAGCAGTCTGGTTGTATTTTGTAATGTATTGTATTTAATCTCAACAGTTTAAGGTATAAGAGAATTTAATGCTGAAGGTTATTTGATTTATTCTTTAGCAATATCTGTGAGATTCCTGCCTTCTTAATGCAGAGCACTTTCTTAATTTTCACATGATCACAAAAAACTACATTTGGCTTATTGTCCTTTAGAATATACTTTTATTTTAAATAATTGATTGAGGATTCTGTCTTACCCCCAATTATTTAATTTTCCGAAGTTTACTTAGAGAAGAGCAACAGTCTCTTATTTTGTAATTATTGATAGCAGTGTCTACATTTTCATTAATATTGATGTTGATAATTTTTGTGGCTAGCAAAAACTATCACTACAGAAAAAATCTGACTATTAAATTTTAGAAGATAATACATTTCCACAACATTTGAAAATTATGAAGTGCTAACTTTTTCACTTTTTCTCTGAGAAACTAAATTTCCTTCGTATTTTTTTAATCCTAGGGTTTCAGAGACCTCAACCCTTTAACTTTATACACTAAATCCAGTGCAGGACCAGAGGACATTGTCCTGACAGAACTGGGTTTTCCTTCCCAGCAGCACTATTTTAATGAAGATCGAGAGATAAATCCACAGTCAAAAGACAGAGAATTATATACCATGGTAAGAGGTTTTTGCAAACATCATCGTATTCTTTTTATTATTGTTAATACTTAATGAGTACTTACTATATGCCAAACACTATAAAAGGCACTTTAAATATATTATTTAATACTTATAAAATCCCTGTGATGTAGTGACTATAATTAACCTTATTTTACTGATGACGAAACTGAGGCATTCCTAACCTAGGAGAGTTTGGAAACTATGCAGTAATCTTAACAGTTATCTTGTCTCTCATCATTTGCTGGTTTAAACCTTTACTTCAGCCATGCTTTTCCTGTATGATTGCTCTCATACACTGAATTCCACTGCTGCCTTGCTGCAGTTGTGACCTCACCTACACTGACCCAAATGCTGTTCTTCCCTCTACACTCCTTAGATTCTTCTTGAAGTATTCTCATTTCTTACTTTCTCTGTAAACCTTGTGGCAACTCCTACCCACAGTAATAATAATATTATGTATTATTCCATCCCACAGTACCAATAATAAAAAAACAATAACCGACACTTATTGAACTCATACTGCATGGCAGGCACTGTTCTAAGTACTTGCATGTACTAGTTAATTTAATCTTCACAACTTTAAGATCCCTATTTTAGATATAAGTAAAGTGAAGCACATTAGTAAGTAATAAGTTAAATGATTTTTCAACAAATGAGCTCATTTCAACAAATGAGCAGATAAATAGACATGTCCTCTGAGTCTCATATTCCTCATGGCAACAAATACTGGGCTAAGAATATAGATTTGGTTCACTTTGAGAGCCCAAAATTTATTTTTTTGGACACAGCAAAGCTTTTTTCTTTGAATAAAATATGAAAATATTATTTTGTGTAAGTATGTTTTCTATATCTGACTTTTTAAATTATAGGGATGATGTTATTTTTTTAGTGGACTTTTACTATTAGAAAAGATAAAAAGGAAAGGCTACTTTGCTGTACACCTGAAACTAGCACAACATTGTAAATCAACTATATTTCAATAAAAAAAATTTTTAAAAGGCCATTTGACTACCTAGAGATTAACCTACTCTGCAAAATATGTATGAATGTTTACTGCTGCATGTTTAAAATGATGTCAACATTTTAGATTTCATTTTAGTTTAAAATTAGTGGACTTCCCTGGTGGCACAGTGGTTAGGAATCCAACTGCCAATGCAGGGGACACGGGTTTGAGCCCTGGTCCGGGAAGATCCCACATGCCACAGAGCAACTAAGCCCATGTGCCACAACTACTGAGCCTGCACTCTAGAGCCCACGAACCACAACTACTGAGTCCGTGTGCAACAACTACTGAAGCCCGTGTGCCTGGAGCTCGTGCTCCACAAGAGAAGCCACCGCAATGAGGAGCCCACACACTGCTACGAACGGTAGCCCCCACTCGCCACAACTAGAGAAAGCCCATGCACAGCAGCGAAGACCCAATGCAGCCAAAAATAAATAAATAAATTTATTAAAAAATAATAATAAAATAAAATTAGTTAAAATTAATTGGGCTTGTTTGGCTTTCTGAAACCTGAATTTTTGCTAGTTGTTATTACTTGATTAGAACAGTTATATTTCCTGATTCTTAAATAGTGAGTTGAATTCAACCTTAAAAGTTTTTAGAATATCTTATCATCACTGTTTGATGTCTTTAAATAATCATAGTTCAGTCCTGAAAATGAAATAAGGCCATCTTTTCTGCAAAAAAGTTAAGGTCCAAAGCTCCTCTATCCCATCCCAGCCTATATTTTAACATATCAAGACTCTCATATGCTACACACACAGATACACACACATACACCTACCTCTATACACCAAGATCCCTGTAATTCCTACTCTTCTTTTAGGCATCCTAACAATTTGTGTTATCTCCTTTATTGCATATTCTCAGACATCCTCCTTCCCCAGTGATATTTTGGTCATATCTCTGTGTTGGCTCTACACTGAAGGTTGTGCTGTGATTATCTGATTGTGTGTCTTCATTGCTATATTTTGAGTTCCTTTAGAGCTGAGACCTGTTGCATTCATCTTTATATCCACAGAGCTACCATGTACACATTACGTAATCTGTACTCCATAAATGTTTTTCGGCCTGAACTAGTTTAGTAGGATGGGAAGACCTAGGGTCATGCATAAAGTTAGAAAATAATATGGCATATGCATGAACCATAGCAAAAAATTCCCCTCAGAATTTATAGGTAAGTAGATTTTAGAAATAGTATAGAAAATAAAATAATTTCTTTTTCCTATCTACTAGCGAGATATTAATGATGAAAAGGCTTTCAGTCACCTTAAGTCAATCACCTCAAAGCAGCTGTTAAAGGATTCTGAATTCAGTTCTTTGAAAACCCAAGAGAAGAGCTGTGAAGACGATCCAAAGTGTTCCATCTCCGAGCTACAAGATCTGAAGGAAGAAAATGAGGTAGGAGAAGGGAAGATAGTTTTTTAAAATGTAATTAATGTAATGTAATGAATTCATAAGTGAAGGGTACTGGAATAACATAGCTCTTTAAATCCTACTGCTCCAGTGCCATCAGAGCATCTCCCACAGATGAATTACAAATTCTTCAACAGTCACCAAGACCAAAGTTGCAGCAATATAGCCTTGATCACAAAAAAAGAAACGCCATTATTTGACTTCGATGTGTTTTACTATCCCATAGCTCTGGACAGTCTTCAAGAATTATGCAGTGTATGGAGAACAGTATGGAGGTTCCTTAAAAAACTACAAATAGAATTACCATATGACCCAGCAATCCCACTACTGGGCATATACCCTGAGA
This sequence comes from Neophocaena asiaeorientalis asiaeorientalis, assembly GCF_003031525.2. NCBI lineage: Eukaryota > Metazoa > Chordata > Mammalia > Artiodactyla > Phocoenidae > Neophocaena > Neophocaena asiaeorientalis. The sequence continues at coordinate 1,450,064 of NW_020174648.1, read as the reverse complement.
AAACCATAATTCAAAAAGAGTCATGTACCAAAATGTTCATTGCAGCTCTATTTGCAATAGCCCGGAGATGGAAACAACCTAAGCGCCCATCATCGGATGAATGGATAAAGAAGATGTGGCACATATATACAATGGAATATTACTCAGCCTTAAAAAGAAATGAAATTGAGCTATTTGTAATGAGGTGGATAGACCTAGAGTCTGTCATTCAGAGTGAAGTAAGTCAGAAAGAAAAAGACAAATACCGTATGCTAACACATATATATGGAATTTAAGGAAAAATGTCATGAAGAACCTAGGGGTAAGACAGGAATAAAGACGCCGACCTACTGGAGAACGGACTTGAGGATATGGGGAGGGGGAAGGGTGAGCTTTGACAGGGCAAGTGAGAGTCATGGACATATACACACTAACAAACGTAGTAAGGTAGATAGCTAGGGGGAAGCAGCCGCAAGGCACAGGGATATTAGCTCGGTGCTTTGTGACAGCCTGGAGGGGTAGGATAGGGGGAGTGGGAGGGAGGGAGACGCAAGAGGGAAGACATATGGGAACATATGTATATGTATAACTGATTCACTTTGTTATAAAGCAGAAACTAACACACCATTGTAAAGCAATTATACCCCAATAAAGATGTTTAGAAAAAAAAAAAAAAAGAATTATGCAGTGAATGGAAACTAGTATTGAGAAACGGTATTAAGAAAACCCATCAGGAAAAATGTTGACAACTTTTTTGAAGGATATACTTTATTTTAATCAAATGTTTATGTATTCACAGCTTTAAAAAAAACAAACAAATGTTTGTGTACACACAGCTTAGAGTTCCCTATAACCCCTTCCCCTACATTTCCTATTTCACCGAGCAACCATTTTCATCTCTTTTAGCTGCTTTTTTTGGAATTTACCTCGATTTCTTTCATTAAATAGCATGCTTATGTTATTTCCTGATTCTTCAGTTTTAAGTATGTATGCCCTTCTTACTACTAGAGATGAGGGTTTAGTTCTCTTTCATCCCTTCTCCCCCACCACAAAAATATCCTTTCTGTTCCCCCACCATCATCTTACTAATACAGTTATATCAAACTTTCCATTAGATCACCATTCAATATTTTATTGCTATGACTCTGTAAATGCTATTTACAGCCAAGTAGTATGTTACGGCAAGTTTTCCTTTCCTGCATAACTTTTATTTTCTCTGGTGTTAATATTTCTTTCTCTTTAAATCAACATACAGTACACAATTGACTTTGTATTCGGAGTACTGTCCTATCAATACACGTATAGATTTATGTAACCACCCCCACAATCAGGATGCAGAATGCTTCCATCATCTGAAAAAGCTCCCTGTTGCTACCCCTTTATAATTACATCTCCCCAAATCCCTAACGCCCTAGCAACCATTTATGTTTTCTGTCACTGTAGTTTTACCTTTTCAGAACTATCATATAAGTGGAATCATACAGTATGTAACTTCCCAATAGGGGTTTCTTTGATTCAGCATAGTACCTTCATCCAAATTGTTGCATGTGTCAATAGTTCATTTCTTTTGATGATGAGTAGTATTTTATTGTATGGATGTACCACAGTTTGTATATCCATTCATGCACTGAAGGACATTTTGGTTATTTCAGGTTTTGGTAATTATGAATAGAGCTTCTATAAATATTTGTGTCCAGGTTTTTTTATAAACATAATCAGGAGTAGGATTGCTGGTTTATGTGGTCAAACTGTTTTCCAGACTGGGTATACCATTTTGCATTCCCACAAGCAGTGTGTGAGTTCCAGTTGCTCCATATCTTATCAGCACTTGATATTGTCAGTAATTTTTATTTTTAGCCATTCTCATAGGTGTGTAGTAGTATCACAGTGTGGTTTTACTCTGCATTTCCCTAATGACTATGATGCTGACCATCTTATCAAGTGCTTATTTGCCATCCACATGTATTTCTTGGTGAAATGCCTATTAAAGTCTTTTGCCCACTTTTTTATTGTTTTTTTTCTTTCTTACTGTTGGGTTTTTGTTCTGGATATGTTCTGGGTAGCCCTTTGTCAATTTTGCGATTTTCAAATATTTTCTCCCACTTGTAGCTTCATTCTCTTAATGGTGCCTTTCATACAGGAAAGGTTTTTAATTTTGAGAAGGTTCAGTTTATCAGGTTTTTTTCTTTTATGTACGGTGTTTTCAGTGTCAAGACATCTTGACTTAATTTTACTATAAGGTGAGATTTAGGTTAAGCTTCATTTTATTGCATATGGAGAAGACTATGCTTTCTCCATTGAATTGTCTTGGTAGACCTTCCAAAAATCAAATGTCCATATTTGTGTGAGACTATTCCTAGACTTTATTTTGCTCCATTGATCTGTCTGTTCCTTTGCCAATAGAATACTGTCTTGATTACTGTAGATTCATACCTCTTAAAATTAGGTAGTATGATTCCTCCTACTTTACTCTTTTTCAAAATTATTTTTAATATTATGGTTCCTTTTCCTTTCCATTTAAATTTTAGAATCAACTTATCTGTATCTGGGATTTTTATTGGAATTGCATTAAATCTGTAGGTAAATTTGAGGAGAATTAACATCTTTAATCTGTGAGCACAGTATATATATTTATTTAGGTTTTCTTTTATTCCTTTATCAAGGTGTTATACTTTTTAATATACAGAACATGTTTTGTTATCCTTAGGTATTTAAAGCTAACAAAGATTAAGCTAACTTAGGTAATACTTACCTAATTATTTAATTTACTTTGGGAGCAATTATAAATGATATCTTTTTATTCCAGTTTCTATATTTTCATTGTTAGTATGTAGAAATTGATTTTTGTGTTTTAAGCTTGTATGGTGTGAACTAGCTAAATTCATTTATTAGTTCTAGGAGGTGTTTTGTAGATTTCTTTGGGATTTTCTACATAGACAATAGTGTTGTCTGCTAATTGGGACAGGTTTATTTTTTCCTTTCCAATCTATGTGTCTTTATCTTCCTTCCTGCCTTATTATTGCACTTGGTAGAATTTCAGACACGATGTTGAACAGGAGTTGTGAGAGAGGATGTCTTTGTTATCCTGATGAAAAGTTTTATCATGCATGCATGGATGTGAATTTTGTTAAATGATTTTTTTGCATATGTTGATATCATGTTTTCTCCTTTATTGTATTAATATGGTATATTACATTAATTGATCTTTAAATATTGGATTAAACTGGCTTTCCTGGGATAAACCCCATTTGGTCATGGTGTATTATTCTTTTTATACACCATGGATTCCATTTGCTAATGTTTTGTTGAATATTGTTATGTCTATTTCCATGAAGGATATTGGTCTGTAGTTTTCTTGTACTATCTTTGTATGGTTTTAGTACCAGGGTAATGCTGGCCTCATAAAATGAGTCTAGAGGCATTTCTTCCTTTTCTGTTTTCTGGAAAAGATAATGTTGAATTAGTTTTATTTCTTTTTTTATTTTTTAATTGACATTTTTATTGTGGTTACTAAAAGATTCATGTGCAGCTATAGGGAATAATACAGAAAGATCTCGTGTAATCTTTACCCACTTCCCCCAGTGGTCACATTTTACAAAATTGTAGTACAGTGTCACAATCAGGATATTGACATTGATGCAATCCACCAATCTTGTTCAGATTTCTCCAGTTTTACTTGTACATATTTGTGTGTGTGTGTGTGTGTGTGTATGTATGTATATTTAGTTCTCTACAGTATTAACACATGCAGGTTCATGTATGCAACAGCACAGTCAAGATACTGATAATTCTGTCATCACGAGGGTCCCTGTGTTGCCCCATTTATATCCATCCACCCACTCCCTCCCACCACCCCCACCCCACTAATTGGTTCTCCATTTATAAAATTTTGTCATTTAAAAATGCTATGTAAGGGCTTCCCTGGTGGTGCAGTGGTTGAGCATCTGCCTGCTGATGCAAGAGACGCGGGTTTGTGCCCTGGTCTGGGAAGATCCCACATACCGCGGAGCAGCTGGGCCCGTGAGCCATGGCCACTGAGCCTGCGCGTCCGGAGCCTGTGCTCCGCAATGGGAGAGGCCACAGCAGTGGGAGGCCCGCGTACCACGAAAAGAAAAATGCTATGTAAAATCATATAGTATGTAACCCTTTGAAATTGGCTATTTTCACACAGTATAATTCAAGTAATTGCATGTATCAATAGTTAGATCTTTTCATTGTTGAGTAGTATTTCATGGCATGCATGTGTCATAGTTTGTTTCATCATTGACCTGTTGAAGGACATTTGGGCTATTTCTAGTTTTTAGCTATTACAGATGAAGCTGCTATGAATGAATGTCTGTACACAGGTTTTTGTGTGGACATAAGTTCTCTGGAATAAATGTCCAGGAGCGCAATTGTTGAGTTGTATGGTAATTACAAGTTTAGTGCTTCATCAGTGATATTGGCCTGTAATTTTCTTTTTTTGTGGTGTCTTTGTCTGGTTTTTGGTATCAGGGTGATGCTGACCTCATAGAATTAATTCAGAAGCATTCCTTCCTCTTCAATTTTTTGGAATAATTTGAAAAGGATAGGTTTTAATTCTTCTTTAAACGTTTGGTAAAATTCACCTGTGAAGCTATCTGGTCCTGGACTTTTTTATTTGTTGGGAGTTTTTTTTTAATTACCGAGTCAATTTCATTACTAGTAATAGGTCTGTTGAGATTTTCTATTTCTTCCTGATTCAGTCTTAGAAGACTGCATGTTTCTAGGAATTTATCCATTTCTTCTTGGTTGTCCAATTTGTTGGTGTATAATTGTTCTTAGTAGTCTTGTATGATTGTATTTCTGGGGTATCAGTTGTAACTTCTCTTTCATTTCTTTTTTTTTTTTTAACATCTTTATTGGGGTGTAATTGCTTTACAGTGGTGTGTTAATTTCTGCTTTATAACAAAGTGGATCAACTATACATATGTTCCCATATCTCTTCCCTCTTGCGTCTCCCTCCCTCCCACCCTCCCTATCCCACCCCTCCAGGCGGTCACAAAGCACTCCTCTTTCATTTCTGATTCTGTTTATTTGGGCCCACTCTTTTTCTTGATGAGTTTGGCTAAAGATTTATCAATTTTGTTTATCTTTTCAAAGAACCAGCTCTTAGTTTCATTGATCTTTTCTATTGTTGTTTTAGTCTCTCTTTCATGTATTTCTACAATATTTTGATCTTTATTATTTCCTTCCTTCTACTAACTTTGGGTTTTGTTTGTTTCTCTTTTTCTAGTTCCTGTAGATATAAGGTTAGATTGTATATTTGAGATGTTTCTTATTTCCTTGTTTTCTTGTTTGTAGCTTGTATTGTTGTAAACTTCCCTCTTAGAACTGCTTTTGCTGCATCCCATAGATTTTTTAGAGCATTGTGTTTCCATTTTCATTTGTCTCCAGGTATTTTTTAAATTTCCTCTTTGATTTCTTCAGTGACCCATTTTTGATTAGTAGCATATTTTTTAGCCTCCATGTGTTGGTGTTTTTTAGGCAGCTTTTTCCTGTAGTTGACTTCCATAGTCTCATACCATTGTGGTCAGAAAATGCTTAATATGATGTCAGTCTTCTTAAATTTATTGAGACTTGTTTTGTGGCCTAGCATGTGATCCATCCTGCAGAATGTTCCATGTGCACATCCAAAGAATATGATTTTGCTGCTTTTGGATGGAATATTCTGTATATCTCTATTAAGTCCAATTGGTCTGTGTCATCTAAGGCCATTGTTTCCTTATTAATTTTTCTATCTGGATGATCTGTCCATTGATGTAAGTGGAGTGTTAAAGTCCCCTACTATTATTATTTATAATAAAATCCATTATGTTTATTAATATTTGCTTTATGTATTTATGTGCTCCAGTGTTGGGTGTGTATATATTTACACTTGTAACATCTTCTTGTTAGATTAATCTCTTTATCATTATGTAATATCCTTCTTTGTCTCTTGTTACAGTCTTTGTTTTAAGTCTATTTTGTCTGATATAAGTATTGCTAACCTAGCTTTCTTTTCATTTCCATTTGCATGGAATATCTTTTTTCCATCCCCTCCCTTTCAGTGTGTGTGTGTCTTTAGATCTGATGTGAGTCTCTTGTAGGCAGCATTTAGATGGGTCTTTTTTTTTTTTTTTTTAATCCATTCAGCCACTCTGCGTCTTTTGATTGGAGCATTTAGTCCATTTACATTTAAAGTGGTTATTGATAGATATATACTTATTGCCATTTTGTTGATTGGTTCTGGTAGTTCCTTTCTTCTTTTGCTCATTTCTCTTGTGATTTGATGACTGCCTTTAGTGTTATGTTTGGATTCCTTTCTCTTTGTGTATATCTATTATAGAGTTTTGGTTTGGGGTTACCATGAGGTTTATATATAACTGACTCTCCCCCTTTTCCTCCCTCCCTATCCCTCTCTTTCTCTCTCTATGTGTGTGTGTATATGTATATATATATATACACACACACATATATGTAAAGTTTTAAAAGCATATATATATAGTTATTTTAAGTTGATGATCTCAAGTTCAAACACACTGTAACAACCCTGCAGTTTTACTCCCTCCCCCTACCTCACATATAGTGTTTTTTGACATCATATTTTACATCTTTCTGTTTTATGTATCTCTTAACTACTTATTGTGGTCATAGATTATTTTACTACTTTTATCTTTTAACCTTCCTATTAGCTTTATAAGTAGTTGATCTACTACCTTTACTGTTTTTTTGCTTTTACCAATGAGATTTTCCTTTTATAATTTTTGTATGTCTAGTTGTGGTCTTTTCTGCTTAGAGAAGTCCCTTTAACATTTCTTGTAAAACTGATACTGAACTCTTTTGGCGTTTGCTTGTCTTTAAAACTCTTTATCTCTCCTTCAAATCTGAATTATAGCCTTACTGGATAGAGTATTCTTGGTTGTAGACATATATCCTGCCACTCCCTTCTGGCCTGCAAAGTTTCTGCTGAGAAGTCAGCTGATAGTCTTATGGGAGTTCTCTTATATGTAACTAGTTGCTTTTCTCTCTCTGCTGTTAAGGTTCTCTCTTTATCTTTAATTTCTATCATTTTAATTATAATGTGTGTTGGTGTGGACCTCTAAGTTCATCTTGTTTGGGACTCTTTGTGATTCCTGGACCTGGATATCTGTTTCCTTTCCCAAATTAGGGAAGTTTTCAGCTATTTACATCTTCAGGTAAGTTCTCTGCCCCTTTCTCTCTCTTTCTTCTCTTTCCAGGACCCCTGTATAATGTGAATGTTAGCATGCTTGATGTCCCAGAGGTCTCTTATTAAACCATCCTCATTTTAAAAAATTATTTTTTCTGTTCAGTTTGGGTAATTTCCACTACTCTGTCTTCCAGTTTGCTAATATGTTCCTCTGTATCATATAATCTACCATTGATATTCCAGTGTCTTTTTTATTTCCGTTATTGTATTCTTCAGCTCTGTTTGGATCTTCTTTATATTTTATAATTCTTTGTTAAACTTCTCACTGTGTTCATCCATTCTTCTTCTGCATTTGTTGAGCATACTTACGATCATTACCTTAAACTCTTTCTTAGGTAAATTGCTTATATCCACTTCACTTAGTTCCTTTCCTAGGGTTTTGTCTTATTCCTTCATGTGGAACATATTCCTCTTTTTCATTTTGCCTAATTCTCTGTGTTTATATCTAAGTATTGGGTTAGTTTGTTCCATATCCTGCTCTTGGAAAGTGGCCTTATATAGGAGGCGTCATGTGGGGCCCAGCAGCACACTCCCCTTTGGTCCCCAGAGCTATATTCTATAGGGATGACCCCATGTGGGCTGCATGGGCCCTTCTGTTGTGACTGGGCCCACTACTGTGGGTGCACTGGTAGTCAAGGCTGGTTGGTTGCCAGGCTCTGCCTTGTGTGGTGGCTTGGGCCAGGTTCTGGGTCGTCTGGTTCTGCGGTGCCAGTCTGCTGGTGGTGGAGCTGGTTTCCAGCACAGCTGGCTGCATGGTTCTGGGTGTCCCAGGGCTGGTTCCAGCCTGCAGGTGGGAAGGGTTAGGTCCAGGCACAACAATCTGAATTTTAATGAGTATGTTTAGTCCATTTACATTTAATAAAATTATCAATATGTTTTGATTTTAGGTCTACCATTTTATTATCTTTCTATTCATTTCCCCAGCTTTTCATTCCTTTGCTCTTCCTTTCTTCTTTTAGTATTCCTGTTTTTTGGTAGTATTCTTTTATTATTTAGCATTCTTCTTTAGTAGCCTATTTTAATTTACTTATTACATTTTCATTGTATATGTATAGTTTTGTACTGATTACTCTAGGAATTACAATATACACCTTTGGCTTTTCACAGTGGACTTAATCAATATTTACCACTTCAAGTGGAATGTAGGTATCTTACTACCATATAGGTCTTTAGCCCTTCCCACCTTCTTTATTTTCTACTATGTATAATAACTATGTATATTGAGAATTTATAATGTTATATTTTTTGCTTTCCATCTTCAAATATTCTGAAAAATTCAAGAGGGGAATAGTCTATTATATTTACCCAGATATCTACTTTTTCTGTTGCTCTTCCTTTATTCCTTCTGGTATCATCTCCTTTCTATTCAAAGAACTCCCTTTAGTGATTCTTTTAGGGCAAGTCTGTGGAAAACAAATTATTTTTGTTTTCTTCATTGAGAATGTATTTATTTCATCTTCATCCTTAAAGGATGCTTTTGCTGGATGTAGAATTCTAGGTTGCCAGTTCTTTTCTTTCAACCCTTTAAAAATTCCATTTCACTTCCTTCTAGCTTTCATGTTTTCTGATACAAGATATGTGCAGTGTTGATATTGTTGTTCCACTATAATAATGTGTAATTTTTCTTTGGCTTCATTCAGGATATTTGTTTGTCTTTAGTTTTCACCATGTTGCTCGTAATCTATGTAGGCACGAATTTCTTTGAGTTTATCGTGTTTGAGTTTTGCTAAGCTTTTCGAATCTGTAGGTCAGTGTCTTCCCAAACCAAATTTGGGAAGTTTTCAGACATATTTCTTCAAATAACTTTTCTGCACTGCATTCTTTCTCTTCTTCTTCTTGGACTTTGACGACACAAATGTTAAACCTTTTGGTATTGTCCCATAGTTCCCTGAGGCTCTATTTTTGTGTGTATGTTTGTTTGTTTTCCAATTTTTTTCTCAGTTGTTCAGAGTGGATAATCAGATTGGATCTATCTTCAAGTTTGTGCATTCTTTACTCTCATCTCTGTCCTGCTATCAAAAAGAGAGTGACAGAGCTCTATATTCAGTATAAAACAACCCTTCATTTAATTCTACTGTTTTTATTATATATTTGCACCGTCCTCAGCTTTACCCTCCAGAAGACCTCTAGTCTTCCAGTAGGAGGAAGAGGTGTAGTTTCCTGGGTTTTTTAAATAGGGGAGGGTACCTGGAGATCTAACTGCTTCTTACACAGACTTTTAACAAGAGCTCTTGTTTTCATTCCCACTTTACACCCTCAATTCCAAAAACTCTGTAGGAGCAATTCCTGAACTTTTGCAGTATTTATGGTATAAATTTGGGTTGACTCTCAGTTTTTCCTGCTCCAAGCTCAGGATTCCACTTTCTCAGGACTGCATAATAAGTTGTCAGTTGTCTGATTTCCTGTATCCAGAACATAGGTGATGTTTTCTCCTTTTACATTCTCTTTGACCATAAGTTTATACCTTAAATTATTTTATTTTGGTGATGTGTCAGGAGAGAGAGTAATAAATTATGTACTCAAACTTCCATCTTTACCTGGAGTTAGGAAAAATTTTAAACCTAAATTTCAAAATACATACAGGAATCATAAATTAAAGTTTTATTTGTCACCTGATACATTCTAGGATGAGATTCCCACTGGAATGCCATGCCTGGAGTCAGTAACCATAGGTGATGATATATGGGATGAGAACTGGATACCTTTGCAGGCTGGAATGGGAGAAGGAAGTGATGCTGCCTCCCACTTACCTACCTCAAGGCTTGATGGAAAGAAACCATATTCATCATGTAAAGAAATGCCACAGAAGGTTAGATCCTTGGGAAAACATAAAGCAAATCACTACTGCAAAAGGAAATATTAATGTAATTGTCCAAGCTTCAAAAAAGCTATGCATTCTGCATTTCATAGGGATTAATCAGACAATAATTCAGAAGAATGTATTCCCACCCCCACCCCCCCACCAAAGATGGTAGTGTTAGGGATGGGGGCAGGATGAAGCAGGGGAGAGTAAACCATGGACTTATTGTGGCTATCTATTCTATCAATCATTATGATTTTTGTTTTACCATTGGCACCTAGTCACAGCCTTAGGATCTAGAAATAAACAGTTTTCCCTAATTTAATTTTTATTGCATTGCCTTGTAATATTATGTCTGGATCTCTGCAGTGAGTATATTTACTAATATTGGGCCCTATATATTTGAATTTTAATTTATTTTCCACCAGCTCTTAGAAAGAAGCACTATCAACACTTAAGTTGCCCCTCGTTATTTGTGCCATTTAAATACTGGATGATCATGAAAATCATCTAACCATGAAAACAGTATTGAAGAAAATACTACAAAGAGAGTTGTGTTTTTTTTAATGTGATCTGTGTATTCAGAGGAATTCAGTGTATTGAGCATGGACCAGTGAAGCAAGGGGGAAAACTCACACTAATATAGAAAGTTAATAAATATCTTTTCTTGTTTAGTATACATTGCCTCTTTGCCTTTACCTTGCCCAAGTTATCCTCCATTTGGATCATATGGCACTATGTCTCAGTTTATTGTTGCAATTTTTTTCTCTATAGGATTGGTGTTTTTCTACACCCAAAGATACATGGGATGTTTCATGGCAGCCTTCAGGCCTTGTGAGTGGGAAGGAAGTAGAAGTTGAAAAATCAGAAGGACTGGGTGCTCAAGAAAAAAATACTGGCACAACCGGAATTCAAAATGTAAATGTCTAACGAATGTTACTGTTACAAGTTTTCATGAGGAAATACTTTCACTTTTAGAAAGTAAAATTCTGGTTAATGATCCCTCTCTTAGCATTTGGTACAATACATATACATAAAAATGTATGTTTATTTAAAAATAAATTTCAGTTAACTTACTGTTGCTATTCATCTCTCCAGAAAAAAATTCTGAGACTAGAATTAAAAGATTGATTAAGCCTCTACATTAGGGATAGGGAAAACAGGTATTTTCCCTTAATCATACATTTTAAGTTCTGTATCTGTCCTATCATCTAGGCCAGATTTTTTCTTTCTGTTGCTTTGGCAGAAAACACTAACCCTGGAGCAAAATCCGTTTGTTTTGTGTTTCTCCATCCTGAAAACAGCAGGACTGTTTGTGTGAATCGTGAAATTTGGCTAACGGTCTCTGTACTTTTGTGCATTACATTGAAAATGAAGGACTCAAGTCTAGGAGAATTGCTGAAAAGCAGATTTGTGGAAGATGAACCTTCTGAGTGATATATTTTCTACAGAATATGGTTACTTTGCATGAGATCATTGATAAAAGTATGCTGCATTACATAGAACAGTCTGTTCCAGAAATGTAGGTTACTTAAAGCACAGATTTAGCTTTAGGATAAAATAAACTTTTATATTTTGTTTCTCAGGTAGTCTTTCTTTAAGATATAATAGCTTTATTGAACTATAACTCACATACCATGTAATTCACTTAAAGTATGCAATTCAAATAACTTTTAGTATACACAGACTTGTGCAACCACCCGTATAATCCATTTTAGAACATTTTCATCACCCCTTCAGAAAAAAACCATTATCCCTTTGGTATCTGGGTAATGCTGGCATTGTAAAATGAGTTTGGGAGTGTTCAGTTTTTTGGAAGACTTTGAGAAGAATTGGTATTAATTATTCTTTAAATGTTTGGTAGAATTTTACCAGTGAAGCCATCTTATCTTGTGTTTTTCTTTGTTGGGAGGTTTTTGATTACTGATTCAATTTCATTACTAGTAATCTGTGTTCAGATTTTCTATTTCTTCCTAATTCAGTCTTTCAAGACTATATGTTTCTAAGAATTTATCCATTTCTTTCAGGTTATCCAGTTTGTTTGTGTGCAGTTGTTTGTAATGGTCTCTTAAAATCCTTTTCAATTCTGTGGCATTAGTTGCAATGTTTTTTCTTTTCTGATATCATTTGAGTCTTTTTTTCTTCATTAGTCTAGCTAAAGGTTTCTCAGTTTTGTTTATATTTTCAATATATAAAACAACTCTCAGTTTCATTGATTTTTTTCTTTTCTCTATTTCATTTATTTCTGCTCTAATTTTTACTATTTCCTTCTGCTAAATTTGGTCTTTGTTCTTCTTTTCTTAGTTCCTTAAGGTATAAAATTGAGTTGTTTGAGATCTTTCTTCCTTTTTTAATGTGTTTTTAATGTTTTATTGCTAGAAACATCCCTCTTAATTCTTCCTTTGCTGCATCCCATAAATTTTGGTATACTGTGTGTTTTCATTTTTCTCTGTCTCAGAATATTTTCTAATTACCTTTGATCTTTTTTGACCCATTGGTTGTTCGGGAGTATGATGTTTAATTTCCCATATTTCTGACTTTAATCTTCCTTTTTGAGGGATATTCTCCATGAGTATTGAATGATAGGTTGGCACTGTTTTCTTTCGATGCTTTGAAGATGTCATTCCTTTATGTTCTGGCTTCTGTTGGATTGCCAGCTGTCAGTTACCATTGCTCCTTTGAAGGTATGTCTTTTTTTTCCCCCTCTGGCTTCTTTTAAGATTTTTCTGTCTTTTGCTTTCAGCATTTTGATAATTATATATCTAGATGTGATTTCCTTTGGATTTATTCTGCATATGTATCACTGAGCTTATTAAATCAGCAGATGGATACTGTACATCAGTTTTAGAAAATTCTGGTCCATTTATCTAATCAAACACTGCTTCTGCCTCATTATCTCTCTCCTTTCCTGCTGGCGTTTCAGTTCTACGTATGTTAGAACTTTTGGCTGAGTCCCCCTTGGGCTCTGTTTTCTTGTTCGCTCTCTTTTTTCCTTTTGCAATACCTCTGTTTGGAGGTTTTATGTTGATGATTCCAGTGCCCTAGTCCTGTCTTCTACAGGATCCAGTCTGCTGTTAAACCCACACGTTGAGCTCTTAATTTCAAACATATTATTTTCCAGTTCTAGAATGTCCATTTGATTCTTTATTTTATAGATTCCAGTTCTCGGTTTAAATTCTCCATATTTTCCTCAATTTTGTCTGTAACTTCCATTTTCTTGAACATGTTAATAATCATAGTTACTTTAAAGTTTTTTGCAGATAATTTCAATATCTGAATTACCTTTGAGTGTGTTCTTACTGCCTTTTTTCTCTATTTGATCTTGTCATTTGATCCTGTTTTGGGCATTCAGGGGAGGGGAAAGACAGGCGGAGCGTACCGCATGGTTCTTTTTAATGGAATGTTGAACATTATGGAATTTAGAGAGGCTCTGGATGAGATAGCTTCCTCCAAAGAGGGTTCAGTTGTCTAGTGGCTGGCAGATACCAGCCAGTCACCTTCACACATATTGAGGCTTGGTTTAGGTTTGGTGAGGACTGCTATATTTCACTTTTGTCCCTAGTCCTTGAATGTGGCTCTTACTCCTAAAGCATGATTCTTTGGAGATCTCAGCTGAAAGCCTGAGGAGTTTGTCAAAGCTCCTCCACATTCGTGGGGCTCAGACTCCATCCTCTGTCTCCTCAACTTAATTGAGATATAATATACATACCATACAGTTCACCCATTTAAAGTGTACAATTCAACGGCTTTTAGTATATTCACTAGTTTACTAGCATATTGTGCCTCCATCATCACCATAAGAATTTCAGAACATTTTCATTATCTCAAAAAGAAACGCATTCTTCAGCTGTCACCCCCACCCAAACTCCCCAACCCTCTTCCCCCCAGGCAACCACTCATCTTATTTTCTCTATTGATTTACTTATTCTTCAGGACATTTCATATAATTGGAATCAATACAGTGTGTGGCCTTTTGTGTCTGGCTTCTTAGCGTAATGTTCTCAAGGTTCATCATGTTGTATCATGTATCAGTACTTTACGTCTTTTTGTGGCTGAATAATCCATTGTATGGATAGGCCACGTTTTGTTTATCCATGTGTCAGCTGGTGGACATTTGAGTTGTTTCTGTTTTTCTGCTATTATGAATAGTGCTGCTGTGACATTTGTGTATGTGTTTTTATGTGGACATACGTTTTCAGTTTTCTTAGGTATATACCTAAGAGTTGAATGGCTGGGTCCTATGTTAACTCTGTGTTTAGTGTTTTGAGGAATTGCCAGACTTTTCCAAGCAGTTGCAACATTTTACATTCCCACCAGCAATATAAGAGTGTTCCAATTTGTCCACATCTTTGCCAACACTTGCTATTATCTAGTTTAAAAGATTATACAGGGCTTCCCTGGTGGCGCAGTGGTTGAGAGTCCGCCTGCCGATGCAGGGGACGCAGGTTCATGCCCCGGTCCTGGAGGATCCCACATGCCGCGGAGCGGCTGGGCCCATGGGCCATGGCCACTGGGCCTGCGTGTCCGCATCCTGTGCTCTGCAACGGGAGAGGCCACAACAGTGAGAGGCCCGCATACCACACACACACAAAAAATTATAGCCATCCTAGCGGGCATGAAGTTGTATGTTGTGGTTTGGGGCTATTCTTTCGATTGCATAAGTTAATGTTTCAGAAATCATGAACATGTTTCTTGAAAATCTGCCACTAACCTCTAGTTCCATAAAGGTATATTTTCGGACAACTACGAGGGAGTCAGTAGTTGATAACTACAGAGGGATAAATCTGGCAGAGCAATGCTTCTCAAACTATAATGTTCATACAGATCACCTGAGAATCTTGTGAAAATGCAGATTCTGATTGAGCAGATCTGGTATGGGGACTGAGGTTCTCCATGTCTTACAAGCTTCCGGGTGATGCTGAAGCTGCTTGATGGTGAATCACATTTTGAGCAGCAGCACCCTAAACCACTGTTTAGAGGAAGAGACTCTTACTTTTCAATTAAGTGCTTAAGTTGACCACAGGCACTTGCTTTCAGTACTGGCATACACATTTAGAAGGCATTCACCTATGTTCTTTTTTTCCAGTGTGAAAAGCTGCCAGAATGCATTTAAATATGTTTTAACAATTTGTCTTTCTTCAAAATCATATTTATCAGGAAAGAAAAAAAGATACAGCTTTTAAAAAAACTGTTTCTGATTTTGATTTTGTTAAACTACTGAAAATAGGCAGCAGGGCTTAGTGTAAAAAACACCTGTCTGGGAGTTCTGTAATCTGTGGCTTAGTCTTTACCACAAGTTTGAACAAGTTGGCTTTTGGGGCCTTAGTTTATCCGTCTACAAGGACTGATTTGGATCAATGATCTTTCCAGCTCTAAAAGTTTGCCATATTAATATTTACTTAATTATCACTGAAGCTTTATTGAAAGAACCTCATTTTCAGTGAGAATAAACTTAAAGGGTAGCTAAAGCACATACATGAAGTTGCATAAATTAAGCAAAAAATTGAATCCAGCTCTTTGCTCTCCTGAAGTAGCATATTGTATGGCAGGATAGCTATGTGGACTTTTAGAGTTTTCATTTTTGCTGCCAGATAAAGGGGCACAGCCATTTGTTTATGACATAATTATATATCAGTCACATCCATGCCAGCCATGTTTGAAAATGAACAAGGTGTTTCCTAATGGAAGAAAAAAGGAATGCAAAAGGAATGCCAGCTGATAGTAAATGTCTACTCCACAGCCTAAAGAACACACAAAGCTACATTTTCTGTTTGTATAAATTTTGTTTCAGTTTACTCTGGGCAGATCCCAGGCTGTAAGCCACTTAGGTCGGTTCATTACAGCCTGGTCCTGATGGGGCCCACTTAATCGTCAGTGCCAGTTAGTTAGCATCACAGAAGACAAATTCTCTGAGTCACTGTAAACTGTAGCTGTTTCAGCAGCGACTCTGTGGTAGGATATAGGATCTGTTGATTAAAATTTGGCACTTCATTTGTTTTAGCCCAAATCGAGGCTTTGTTTGGGAAGTTCATCTTTTCCTCTCAAACCCTGATTCTTAGTACTCCATTTTGTCACTTCTTCTGAGGAGCCCTCCTTTAAGTCCTTTGTGTTCTCCTAGCATGTTTTTGATGCTGCGGAATGCAGTTAATGCCTTCTTCATGGCCACCTGCAGCACGTGTACTGTTTCCCTAGCCGAGGACTGTGAGCTCCTTAGGAAAAGGGATCATATTTACTGGGAGGCGGTGTGATGGAGCAGAGAGAACATAGGCTAGCCTGAGTTCATCCCTCTGCCTTGTCGCTTACTGGTTGACATTGGATAACTTGGTAAGCCTCTTGTGAAAAAGCATTATGCTAAGTAAAGGAAGCGGTAATAAAGAAGATGTAACAACACCTAACGTAGGAAAAACGTTCTGATGTTTCATTGAAGAAACACATGCCAAGAACCTAGCATCGTGCCTGACAATGAGTGCGCAGTGAATGTTATTTCTCTCATTTCCTGCCGTTCTTCCTTGGCAGCCCTCAGTACCATGTTTGCTCATAATATGCATTCAATACGTGCTTCTTGAATTAATGGTCACTAAGTTAGAGAAGGACTTGTTTTCCAGAGAGTATCTAGATTTTTTAAAGTGGAGAGTTTTATTTATTAATTATGATATGAAAATATTCTTTTGTATATAAGTAAGGAAACAAAATAGACTTAATTCTTACTGTTGAACTAACAGTTACTTTTCATGCTTTTGCCCCATTTTCCCCATTCTGTAGCAACCAAACTTAAAGAGTTCCTCAGATTCTCCCACGTTGCCCGAATTGGAGGAGTTCTACATCTCTCTTATCCAGTCACAGCAGTCAGCAGAAGGTGGCCAGATTGAGCCTAGCAGCATTGAGACTTGTCCAAAGCAATTTCAGCTGTCCACAGCAGTGCTCAACTCAACTCCTGCAGTGGTCGATTCCTCACAAAAACACTCTGGTTCAGGTAGGTTGACATACAGTTGACAAACGCAATGGTTTGCCACGTTGTTAAAAACCTTCATTTATCTTTTCAGAACATGACTTGAAAAATTGCTGATGTTAGCATTTGTCTGAACTCCTCCAGTTGTTCCCTTTCACTTTGCCACTCTTCTTTTTTTTTCTGCAATTTGGGGGGTGGCGGGGTCAGGTTTATGCACAGTAAAACTTGCCAGTTTTTAAGTGTACAATGCTATGAGTTCTGACAAATGTGTACAGTCTTGTTATAAGCACCACAGTCATTATAATAGAATATTTCCGTCAGTCTAAAAGGCTTCGTCATATCCCTTTGCAGTCATTCCCTCCCACTGCTTTCTGGCTTCTGGCATGTTACTTTTCCTTTTCTAGAATTTCATATAAAGGGAGTCATACAGTATGTAGTTTTTATGTCTGATTTCTTTCATTTAGCGTGATTTTTAGAGATTCATTTATGTTGTTGCTGGTGTCTAAAGTTTGTTCCTATTCATTGTTGAGTAGTACCCAGTTGTATGGAAATACCACAATTTGTTTATCTGTTCACCAGATGACAGACATCTGGATTGTTTCCAGATTTGGGCCATTATGAATAAAGCTGCTGTGAGTGTTCACATACAGCTCTTTGTGTAGACATATGTTTTTTATTTCTATTCAGCAAGTACCTTGGAGTGGAATTGCTGGGTCATATGCTAACTGCATGTTTAACTTTTTTTTTTTTTTAAATAAATCTATTTATTTATTTTTGGCTGTGTTGGGTCTTTGTTGCTGTGCGTGGGCTTTCTCTGGTTGCAGCGAGTGGGGGCTACTCTTTGTTGCGGTGCACGGGCTTCTCATTGCAGTGGCTTCTCTTGTTGCGGAGCATGGTCTGTAAGTGTGCGGGCTTCAGTAGTTGTGGCACACAGGCTCAGTAGTTGTGGCTCGCGGGCTCTTGAGCTCAGGCTCAGTAGTTGTGGTGCACGGACTTAGTTACTCTGCGGCACGTGGGATCTTCCCGGACCAGGGATGGAACCTGTGTCCCCTGCATTGGCAGGCGGATTCTTAACCACTGCAGCACCAGGGAAGCCCCTGTTTAACTTTTTAAGAACTGCTAAAATGTTTTCCGAAGCGGCTGAACCATTTGGTAATTCACACCAGCGATATACGTAAGTTCTGATTGCTTCATCTTCTTGGCAACATATTATATCGCCAGTCTTTTAAAATTTTACCATCCTAGTGGGTGTGTGGTGGTATCTTATTTTGGTTTTAATTTACATTTTCCTATTTGCCAGTGATGTTGACTATGTTTTCATGTGTTTATGTACCATCTGTATATCTTCTTTAGTGAATTGCCTGCTGAAGTATTTGTGCATTTTTATTGGATTATCTTCTTTTTATGGATTTGTAAAAATTCTTTATTCTGGATACAAAACCTTTGTCAGATTCATCTGTTGCAAATATTTCAGGTATGTGGCTTGCCTTTTCATTTCCGTAACAGCATCCTTGGAAGAGGAAAAGTTTTCCTTTTGATGAAATCAGATTTGTTGATTTTTTTTTTCCTTTATAGTTTGAACTTTTTGTGTCCTATTTAGAACTCTTTCCTAACTCAAGTAACTAAGACTTTCTCTTACATTTTCTTATAAAAGTTCTATAGTTTTAGGTCCTGCATTAGGTCTGTGATCCAGTTCGTTAATTTTTGTGTATGGTGTGGTGTAAGGATCAATGTTTATTTTGATTACATATAATTATTCAGCTGCTTCAGCATGATTTATTGAAAAGACTGTCCTTTCTCCATTAAACTGCCTTGATGTCTTTGTCAAAAGCCAATGAAGTTGTATATGTGAGGGTCTATTTCTGGACTTTCATTCTGTTCTATTACTATTACATCTGCCTTTATACCACTGTCTTGATTTTTGTGGCTTTATAATAAGTCTTGAAATCATATAAATTTGTTCTTCTTTTTCAAATTGCTTTGGCTATTCTAGGTCATATTCCATATGAATTTTAGGATTAGTTTAATTTCTACTGAAAGCCTGCTAAAAGTTTTACTGGGATTTTTTTTTAATCTCTAGATCAAGTTGGGGAGAAGTGACATGTTAACAATATTGAGTCTTCTGATCTATGAGCATAATATAACCTTTTCTTGTTCAGTGTTTAATATGTTCTTTTCCCATCCAGTATATTTTTCATCTCAGAAGTTCAAGTTATAATCTCTAGGGTTTGGTTTGGGTCTTTTTTATATCTTCCATCTTTCTCTTCAGCATACTCATCATTCACTTCTTGAATACTTGGAGTGTTCTTATGACAGCTATTGTAATACCCTTGTCTTGTGATTCTAGCATATGTATCATTTCTGCATTCTGTCATTTCTGAATTGGCTTCTACTGATTGGTTTTTCTCCTAATTACAAGTCATATTTTTCTGCTTCTTTGTGTATCTGGTAATTTTTTATTGGATGGCAGATGCTGAATTATATGTTGTTGGCTGAATCTCTTCTTCTTCCTCCCTCCCTCCCTTCCTTCTTCCTTCCTTCCCTCCCTCCCTGCTGTCTATGTATAATTTATTGCGGGGGGAGGAATGTAATTAAATTACCTGAAATTGCTTTGATTATTTCTGTGTTTATTTTAGGTTTCATTAGGCTGATTTAGAAAAGCCTTAAGTCTGTTGGCCCTGCTAGGCAGTACCTTTCTGAGGGTATTGATGGGACTTGATGCCCTATGTGTTAGGATGTCTTTACACTGTAGCTGGTGGGAACACAAACTTTTGCCCCAGTATAAAATGCCTAGTGTTTGTTCTGCCTACTCCTTTCAGGTAGGTTTTCTCCCTGGCCCTGGTGGTCCCCTCACATACGTGAGCCAGATCTCTACCCAGCCTAAGACTCAAAGCGACCTCTGCAGGTCTCCAGCTTCTTCTCTCTCTGCAGCTGCCTCTTGACTTGTACTTTTCCCCCACAAATTCCAGACACCTGGCCTCCATAAATTCCAAACTCTGTCTTCTCAGCACAGGGAGACCTCCAGGCTCAATGTGGACTCTCCCTCCCTGTACTGCAGCCTGGGCTTTATTTTGACAGTGAGCTCAGGCACTTGTAGGGCTCACTTTGTTTCCCGTCTCTCAGGGAGCACTGTCCTCTGAGCTTGTTGTTCAGTGTCTGAAAGCTGTTGTTTTAAATACTTTGTCCAGTTTTTCAGTTGTTTAAAGCAGGAGAGATGATTTTTCAATCCCTGTTTAATTAGCATCATGTCTGGAAGCAGAAGCTTTGCTACTCTTTTAAATTCTTTCATCGTGTGTCCCTGCTTTCATGTTTTTATACCTTTTAAAATCTGAGCTCACCAACGACTTCCTGTAAAGCCCCATT
Source organism: Neophocaena asiaeorientalis asiaeorientalis (assembly GCF_003031525.2). Classification (NCBI taxonomy): domain Eukaryota; kingdom Metazoa; phylum Chordata; class Mammalia; order Artiodactyla; family Phocoenidae; genus Neophocaena; species Neophocaena asiaeorientalis. Next base: position 1,429,745 of record NW_020174648.1, on the reverse strand, counting down.
ATTGCACTAGAACTCACTGTCTCTTTTCCACTCTAGTGGGCATTAATTATAGTCTTGCGGTCAGAGTTTTACTTTTTAGAATACCCTGTAAAATTCTCCTTAATTTAATTTATCATAAATATATGGCACACGTACCACATGCTACTGCTGCTAGATGCTAAAGATACAAAATAAGATATTGGATTATGCCTGATATTTTTCTGAATTTTTGAAATCTGTAATTTTAAGGTCTAGAGCGGTGCTTTTCAGAATGTAGTCGGCATACCCGTACTAGCCTGTGAAGCATTTGTGATGATGGACAACACAATAGCACATTGTTTAGCTCCCCTAGTTTTTTTTTTTTTTCCTAAAGGAGGACTTTCTTGAAGGAAGCAGTGTGTTGGTTTATATATTGGCAAAAGCTCCTTCTCTCATTGCAGGCAGGTTCAAACAATTCATAGACCAGCTCCTTCAGTAGCCCTGGTCTAGAGTACACATGTGAGGATGCTAGTATCCACTTCCGTGGCTATTAAGAACTCTCAGCATGGAGTTCCCAGCCGTTTATTCCATTGAAAAGATTACTTCTTCTTAGTTAAACTAACTCCCAAGGAATTCTTTCTGTGGCTAATAATTGGCTTTTGGAATTTCTTAGCAAACACAGTTAATGTTAATTAATGTTAATTTTCATTTTTATGGTCAGTTTGGTCAGTTTTGTTTTTATGCTGGCAGACTTGGAATTGGGACCACTTTCACAATAGAGAAGGCCCGTGGGACACCATTTTGCTCACTGCTGAGAGGAGGAAGTAAGGGAGCTTAAGGATTCTTCCCTGGAATTGGAATTATATCCAATTTATTTTTTTGATGTCCTAGAAAGAGATCTTCCCTTCCTTATTCACAAGTAGATATTTTGTCCTCTCTTCTTTGCCCTCATCCTGACAAGATTTATTTTTTCTCAGCGCATGATCCCCCATCCTCATCTCCTTTCCATTTTTTGACTGGTTTCTGAGTCTCTTTCTCTCTGATTTGCCATTGGTAATTGGCACCACCTAACCAGAAGATGGTTGTAACACGTTACTAAAGATCTAGAATGGGAGAGTGTGAGAACCTCTTGAAAAGACCTGTGTTTTCTTTCTTTTTCAGTGGAAAGCTCTCCAGAGAGCCTAGAGAATGAAGATTTTTCTAGTAGCCATGCTATTACAGTGTTCAAAGATAAGAGTCAGGGAGCCATGGACCAGCTGTCTTTGATTTTGTCTCCTGAGCACCAGATTTCTCAGAAGCTCTACATTCCTCGAAGCACAGCCACTGCTGCCTTAGGAGCTGCTGCGCGGCTAGCCACATCCAGGAGACTCCTGCACTGGTACCCCAGTGTGAAAAGGATGGAAGCATGAGAGAGGAGGGAGGAAAAAATAAACTAGATGCTTAGGGCCTGGTGACCTCCCAGGCCGAAAGAGAAGGAGGTATTGAGACAAAGTAGTATTTTGATAGTTGATGCTTTTGTCTTTCTGTGTGACTCTTTGTTAGCTTTGTTATGCGAACAGTCCCCTTTGTTGTGTAAGTATTGATGTTTAATGTTAATTTTCATTTTTGTGGATGTTTCTTTTTCTGTATGGTTTTGTTCACCTTTGTTCAATGTTGTAGTTTAAAGAAGTTTTTGTGTTTCTATAAATGTTTTTTTTTTTAACATCTTTATTGGGTGGCCCAGCCGCTCCGCGGCATGTGGGATCTTCCCGAACCGGGGCACGAACCCGTGTCCCCTGCATCGGCAGGCAGACTCTCAACCACTGCCCTGTTAATCTTTTTAAAACTTAAAAATGTTTATTATTTAAAGAAATAGACTAATATCTTCAGTCCCGCTGCCTGGGTTTGGATCTCCTCCCTACCATGGCTGTGTAACCAATGGCAAATGGATTAACTTGCTTAAGCCTCTGTTTTCTTATCTGTAAAGTGGAGGTGCTAATAGTATCTATGTTGTAAGACTGCTGAAAGATAATCTAAAATTTGAGAAGCGTTCAGCCGGGCACCTGGCACTTAGTAAACACAAATCCAGGTACGTATAGTTACCATGGTTATCATCTGTCATCTCGTCATCTCTGTGGAGGCTGCCTTTCATTGTCCCAGTGTGCGTCTCACATTCATCCCTCCAGAGGAAATCTGATTGGGTGACGTTGTCATTATCCAATATGGAGCATCTCTGTTAGACAGACTCTTACAGACCCATATCATGGGTGGTTGGTCATTTTGATGTCCAGCCTATCCATAGCCACTTTGGGCTTGGGTCCCACCCCCAGACTAAACCACTGGCACCAGAAGCATAGTCCAGTGATATGACACAAGACAGAACAAGAACCAGCCCCCACCAATGTAACCACTTTCCTCAGAGGAGGGCTCTGGGGGTAGCAGGCACTCAGAACTCTTTGGCTTGTGCAGTACGGTTGGTTAGGAAAGGAAAAGAATCCAGAAAGAGCCTGGAAGAAAATGAGGGGGGACTTCCCTGGCGGTCCAGTGGCTAAGACTCTGTGCTCCCAGTGCAGGGGGCCCGGGGCTCGATCCCCGGTCAGGGAACTAGGTCCCACATGCCACAACTAAAGATCCCGCATGCTGCAACTAAGACCCGGCACAGCCAAATAAATAAATATATATGTATTTTAAATGAGGGAACAAGGGATTAAAAACTCTATTATTATTGGTTTAGGGTTGTTGGGAGGATTAATGGGATCAATCCACATACAGTATTTCTCGAAGTGCTGGGTGAATTGTAAGCACTCAGTATGTGGTAGCCTTGAGGATGGCAATGATGATGGTGGTGATGACGATTATGACTGTTACCAGGTCTATTTGAGGCTGAAGAACAGGTACAGGTAGAATGATGGGGAGAGGGAGATAAAGGACAGATTGTACTCAAGAGAAAGGCCATTAGGGTTTAAGGTTTCAAAGCAGGAGTAGCTCCTGGGGATGTAACAGCCCAAACCGAGGTCCTAAACGTGGCAGTGTGACATGCATACACCTGGCAGCTCCTTCCTCCTTGCACCTACAGATAGACTGAGTGTCCAAGATGTGTATTCTCCTAGGGTCTCACCCAGTGCACACTCCTCCTGCCTCGGATCCATGGGGAGTGCTCTGCCACTGCCTGATGCCTTTTCAGAGGTACCCAATTCTCTCCCCTACTAGGACTTCAGAAAGGGGCCAGTGTTTGAGGTCCTCCTGCCTCAGAGAATGAGTGTTCCTGCAGAGCCACTGGATGGCACGTACTGGCAACTGGTGCGAGCTTGGGCTGCGGGGAACGTTCCAGAACAGGAGACTATTTATAGCCTGGCACAGATGCCCAATTCCCAGCTAAGGGAGGGGTCGTGGTAGATGGGAAGCAGTCGTGCTTCCATCGTTTATTATTTTATTAACCACTTAGGATACTGTATGTAGTGAGCATCACCTGGTTTCATCTCTAGTTTTCCTGTTTGCGATTCCTTCCTGCTTTTTATTTTTGTTAATATGGTGTATCCCGTTGATTGATTTGTGTATATTGAAGAATCCTTGCATTGCTGGAAGAAACCTCACTTGATCACGGTGTATGATGCGTTTAATGTGCCATTGGATTCTGTTTGCTAATATTTTGTTGAGGATTTTTGCATCTATGTTCATCAGTGATATTGG